>NC_064858.1:72279508-72590758 GCF_024139225.1 Suncus etruscus
AGTAATGCAATCTTTGTTCAATACAGCACTTAGTACATTAGGTATAATATGGAATTAACCCAAGTGTCCAATGGCAACTGAATAATGAAGTTGTGGTATATTAAACAGCTACAGGGAATGATGAAATCATGTGATTCACAGCAACTTGGATGGAACTGAGGGATATCATGTTAAGTAAGTCATGGAAAGAACTAATACAGGATATTCTCTCTACTCTGTGGTAATAGAATAACATGACAATGGAATGGGAGGTGGGCAAACCCTCATAGATTATAGAAATGAATAGGCCAAGGAAGGAGAGAAATTATGGGGAATTATAGGGGAAGTAAGAAGAAGTGGACTAGTGTTAACAAAGTAAAAGATCAGGGGCCTTTGGAACACTGGTAGTGTAGAAATGCAGTATAAGCATATAATTAAAACACAGAGCCCAAATTACATAAGCATAAGGACCAAACCACAATAGTTAAAATAACAATTATTGTCATTAAGGAGGTGATCTCAGAGAGAACCTGGTACATTGATGGAGAGTGTTTTGGTACTGGAATATTGTTTGCCTGAAACTCAAGTATAGACTCTTTTGTAAATCCTGTTGCCTAAATAAATAAAAAATTAAATAATTATCTACCTTGTCTTTTATACTGGAAAAAGAGACAATAAGACAGAATCATTTTATATAAAATCAATTTTATTCCATCATCAGAGCAATGATTTTAAATTTGCTGTGTTAAATTTATTAATAGTACTCATGATGGGAATGTTACACTGGTGAAGGGTGGTGTTCTTTTTGTGACTGAAATCCAATTATAGTCATGTTTGTAATCAAGGTATTTAAATAAAGATATTATTAAAAAAGAAAAAAAACAGTAAAGCTAAAGTACAAACCACAGTGTCTAAAAAGATAAAAAGAAAAAAAAAAGAGAGAGGACTAAAATGCCTGCCTCAGAGGGAATAGAGGGGACTGGGGACATTGATGGCAGGAAACTGCTAATGGGTGAAGGGTCATATACATTTAAGACAATAAATCATGAACCACTTTGTAATCATACTGTTTCAGTAAAAGACAAAAAAATTGTCTAATTAGGGGTCGGAGAGATAGCATGGAGGCAGGGCATTTGCCTTGCATGCAGAAGGATGATGGTTCAAAACCCGGCATCCCTATGGTCCCCCGAGCCTGCCAAGAGCGATTTTTGAGCATAGAGCCAGGAATAACCTCTGTGTGCTGCCGGGTGTGACCCAAAAACAAACAAACAAAAAATTGTCTAATTAAAAAAATAATAATGTTTCTTGTTTATTTGCTATGGAAGAATTGATATGTGCATAGTTGTTCACATGAGAAGAGAGGGCTTTATTCACCTTTCTGACAAATAGATAGTCCCCATAATATATATAATTAGTTCAAGAGTTCAAGTTCAAGTTATAAGAGCAGCCATGGCTAATTATCATCCAGTATTGGATCTACACTGGCCCTTCAACAGGCCTCAAAATGAAAGGCTACCTAGCCAAATTACTCATGACAATGCCTGGCATTACCAGTGTCAGCCTTTCTCACATTATTTTCAAGTAAGACTTTCAGATAGAAATGACTTGTGTAGCAATTTTCCTCCATCCCACTTTCTTGGACCAGAGTGTACTGTGTGCTGGTCATAACCAACCATATAATAAGAACACAGCTGTTGTATGACAGTAACAACATGGATCAAACTGGGATTTGAGAACAGAGTTCTCACTGATTCTGAAATCCAGTGACCTTCATTCAACTTGTTCTATGAGTGAAAATAAACTTCAATCTTGTCTGAACCATAATAATCATTTTGTTATAGCAGATTAGCCTTTACCCTAAACCATACAAACTAGACTGTTTTCAGTAAATTTTCCTTATCAACCCTGCATTAGTGACTCTGAGTTTTCTACAACTGACTATCCATGCTCAAGAGAATTGAAGTGTATTAAGGTGAGGCTTTAAATTGGCTTACACTGGCCTCCTCTGAGAATAGAATGGGTCAGAGAAACACTCTTAAGGAGAATTTAAGAGTTAAGTTACTTAAATTACTCTTAAGGCTTAATGGAAAAGGAAAATTTGATGGAAGAAACTTCAGACAAAACCCTGATAACAAGTAACATCTCTATGAGGCAGAGCTGACTATGAACAAGAAAATTAATGCCTATTGCACAATGTTAATAAATTAGGGAAAGAGGAATCAGAAGATTATGCAATATTACTGAAGAAATGCCCAATAAATACTGAAAATAAAGGAGATACAATGACATAATGAAGGAAATGATTTGGATTTCATAAATTAAAAGTTAATGCTTTCCTTTGATCTGTGCAAAAGCCAAGATCGCTATCTACAGAAGACTGACTGTGACAACTATGATTGGGCAGAATGTATCCTGGACCAATAAAAAAGCCCTAGTCTAGGATTTGGCCTACGATCTGTACAACAACCAAGATCTCTAATTCCAGAGGTCTGACTGAGACAACTGCAACTGAACAGGTCTTCTGGAAACATAATGAAAGTCTCTATCCTAGGCTATATCCTAGGATCCATGCAAAAACCAAGACCACCAATTACAGAAAACTGATTAAAACAAAAGCGATGAACAGAAGTTCTAAACCGTAAAGAAAGACCTCAGGGTATATGGCTCCATTTCCTTGTGTCCTCTCTTATTTCTTGAAGCAGGCATTTGTAGTTTATATAGTAAACCTTTCCTCTTTAGTTAAGTTGACTCCAAGATATTTGAGTTTGTGTGGCACTAATGTGAATGGGATTTTTTTAATGTCCATTTCTTCTCATTACTAGTGTATAAGAAGGCCATTGATTTTTGTGTTTTACTTTAATATCCTGCCACTTTGCTATATAAATCTGTTGTTTCTAGAAGCTTTTGGCAGTCTGTAGGGTTTTATAAATGTAATATAATGTCATCTACAAACTGTGAGAGCTTGACTTCTTTTCCTATCTGGATGCCCTTGATAACTTTTTCCTGCCTAATCACTAGGGAAAATATTTCAGTACTATGTTGAATAGGAGTGGTGAGAGGGGGCAGCCTTGTCTTGTACCAGATTTTAGAGAAAGGGCTTCTATTTTATCTCCATTGAGAATCATATTTACCATTGGCTTGTGGTAAATATGTGGCTTTGAATATATTGAGAAAAGTTCCTTTCATATCCATCTTGATAGGAGTTTTTTTTATCAAGAATGGGTGTTGGACCTTATCAAATGCTTTTTCTGCATCTATTGATATGATAATATGACATTCTTCAAAGAACTGGATAAACACTCCTGAAATTCATTTGGAGCAATAAACACCCACTAATAGCAAAAGCAATCCTTGGGAAAATAAATATGGGAGGCATTACTTTCCCTAATATAAATTTTATTACAAAGCAATAGTTATTAAAATAGCACGGTATGGGAATAAAGACAGATCTTCAGATCAGTGGAAAAGACTTCAGTATTCAGAGAATGTTCCCCAGACATACAATCAACTAATCTTTGATAAAAGGGCAATAAATCCAAAATGGAGCAAGGAAAACCTCTTCAACAAGTGGTGTTGCCTCAACAGGTTAGGCACTTGAAGAAAAGCGAACTCAGACTCCCCCATCTAATACTATGCACAAAGGTCAAATCAAATGGATTAAAGACCTTGATATCATGCCTAAAAACTCAAGTATATAGAACAACATGTAGGTAAAACACTCCATGCCATTGAGACTAAAGGCATCTTCAAGGAGGAAACAACATTCTCCAAATAAGAGGAAGCAGAAGTAAACAGATGGGAATATATTAAGTTAAGAAGCTTCTGCATCTCAAAGGAAGTAGTGAGTAGAATGCAAAGGCCACCCACAGAATGAGAGAAACTATTCACTCAATACCCTTCAGAAAAGGGGCTAACATCGTAAATATACAAGGTACTGACAGAACTTAACAAGAAAAAACCATATAACCCCATCAAAAATGTGGAAAAGAAATGAACAAACACAACCTTAAAGAAAAAATACAAATGGCCAAAAGACACATGAAAATAAAATGCTTCACATCACTAATCATCAGGGAGCAGCAAATCAAAATAATGATGAGGTACCATCTCACACCACAGAGACTGGCACACATCACAAAGTACAAGAACAATCAGTACTAGCTGGATGTACAGAGAAAGGAACTCTTATTCACTGCTGGTGGGAATGCTGTCTGGTCCAGCCTTTATGTAAAACAATATAGATTTCTCAAAAAACTCTAAATTGAGATCCCATATAATCCAGCAATACCACTCCTCAAGATATACCCTAAGAACACAAAAATACAATTCAAAAATCCCTTCCTCACACCTATATTCATTGCAGTGCTTTTTACAATAGCCATACTCTACAAACAACCAAGATGTCCTTCAAAGATGAATGGCTAAAGAAACTGTGGTACATATACACAATGGAATATTATGCAGCTGTCAGGAGAGATGAAGTCATGAAATTTTCCTATATGTGGATGTACTTGGAATCTATTATGCTGAGTGAAATAAGTCAAGGGAGAGAGATAGACACAGAATAGTCTCACTCATCTATGGGTTTTAAGAAAAATTAAGGACATTATTGTAATAATGCCCAGAGACAATAGAGATGAGGGCTGAAAGGAGAGCTCACAATATGAAGCTCACCACAAAGAGTAACAACTATCATGACAATCTTAATGAGTGAAAGATGAAGAATGCCAACACAGGATTGACATTGGTTTAAATCCTGATATCTCTTATGGTCCCCATGCCTGCCAGGAGCAATTCTGAGTAGAGAGCCAGTAGTAACCCCTGAGTGGCACTGGGTGTGGCCCAAAAAGAGATGTCAGTCTTTTTTTATTTCAGATCATAAGCCATAATTTGCTACTATTCTATATAACCTAATGTAACTCTTCATGTTCTATTAACTAAATACTAATACAGTGAGAAAACAACATGCTACTGAGTCTCATAAACTATTAAGTAGGGAATCAGAAGTCTAACCAGCAGACTAAAAACTAAGGGGAAAGTTACAACAGAAGTACAAAAAATGTATTTTCCTTCTTTCTCCTTTTTCACTGGGGTCCATATATACATACACACAGGACCCAGTGACTCATGAGTATACAGGCCTGAGGCTCAGTGCTAGGTCTGGGCACCCTAATGCTAGCTGCATGCCCCACACTAACACCCTAGGGGTTGGGATATACACAAGGGCTGCTCTCAGCAGAGCTGGAAACATGGGGTCCTGTGGACTGAATTTAGGGACTGGAACTATTTCTCTGGCACCCAAATTAATCTTTCTCAGAGATGGTGCAAATTTCTGCTTTGTGCACTTTGTTTCTAGTAGCACTATACTTATTTAACTCAGTATTTGCTGCTGTGGAAGAGACTATCAACCACAAGATATTCCCCTTTGGTGCACATAAGAGACACTGTTTCGCAATCATGATTTAGGGTAGCAGACTTAGTGCTTATCAGTATAAAAGTTCAGCACTGTGGGGCTAGTGAGTTCAATATGGTAAGGTGAGTTCAGGGAAATAGCTGAATCTTTTTTTCTTTATTTTATTTTATTTTTAAGGTAATTTTTATTTTGATCATAGTGGCTTACATATTGTTGACAATAATATTTTAGGTACATATTAACATAATATCAGGGGGATTCCCATCACCGAATTATCTTCCCTACACCTCCGTTCCCATCCTACCTCCCATATCCTCCTCCCTCACCCCTGGGGCTGCTAGAATACGTGGTCCCCTCTGAGCCTAGCTTACTACTTAGTGGTCCTACACCTGTTTTGGTCTTGGTACCTCCCTTGTTTCCTCCTCTAACTGGGAGGCGGTACTAGATAGTTCCAGTTATGTGGTTTTGTTTGAAGAAGAGAAAAGTGATAAACTGGGGTAAAAATCAAATATGTCAAAAATGGGCAGAGTCCTTCTAGAGGCTCTCATCATCGGTTTGAGAGATGAAGGGAAAAAAAGAAGGTGAAACACTTCAACAGACAAAAAAAGTGTCAAATAAAATATCCAGTGAGCACTCCAACAATAAAGATAAGCACCACATAAAAGCCATGGTCTTGAGATAAAAAAACATCGCATAGTACCTAAAGAAAAAGAAAAGAAGAAAATAAATAAATAATATAAATGGAAACAACAACTTGAGTAACCATACCAAAACAAAGAAATCGACAAAACCTAGATATAAAAAAAATTGTTTTGTGCTTTTTTTTTCCTTTCCCCTCCTGCACAGGCATAATAAATATTGGGGTCATTCGAAAAGGAATTCCCTTGGCCTAAGAGATATAGGGTTTCTCCACCCTTGGAGTATATTGTCATGGGATTAACTATAGACTCCGCTCAGGTTCATTTACTCTCCCCTTGGTGCTTTTGTGGTATCTGGAAGACTTCTCCTTCGTCCAGGTGATAAGATCAGATCTCTGTATCTAGAAATCTCGGTATCTGCACAGGTCAAGGGGTGGAACTGATGTTGGAGCTTTTCTTTGTGGTTCTAGAAGTTCTGTTCCCTCATTTTAATCCATCTTCTGTGGTTGGTGGACTTGGCTTTGCGCTGATCTTAGGATGGAGCCTATGATAGCGTCTTTCTTTGTGTTTCCAGAAGACCCATTCCGCTGCAATTGTCTCAGACGGACCTTTGGAACTGAAGATCATGGTTGTTGTGCAGGTAGTAGCTCAAACCCTAGACTAGGGCTTTTTTATTGGTCACAGGATACATAGAGTCCTGTCATGGTTCTATCAGCCAGTCATCTGTAAATCGCGCTCTTGGCTTTTGGACTGACCAAAGGGTGACAAGTCTTCTGATTTTGTCTTATCAGCTGGAGGGGTAGGATAACCTGCTCTTAGGTCAAGTTGTTCCCATTTTCCTCATTGTCAGAATATCATTTTAGAGCTGGCACTTGTTGGTGTCTGAGCAGTATTGAGGTTGTCCTGGATGGGATTTGTTTTCCTGTAGCTGTCTTGAAGAACTGTGTCGTTTCTATGTCTAGGATCCAAGGTTCAAGGCTGGACGGATGGTGTCTAATCACCTGGGGTCTAAGTTGGGTCCACGTGACATATTTTCAAGGTGGGAGATGTCCCTGTAATGTAAACAAGTATGAGTTCTTATCCCTAGTAGATAAGAGCTCATTTTTATATGTAAGATTTCCCCTTTTTTTAGTGTGTCTTTGCAAGAGGAAATGGTGCTACATTATATTGCTGGTGCATTTGGGGGTAGAAAAAGAAGAAAACAGAAACAGGTCACACACCCAAAAAAGATAAAAATAGAAATAAAAATATGTGTTCATATACATATATATATTGAATAAATATTTAAAAATTGTAATAACAAAGTAATTAAAGAAAAAATGGTGCAAGAGACTATCTTACATTTGGGGAATAGCAGGTAAAGAGGTAGTGCAATACAGGTCTTATACTTATGATGGAACTATAGGTTTCCCCATTGTCTTTTGAGATTTTCTTGTGGTATATGTGTTCCGGGTGCCTTTTCATCACACACCCTGACCGTCTTGAGATTGGCAAAAGCTTTGCAGCAGGGAGGTCTTGGGAAGAGTTCTTGCCTTGGGGATACTTTTAGAGCTAAGTCCGGTTTCAAGTAACAGTCCACGTTAGGAAGAGTTGGTAAGGAGGGCCACGCAGCAGGAGATTTGGTTGCCTTTTCTTGCCAGGGACAAGGTGTGGGTTTAACTTGGTGTCCCTTCGCTTGGGAGCTGGGTACTGGTTTGTTGGGGTAGGAGGCCAGTCTTGATGCCCAATAGATTAAGAACTGAGGGTGAAGTGTTTTAATAAAGTGGGAAATCTGGATGGGATTTAGGGGTGAAGGGATAGTCGGATTTCCAAAGGGGAGAAAGGGGAAAGTATATGTAAGGGGCAGGAAAAAAGAGAAGAGAAAATACATTTAAAAAAAAAAAGAGGGGGCCGGGCGGTGGTGCTAGAGATAAGGTGCCTGCCTTGCCTGCGCTAGCAATCCCCTGGTGTCCCATATGGTCCCCCAAGCCAGGGGCAACTTCTGAGCGCATAGACAGGAGTAACCCCTGAGCGTTACCGGGTGTGGCCCAAAAACAAACAAACAAAAAAAAAAGAGAGAAGAGAGAAAGAGGAAAAAGAAAAGAAAAAATAGTGAGAAGAAAGGAGAAAAGGACAAGGGAATGCTAGTTTGCTTGTATATGTTCAATGAGCAGGGCCTGTAGAATAAGTCTGTAAGACCTGTGTCTTTATCAGCCCTTTATCTGATATGTTGGGATAAGAATAAGTCTGTAAGACCTGTGTCTTTATCAGCCCTTTATCTGATATGTTGGGTGAAAAGATTTTTTCCCAGTCAGTTAACTGTGTTCTTGTGTTATGTAGGGTTTCTTATGCCATGCAGAAGCTTTTTAGTGTGATGTAGTCCTTGCTGCTTTTCGGTGTTCTGGCTGGTCCCATGCTTCAAGTCCCAAAAGAAGGTATAACCTAGAGATAAAGTGTATGTTAAAGAGTTTTCTCGGGACATTCTCGTAGTGCAATCTGGGTATGTTATCTCGGGTGACTGGGCCCCGAGATGCCATCTTAGTTTGTGCAGCCTTTGTATCCAAGGACGCCTGTGGACAGAAAATCTGAGAGGTTATTTTAAATATAGTAAGATTAAGGCATTAAAACATATTGTAATGAAATGTTCCCATTGGAGTCAGTGATTTCCCATGGTATTCTTTACCTGTAATCCTGTATAAGATACCTAAGGGATTATTATGGGCCTTTGTAGTAGAAGGCTGATTACATACCTGTTCTCTCTGTGCTGCTGCTTCTGCTGTTGTAGGTTTCTTTGTGGTATAATGTGTAGTCAAGAGTTTGTGTTGTTCTTCTTTCATGTATTTTGGGAACTGCTCCGCTCCCCGGTGTATGTTGACTGTTACAGTGTTTGGAGTTTCTACCCTGTTAAACCCTGTTATTTGATTGTTGAGTATTACTTGTATATAGGGTGTATGTTCTAGGTGCTTTAGTATAGTGCTATCGTTCTGTGTTTATTTTTCGTCTTCTGACTTCCTTCATTTAACATAATATGTTCTAGGTCCATCCATGTTGCTGCAAAGTCCATGACTGTATTATTTCCCACTGCCATGTAGTATTCCATTGTGTATAGATACCACATCTTAATGATCCACTCGTCTGTTGTTGGACATCGAGGTTGGTTCCAAGACTTGGCTATTAACTGAGTGCTGTGATAAATAGTGGGGTGCACACATACTTTGGGATGAATGCCCTTCCAACTTGGGGGTAGATACCTAGGAGAGCAATTGCTGGGTCAAATGCCAGCTCAATTCTGAGTTCCTTGAGCACTCTCCAGACTGTTCTTCATAGGGGTTGGACTAGAGGGCATTCCCACCAGCAGTGGATGAGACTGCCTTTCATACCACATCCCTGTCAACAGAGGCTGTTTCCATTATTTTTGATGTGAGCCATTCTCACTGGTGTTAAGTGGTACCTCATTGTTGTTTTGATTTGGATTTCTCTGATGATGAGTGAAGGTGAGCATGTTTTCATGTATTTGTTGGCCATCTTTCAGTCTTCCTCTGAGAAGGGTCTATTCATTTTGTCTTCCCATATTTTTATGGCTTTATTGGTTTTGGGGGGGCTCAGCTTTCTGAGTGTTTTGTATATTCTGGATATAAGCCCTTTATCTGATATGTTGGGTGAAAAGATTTTTTTCCCAGTCAGTTAACTGTGTTCTTGTGTTATGTAGGGTTTCTTATGCCATGCAGAAGCTTTTTAGTGTGATGTAGTCCCATTTGTTTATGTCTGACGCTAAAGTACTTCCCATGGGTGCTCCATCCTCGAAGACCTTTTTGATATATAGGTCTTCGAGTGTTCTACCTATTTTATTCTCATAAATTTTATAGATTCGGGTCTAATTTCGAGGGTTTGATCCATTTTTGATTTGCTTTTTGTATAAGGAGTGAGGTATGAGTCAATTTTAAATTTCTTACATGTGGTTTTCCAGTTGTACCAATACTATTTGTTGAAAAGACTTTCTTTGTCCCATTTCAAGTTCTTGGCTCTTTTGTCAAATATTAGTTGACTGTATATCTGCAGGTTTTTGTCTGGAAATTCTGTTCTAACCTACTGGTCTGAGGCTCTGTCCTTGTACCAGTACCATGCTGTTTTAATCACTATGGCTTTATAGTATAGCTTCAGGTTAGTGAGATGCCACCCAGCTTCTTGTTTTTTAGTATGTTTTTGGCCATCCTGGGTCTTTTGTGATTCCAGATGAATTTTATGATTGATTGTTCTAATTCTTTAAAGAATGATGTCTGAATTTAGATAAGGATAGCATTAAATCTATATAGTAGTTTTGGTAGGATAGTCATTTTGACTATGTTGATTCTACCTACAATGAGCATAGAATGTTCTTCCATTTCCTTAGATCCTCTTCAATTACTTTCTGGAGTGCTTCAAAGTTTTCCTGGTATAGGTCCTTCACTTCCCTTGTATGTTTGATTCTGAGGATCCTTATATTTTTTGATACTATTTTAATTGGAGTTGTATTTTTTATCTCTCTCTCCTCAATTTCATTATTTGTGTAGAGAAACGCTACTTTCTTTTGTGTATTGACTTTGTAGCCAGCCACTCTGCTGTATTGGTTAACTGTTTCTAGGAGTTTTACTGTGGACTTTTTAGGGTTTTCGATGTATACCATCATATCATCTGCAAAAAGAGATAGTTTGAGTTCCTCTTTCCCAATTTGGATTCCTTTGATTCCCATCTCTTGTTGGATTGCTATTGCTAGGACTTCTAAGATTATATTAAATAAGAGTGGAGAGAGTGGACAGCCTTGCCTAGTTCCTGACTTTAGTGGAAATGCTTCTAGTTTTTCACCATTAAGGATAATGTTGGCTGTGGGCTTTTCATAGATAGCTGAAACTATCTTGAGGAAGGTTCCCTCTAATCCTATTTTGCTGAGTGTTTTCAACATGAAAAGGTGTTGGATTTTGTCAAACGCCTTCTCTGAATCGACTGATATGATCATGTGGTTTTTGTCTTTCTTGTTGTTGATGTGATGTATGATGTTGATTGATTTGCGTATGTTGAACCAACCTTGCATTCCTGGGATGAAACCCACTTGGTCATGGTGTATGATCTTTTTGATGAAGTGCTGGATTCGGTTTGCTAAAATTTTGTTGAGAATCTTTGCATCTATGTTAATTAGTGAGATAGGTCTGTAGTTTTCTTTCTTGGTGGTGTCTTTGCCATCTTTGGGAATGAGTGTGATTTTAGCCTCATAAAAGAAGTTGGGCAGGATTCCTGTTTCTTCGATGGTTTGGAAGAGCCTGTAGAAAAGTGATAGTAAGTCTTCTCGGAATGTTCGATAGAATTTGCCTGTAAATCCATCTGGACCTGGACTTTTTTCTTAGGGAGTTTCTTAATTACATCTTCAATTTCCTCTGAAGTGATTGGTCTGTTTAGGCTTTCTAGGTCTTCCTTATCCAGTCTCAGAAGATGGTATTTTTCCAGGAATCTGTTGATTTCTACTAGGTTCTCTAGCCTAACTGAGTATAGTTGTTCATAATATGATCTCATGATATATTGTATCTTGGGGTTCTGTTGTAATATCTCCCCTTTCATTTGTGATCCTACTGATTTGGGTATTTTTCCCTCTTTTTTTTTTTTGGTGAGTTTTGCCAGTGGTTTGTCTATCTTGTTTATTTTTTCAAAAAACCAACTCTTGGTCTCATTGACTTTTTGTATTGTTTTCTTGGTTTCTATGTTGTTTATTTCTGCTCAGGTTTTTATTATTTCTTGCCTTCTGGTTGTGTTTGGATTTCTTTGCTGCTGTTGTTCCAATTCCTTGAGGTGATCCTTTAAACTGTTGGTTTTGTCATTTTCCTCTTTCTTGACATAGGCCTGTATTGCTATGAGTTTCCCCCTATACTGCTTTTGCTGTGTTCCACAGATTTTTTTGTGTTTTTTTGGGTCACACCTGGCAGCGCTCAGAGGTTATTCCTGACTCCCAGCTCAGAAATTGTTCCTGGCAGGCACGGGGACCGTATGGGACACCAGGATTCGAACCTAAGACCTCCTGCATGAAAGACAAAGCCTTACCTCCATGCTATCTCTAGCCCCTGTGTCCCACAGATTTTGACAGGTTGTCTCTTCCTTATCATTTGTCTCAAGGAATCTTTTTATTTCTTCCTTGATTTGCTCTTTGATCCAGCTGCTGTTGAGCAGCATGTGTTTAATCTCCAGGTATTAGTTTTTCTCCATTGCTTCTTCTTGTAGTCAATTTTGACCTCTGTTGCATAGTGATTTTATAGGGTTCTTCTAATGATCCTTACATTTGTGATCTTATATAAGTTTGATTTGTATCCTAGGACATGGTCTATTCTGGAGAAGGTTCCATGTGGGTTTGAGAAGAATGTGTATATTCTGTTTTCTCGGGATGGAGGGTCCTATAAAAGTCTATTAGCCCTAGGTCTTCTAATTTTTCTTTTAGGTCTCTTATTTCTTTCCTGTTTTTCTGTTTGGTGGATCTGTCCAGTGGTGACAGTGGAGTATTGAGATCTCCTACAATTTTCACATTTCCCTTCATGTGTTTCTCCAGGTTTGCAAGAAGTTGCCTCACATATTTTGCTGGCTCTACATTAGGTGCATAAATATTGACCAGGGTTAGTACTTCTTGACTTAGTGTTCCCCTGATCAGTAAGTAGTGTTCCTTTTTGTCCCTGATCACTTTTTTGAGGTTGAATAGAATTTGGTCTGATATAAGAATGGCTGTCCCTGCTCTTTTTTGTTTTCTATTAGTCTGAATAATTAATTTCCATCCTTTTATTCTGAGCCTGTGCTTGTCCTGTAGTTGTAGGTGTGTTTCTTGCAGGCAGCAGAAGTCCGGTTTATGTTTTCTAATCCAGTTCTCTACTATGTGTCTCTTAATGGGAGAGTTTAGTTCATTAACATTTAGGAAGATTATTGACAGAGAAGACTGTTGTGCAGTGTGTTGTGTAGGGTGGTTGTTGTTACAATCGGGGGTATGGACTGTGTAATTCGTCTCTTAGTAGGTCATTTGGGAGTGGTTTTGTTTGCGCAAATAATGCAAGCTCATTTTTGTTTCAGAATGTTTTTATTCTGCCCTCCCATATAAATGAGAGTTTTGCTGGATATTGGACCCTAGGATGGAAGTTTCTTTCATTCAGGTGTTTAAATATGTCATTCCACTGTCTTCTTGCTTGAATTATTTCAAATGGGAGATCTGGTTTGATTCTTATGTCCCTTCCTTTCTATTTGAGGTTTTTTCTCCCATATTGCTTTAAGGAGATCATCTTTCTCTTTGTTTTTTTCCATTTGGATTACTATATATCTTGGTGTTGGTTTGTTAGGATCTATTTTATTAGGGACTCTCTTCACTTCCTCGTTTTGCACTGAACCTTTTTGTCCAGAGGGCGGAAAAGTTTTCTGTTAATATTTCCCTACTTGTTCTTCCTCTTTTCCTATTTCCTCCCCTTTTGGTATACCCACAATTCTTAGGTTATTTCTTTTGTCCTGTTCATTAGATACTGGACTTTTCCTTCCAGTGCTTTGCCTTTTATTTCCTTGCTGGTTTCTTGGTCGTTTTTTGTTTGTAGTTTTCCTTTGAGTTCTTTAATGTGCTTCTCCAACTGTGTGATCCTGCTCAAATGGCTTATGTTGTTTTTTAACTCCTTTATTTCCCTTTATATGGAATCTCTCATATTCTTTGACAGTTCTTTAATTTGGCTGATTTGTCCCTCCATGGATTTCTTATATTCAGTGGCTAGCGTTTCCTTCATTTCCTTAATCAAGGCTTCTATTTTGTTCTTCATGGATGCTTTTAAGTCTCCTTCCAAAGGATCTGTGCATTTTGGTGGACTGGAAACTTTCTAGGGTTTCTCTCCATATCTCCAGATGTTAGGATTCTCCTTAATTTACCCATATTTCTTTGCATTTATTGGTGTGGCTTGGAGTTCAGTGTCTTCCAAGTTCAGCCTGCTTTTGCCCCCTGTGGCGTGGGGATGGGTCTCCTCCCCGAGTGTACTTCTAGAGGGGTCGGTTCGGTAGGCTCCCGGAGATTTGGCTCCTCCTATGTTCTCTAGTAGGGTCTGGTCTGTTTTTTCCTTTCGTTGGCAGCTAGTGCAGTTCCGCTCCTGGCCACAATGTTGGAGGGCGCTGTTGAGCCTAACTCCCTGTCCTCCCTCCTTTCCCTGTGAGTCAGCGGAGCTGAGCCTCAGCTGAGGAAATTGTTGCAGCCAAACCCACCTGGCAGTTCTCTCTTCGCCCCTGGGGTCCCAGGTCCACTCCGAGGCTCAGGGGGCAGGCTACTCTAGGATACCCCAAGGTATGGGGAGTAGACCAAAGCTCAACCGGTCTGTAAGCTCTAGCCCTTCCCAGCAGCGCAGAGTGGGTCAGGCGCAGGGTTCTCTGGGTGCCCACATGGGCAGGTGGCCGGGTGGCGCACTTGTCCTTCCATGCAGCTGGGTCGTGTCCCTGAATTCAGGCATGGGGCTGCACTGCCTGCAGTTGTGTTGGGGGTCTCTAAATTCAGGCGTGAGGCTGCTGGGGAATGCGGGGGTCTGGTGCCCATGTGGGGAGGTGGTCTATTGGCGGGCACACTCACCCTGCCTGCAGCAGGGTCGGGGGTCTCTGGGTTCAAGTGTGGGATTTAGGCGGAGCGTGGGGATCTGGTGCCCATGTGAGGAGGTGGCCGAGTGGTAGGCACACTCCAAACAGCTGAATTTCTAAAACCAGTGGAAAGAGGTTTATCAAGAAGAGCTGTCTGACATACTCTGACAGTGATATCAATAAGAAACAAAGCTCTGTTATATTGGCACTGACCTTTGGAATTTCTTACCACAATTATCCTGACTAACAATCCTAACAGTTGGTCTTTTAATTCCCAGCAGCACTACTGCCTCATCTCCTAGACTACTGCAATCACACAGAGAAACTCTTTTCTTTCATTTACACATGCCCCAAAAATGTTTGATTAAATTGACAAAGTCTAACCAACATGAAAATGTAAATCAATTCCCTTTTGTATGCATATAACACATGTTTACACAGGAAAATATAATATATGCGTTATATCAGGTGATGTTCAGGTGAACTTCATGGTCTCTTTAAGAATCATGTAACATTTGGGGCCTGAGCACAGCAGTAGGGCATTTGCCTTGCACGTGGCCAAATTCAGGACGGACCCCATCGTCCCATATTATCCCCCTAACAAGGAGCGATTTCTGAGCATATAGCCAGGAGTAACCCCTGAGTGGCACAGGGTGCTGCCCAAAAAAACAAAAAACAAAACAAAAAAAGAACAATTTTATACTGCTCACACAAAATCATAGAGAAGTCAAAATGATGTGCATTAGAAACTCCAAATAAATTCTGCAGTGGCAACATGTAGAAGGAAGACTATATTATTTATTGAGCACCCATATAACAAGAGAGCAAGAAGACAAAATGATGTCTTAAATGAAATAACAAATCAATAAAAATTCACTCCATTCTACCTCGAGTAAGAATCTCAGCGGATTGTTTCCTGTTTCTACTACAAAATAGCTCTATTGCTCTGTGCTACTGCTTTAGAAAGAGTTTGTCTCCTAGACAGCTTCTCTTTAGTGGAAGACAATGGATTCTTTGCAATTTTAAAGGCTATGATGTTTCAACTGTCAATATACATAGTATCTCATATTTAAATTTCTACATCTCCAAATCTTAGTATTAACTCACTGTGTATGTTAATTATATCCTGATACACTTCTGCAGATATCATTATCAAATACAAAATCAATTTTCTTAAAATTGATACCTACAAGAACTGCATTATCTCTCCAGCACAGGCCTGATATTTGCTAGGAGTGATGTCTTGAGTGCTCAAAGCACTTCCTCAGGATCGCTCTTAAAAAACAAAACCAAGGGGCCAGAGAGATAGCATGGAGGTAAGGCATTTGCGTTGCATGCAGAAGGACGGTGGTTCGAATTGCGGCATCCCATATGGTCCCCCCAAACCTGCCAGGAGCGATTTCTGAGAGTAGAGCTAGGAGTAATTCTTGAGTGCTTCTGGGTGTGACCCCATAAAAAACAAACAAACAAAAACCAATAGGCAGCAAGATAACAAAATTTCTAGCATAACCATTAAACATAAAATTAAAACATTCATAAAATAGATAACAGTATGCATATACTAATTTATTTATTTATATATTTATTTTGTGGTTCTAGGAATTTAATCCAGGGCATTAGACATACAAAGCATGTGTTCTTCCACTGAACCATATCCCCAGCTACTGATTTGGGCTCTTCTCATTTTAGTTTGTTTCCTTGGTTTGATTCTATTATTTGGAATGCACCCAGCATTACACAGTATCATTAGCATCTGAGAAAGGAATCAAAAATAGAACAGCCGGTGAGAAAATATGCTATGTCATAATGATATCACTGACTAATTCTAAATATAATTTTTAAATGTTATATTATAAGATAAGACACTGACATTTTTCTCAAGTACCAAGGTATTTCTTCTGGGATATTTTAAAAATAGATGCTCAAAGGTAAGAATCAAACATTTGTATGTTGATGACAGAAATGTTTAATAAATTCACCTTGTGAGAAATAGATCAAGCCCAACCCTCCACCTCTACAGACTCAATGTATGTTATTTCCAACCTGAAGGTTTGATATATAGAGATGTAGCAGAAGGTGTGGCATATAAGGCTTCACTTAAACACTATTCTAGCAATTTCTTCTCTAAATAGAAACCTAGCAAGTATAAGTTGAGTTAGAATCAGTAAGTAAAGAAGATCAGCTTTATAGAAGTAGGCACATTTCCAGTGGAAATAAATAACTGTAGACGTGAGAGCTTAAGAAGAAATGCAGCATTCTGGATTCATTCGATACATCACTACATTGAGCAACATATTTGAATATATCCTGAGGACAATTTTTGCCACTGGTATAATGATAAAATTGTTGACATATGAATGTAATATAGGCTGGTTCATGCAATGTCTTCATGTGAGTGCAAAAAATGATAAAAATTTCTAATGGTGGCTCAGTTTCCTTAAGAAAAAAATGTTATTGTATTCACTATATACTACATTGTAAGATAAGAAAAAATGTTAAAAAGGGCAATATTAATCTTAAAAGTATATAAAATGTATCATTTTAATATGTCAGAAAATCAAAATATCAATATATTCCAGAGCCTTGAATCCTATAAATAAACTAGAAAACTTGTCTGTTTTAAACATAAAACTTACTTTCAATGCTTTCCACTGAAAAATGAACATGAGAAAAAACTTAAATCATCAAATAAAGCTTAATTATTCAATTTTAATGATTTTATCATTATGAAATAACCACTTACTGAAAATATTAAGAATTAAGCTCATACAGTTTTATGCTAAAGGTCAGTTTTAATTAGCCCTTACAAAAATAATAAAGCATTTTAATAGATAAAATAATTTATACATTTAATAAAAATAGACAATAGAGGGGCCAGCGAGGTGGCGCTAGAGGTAGGGTGTCTGCCTTGCAAGCACTAGCCAAGGAAGGACTGCAGTTCGATCCCCTGGCGTCCCATATGTTCCCCCAAGCCAGGGGCAATTTCTGACCGCTTAGCCAGAAGTAACATCTGAGCATCAAATGGGTATCGCCCAAAAAAACCAAACCAAACCAAACAAAACAAAAATAGATCTATTAGGTACAGTCAACATTTCAAATTAATATAATGATAAATGACTGCATATATAGAATGTTTTATCCTCATGTATATTTATTTCCTTTAGGTTGTCTCAAATCATTTTCCTCCCATAAATTTGTAAATAGGACCCAAAGTAAATATAATAAATAGAAAACTATTTGAACAAGTGCAAACAGACAAATCCAAATACTTTCATGACTAAAATATTAATTATAAATAAAAACTATTCAAGATGAAAAAAACTCAAGGACCAAAACAATAAAAAAAGAAGTTTAGATATTGTTCTAGATACATACATTAATAGAAGAATTTCATTTAATCCTCAGACAGCTAGTTACATAACATAGCATTAAAATCTCCAGTCATTGAATAAGAATTCTGGAAGTTCATCTTCAGAAATACATTTAACCTATAACAAAAAATCATTAATGAGTCATTTAGCTGTTTCCATAAAAATTTATATCTTTGTTTTATTTTTATAATACTATAGAAATGATAGAAATCAAAATCTGGGGCAATGTTTTCACTTAATGTTTGTTTTTATATACTAAAGAAAAAAATTAACCAAAACTACATGCAAAATAAGGTCCATTTGATGCTCTTCAAAAGTTCTTACTTTAAAATTTCAGAATATTTGAAGACAACAGATGATGAGTTTGAGACATGTTTTGCGGCATTACGGAACCCTATATTGTCCTTGAACTAGGGGTTATGCTGAAGCTGATTCAGATATCATGCAACAGTCTATAGTTTGATGGGGCATGAGGGGCCACCAAGCATGGGTTAACTGGTGTGTTGGTTGTAGTTGTTTGTATAGCATGAGCTGGGGACTGAGAGGGTGTCATTCAATGAGGAGCTGGATGGTGGTGTTGGGGCAGAAGGTCAGTCTTGTTGTCTACCCAATTAGGAACTGAGGATAAGGAGAGTTGAATAAGGGGAAGATAATGGTTCAGGGTTTGGGTATGAGGAGGTAGGAGAGACAAAAGGGAGAGGGGAGAGGCAATACATAGAAGACTAGACAATAAAGGTCTTCAAATACCCTTGTTTTCTTTCTTTTTTCCTTTTTAAAACATAAAAGGGTCACATGTATCTCTTTTGTATATCTCAGATGTATTCCCTTAACATCTATAACTTTTTTCAAATATCCTCATATAGTGACAATCTTGCCCACTAGATTAGTTATTTGATTGTTTGATTTTTTCCCCTGTGAGATCTGTTTTATAAGCAATACCGGTAGAAGAGTAACTCTGTATAGATTTCACGTTTATACCAAGTTATGGGCAATGTTGTACTTTATTCATTGGCCCCAGATGCACCAACAATATCTTGTGGCATTGCTTCTCTTTTGCATAGGCACATTAAAATAGGAAAATAATAAATATGCAAACAAGTTCTTATCTAATAGAGATGGGAACACAAATTTGGTAATGTAATTAGGCCTTTTACCCTGAACATTGGCATAATGATTTGGCTCAGGCCTCAGAAGAATGGGCATCGCCCACACACACCTGAACTATGGAAACAACCACAATTGTCTTTAACATTCCCAGGATCCAAGCCTCTACCAGAGAAGACCTACCACTGCTTTGGCATTGACTGACTCCAAAGAGTACTCCCAATACCCAGGTGACTCAGCAACAGTCTGCTTACAGGGCAGATCGCTCTGCATTTAATGATATGTTGAAACTAGAGGATGCTCCACATCAGCCTGACATTTACGAAAGAAATGCACAGAATCCAGAGTCTTTAAATATAAAAGTCTGATACCAACTATAGCTAAAGTGTGAAAAAGTTTCACAGGGACCTTGAGAATGACTGGAGTTAGATAGACTGATATGCCTGGAACTCAGAGTCTGTCTTATGCCAATAAATTTCTGGGGTGAGGCCTTTTTGTAATCAGGTCAAGGATTTTTTTTTCCATTTTCTCCATTTTTCTGGACCTATGCAAACATTGGCGATTGCCACTATTACACCTTTACTATATATTTTTTACTCTTATCCTTTAAGGAAAAAAATACAACTTACTGAACTTAAAAACAAATAACTGTAGTAGAATGCCTGTCTCGGATGGGAAGGGGGAGGGGGTAATGTTGCACTGGTGAAGGGGGGTGTTCTGGTTATGACTGTAACCCAAATATGATCATGTTACTTAAATAAAAAATATATTAAAAAAACACCAACTTAAAAAAATTTCAGAATATTTTACTAGAGATTTTAAGAACAGTAGTATGCTCATCAAACTATCTCAAATATCAGAAGTTGACTACAAACATTGTTACTGTATAAATTAACAACTTACATAGTCATAACCAGTATTTTAGAATAAGCAGTCAAAAGGCATACTGTAGAGATGCAAATGAGGATTGGCTGGATTTAATTTCTTTCACAATCTTAGTTAAATTTATGTAAAAGTATTATTGCTTACAGCAGACAATTTGCCTAGCTACTAAAATAAAGTACTTTCAACTAAACAATATCAACTGTCTTTTTTCAAAAAAAAATATATATATATGACAGGTTATTAGGACAAATCATTTTATTGAATACTTTGCTAACCCACTTTGGCTAGAAATTTGGAAGAAAAAATGGTTATCTTTTGCTAATTATATCATTGAAAATCATTCCAAGGTGCTAACTTTGAAGTCCTTAATATAGTGTTTTCAGGCTGGAGAAATAGCACAGTGGTAAAGTGTTTGCCTTGCACATGGGCAGACCAGGATGACCCAGTTTGACTCCCGGCATCCCATGTGGTCCCTGAGCCTGTCAGGGGTGATTTCTGAGCGCAGAGCCAGAAGTAACCATCTAGTGTTTTCTTTATAGTCTTCATTAAGAAAAACAGTGACAAAAGTGAAGAGGACAAAAAGAAACTAATGAAAGGGGCAAAATGAATACAGCAAAGCTACCTGGGGGAAATTAAATTGTATGTAAATTTTACACTAAAGTAGATGGAGTTAATAGAATTAAAATAGACATATTTCAAAAAACAAAATTCCATACATGAAAACAAGAAAAGCATAATCGCATAGCTTCCCAAAACCAAAATTAAAATGTGTTTATTGTATAGTAATTAGTATACATTTCTCTTTCCTGTTTATGTGAAGCACTCGCGAATGATTTCCCTTAGAAATATCTTCTCTTTTATATGAAAATTGTTATGTCATGTCATGTTCTTTTTTGTTATGTTAATATTTTCATTATAAAGTAGTTAAAAGCTACAATCTTGTGAAATCTTTGGTCTGTTATAAAAAAAAAGAAACCCACTTAATTGTACAGAAGAACAATTTGAAAGCTAAATATATTTTATCTAAAAGTCATTTAACACCTGCTTATACCGATTTCAAAAATGTTATTTAGTTTTAAATAAAGAAAAAAATCACATTTCATACTTCTTTTTAATCTTATAAGATTATATTCCTGTCATGTATTGGTACAATACTGAAAGTAACCACCTTGCTGTGGGGAAAGGTAACCAATCAGTTAGCACCCTCTAGCCACGTGATCAAAGAATATCAACCAGAATAATTCAAGCTTATACAAACAACTTCCTGAACAAGGTGAGTTGTGGGCACTTTGGCCTTGATGCTATTCTTCTCAAATCTTCACAATATAGATGTAACACTGAGTTGAAAATAAAATCAAACTAAGTGGAGTTTTTTTTTAAATAACTATTCATAACCCTTAAGAAAGTGTAAAAGAGGCTGGCGAGGTGGCGCTAGAGGTAAGTTATCTGCCTTGCAAGCGCTAGCCATGTAAGGACCGAGGTTCGATCCCCTGGCGTCCCATATGGTTCCCCCAAGCCAGGGACAATTTCTAAGTGCTTAGCCAGGAGTAACCCCTGAGCATCAAACGGGTGTGGCCCGAAAAAAAAAGTGTAAAATTGTCACACTTATGCAAAAGACAATGAAAAAAATAACATAATTTCCTGAACCAGATGAAATTAAGAAGACTTGATGATTAAATGCAGCTGTTAATTTAAATTAGATCATCAGGATAAAAGAATATACAATATGTCTAAATTCAAAATAAACTGCAGTATAGCTAATATTAATGTTTTAATACTAGATTCCAAGTTTACAAAAGCACAACAAGGTTATCCTTCAGAGAAATTATTAACTTTAAGAAAATCATTACCTACATAATTCAATACATGTGAAATTGCCAGAAAACAAAGTTTATTTTAAATATAGATGGATTTCTTAGGGAGTTAAATAAAAACTCTAGTATTTGCTTCTTGAACTTTCAAATTACAACTGAACAATTATTCAAAGAAAAGCAATGATACCCTCAATTAAATTTTGAGGTTAATTTTAAAAGCAAAAGGTTAATTTTAAAGTAATTTTTAAAATCCTGCACCAAAATTAACAGCATGTAATCTGCCCACATTGTAAAGCTATTCTTATCATTTCTTTCCTTCTGTTCTTGAACTATTTTTGTCATTTTATTGGACTTAGTTTCAGATGTATTTCTGAAAATATCATTTCTATTGACTATATTCTTTTCACCCAGATTCTATAAAATTTTATATTCTAGTTGTGTTCTTTCTAATGTGAAGGTAACTCCTGAGCACTGCTGGGTGTTGTCCTGGAGCCCTTCCATAGCTGCTAGGATGGCCTGGGGGTCCCTAGAAGCATAGGGCCTGGCCAACATGGTCTCCTTGACAGAGGTCAAGTCTCTGGGCACAGTCCTGAGACTCCCTGAGTACTGCTTAGAGATGCAGCAAAAATGTGAAATAGAAGGATCTTGAACAGTGATCCTACTGCAAAAAGTAAAGATGTAAGCAGTTCATTCTGTA
This sequence comes from Suncus etruscus, assembly GCF_024139225.1. Classification (NCBI taxonomy): domain Eukaryota; kingdom Metazoa; phylum Chordata; class Mammalia; order Eulipotyphla; family Soricidae; genus Suncus; species Suncus etruscus. The sequence goes on from NC_064858.1 coordinate 72,301,984, forward strand.
TGAAAAGCTTTGCTTAAATATGAATTTATTCTATAAAAGTCGCCCTTTCAGAATTGTACAGTTCAGTGGATTTTGCTACATTATCAATTATTAAACCAGCCCAATTTTAGAAGATTTTTATCAACCCAAATAGAAGACCACACCCTCTACTACCTCATGACTTATCTTATTTCCATACACATAATTTCTCATTTGTTTTCTATCTTTATAAACTTACACATTCTTGGTATTTCATATTAGTAAAATTATATAACACATATTACTATAAATTATCTTATTTCATTTAAATATATTTTTCAAAGTCCATTCACATTATGCTAAGTATCAGTGTATCATCCATTTTATTGCCAACTAATATTTCTTGTAGAAAATACATCACAACTTTTATCCATTTATCAACTGATTGATTATTTACCATTTTGAAATACTATGAATAATTCCTTGAACAATATTTTGTTCAAATTGTTTTGCATGAACATCTATTTTCACTGCCTTTAGATCTCTAACTAGGAATAAAATTGGTGTATCAATGATAACCCATGTTTAATATTTTAAAGAAGTGCTGAGCTACTTTCCTGAGATCCTGGCACCATAATCCCATCAGCAATACATGAAGAACTGTCAAAAATGTTGTCTCTGCCTGTCAAAAAACATGTATTTAAAATACTTGTAATTTCTTTAGCTTTTACTCCATATTCAAATTTCTGTTCTCTGCTCTCCTTTCCATGTGAAGTGAAATGGCAATTGCCAAAAATCTTCAACAGTACAAAATACATTAACTCCATAATCCATATTAATCCTATTACTTTTAAATCCTATTTTACTGAACTCCTCTCTGAACTAAACTCTCTTTCATTAACAAGTTAATACTTACAAAATATAAATTAAATTCCTACAAATCTAATGCTGAACAAAGTCACATGTGCTTAATAAAAGGCAGGAAAAAACATTAATTTAGCCACATTCATAGACTTCACTTTTTTCTTCAGCTTCTAATTATTCATTGTTTATTACTGCTCATGGAACATTAATGGAACATAAAACCAATTGGAATGGTCACAATGAAAGCTCTTAAGTAGTGGAGGGGAAAAAGTAAATAGAAGAAGGGTGAAATGAATGTACTGAAATTCAGTATAATTCCATAGAAAAAACAAAAATGTTAAATGTAAAATATTGTTTTATGATATCTTTATTATTATAAATGGTCAAGAAAGTTTGAAAGTCATTGCTAAAATTAGATTTGATTTTTCCTGCCTTCTTTCTTAAGAGAAAGTATTTTTCTTAATTTGTATGAAAAGAGTACAAAAGATATATTTTAAGAAAACAATTTGATGGGGCCGGGAAGGTGGTGCTAGAGGTAAGGTGTCTGCCTTGCAAGTGCTAGTGTAGGACGGACCGCGGTTCTATCCCCCGGCATCCCATATGGTCCTCCCAAGCCAGGGGCGATTTCTGAGTGCATAGCCAGGAGTAACCCCTGATCGTCAAACGGGTGTGACCCAAAAACCAAAAAAAGAAAAAAACAATTTGATATAGGAACTTATGATATTAATTTTAATAGAGAAGTGTTGTACCTGGGAGAATGAGGAAGTATAATATATGCTAATAATAAGCTATGAGTTTTAGGTTATTTTTATTGAAAGTCAAAATAAGTGAGCAGTATAATATATTCTTCAGTTTTTGTGTTGTCAAGGCTTGAGAGATAGTACAGCAGGTAAGGGCTTGCCTTGTATGTGGTCAACCAGGCACTCCCTAGAATCCCCAAGCACCTCCAGCAGTGATCTCAAATAACAGAGCCAACAGGAAGATCTGTACACATAGGGAGTGGTCCCTAACCTAAAACAAACATTTGTGATCAAATTTTGCTTAGTACACTCATATCACAATATCACAATGAGCCTCCAGATTATAAAGTTACATATGTGGATATTTATACACATTTATGTAAAAAGTATCTCTTATGGTTAATAGTACACTATGAACATGAAACTTGTAAAAAAACATTTTCATAACATATAGCTGAGATAAACTGGAATCAGCAGGTTTTTAATTCTATATAGTACACAGGGAAAATATTCTACTTATATTAGACTATTTTCTTTTGAAAACATATTAAGTTTTATTAAACATAAATAATAAAAGACATTTTAAAAACTTGGCAAAAGTTCCTTGGAACTCATATAGAGTAATAAAAATATGTTTAATTCAAATTTCCTTTTTTAAAAATAATTTCTTTATATTAGCACCATGGTTACAAACATGTTCGTAACTGGGTTTCAGCCATAAAATGCTCACCATGCCCCTTCACCAGTGCAACTTTCCTGCCACCAATGTCCTCATTTTCCTCCTCCCTCCTCACCTGCCTGCCTTCAAGATAGGATGTATCCTAGGAAAGTTATTTCTGGATCATGTGGTAACTCAATGTCCAATTTAGGATATATCCTAAATGTCCAATTTTTTAAGAAATATCCATATTGTATCCATATATCCTCAATGTCCAATTTTTTAAGAAATAGCCATGTTTTTTCCAGAAAGGATGGACTAAATGGCATTCCCATCAGCAGTGGATGAGAGTTCCTTTCTGACCATATCCACACCAGCAGTGGTTGTTCTTGTTCTTCATGATGTGTTCTAGTAAATGTGGCATGAGATGATATATCATTGGTGATTGATATGCATCTCCCTGATGATTAGTTATGTGGAACATTTTTTCATGTGCCTTTTGACTATCTGTATTTCTTAAGACTTTGAGGAAAAGTCTGTTCATTTCTTCTCCTCCCCCCCTTTTTTTAAAAAATATTTTTTATTTTTAAATTAATATCTTTATTTAAACACCTTGATTACAAACATGATTATGGTTGGGTTTCCGTCATGTAAAGAACACTCCCCCTTAACCAGTGCAACATTCCCATCACCAATGTCCCAAATCTCCCTCCTCCCCACCCCATCCCCGCCTGTACTCTAGACAGGCTTTCTACTTCCCTCGTTCATTCTCATTGTTAGGATAGTTCTCAATGTAGTTATTTCTCTAACTACACTCATCACTCTTTGTGGTGAGCTTCATGAAGTGAGTTGGGGCTTCCAGCCCTCCTCTCTTTTGTCTCTGAAAATTATTGCAAGAATATCTTTCATTTTTCTTAAAACCCATATATGGGTGAGACTATTCTGCATCTTTCACTCTCCCTCTGACTTATTTCACTCAGCATAATAGATTCCATGTATAGGAAAATTTCATAACTTCATCTCTCCTGATGGTTGCATAAGATTTTTTCTTGTTAATTTCTGTTAGTACCTTGTATATCTTATATATATATTTTAGATTTTTTTCTTGTTAATTTGTTAGTACCTTGCATATCTTATATATTAGCCCTTATCTGATGAGTATTGGGTGAAAAGTTTTTCCCATTTGATGGGTGGCCTTTTTACTATAGTTCTTGTTTCCTTTGAAGTGCAGAAGCTTCTCGATTTAATGTAATCCCAATATGTTTATCTCTGATTCCATCCACTTATTTGGCCAGTGATGTTTCCTCTTTGAAGATGCCTTTAGTCTCAGTGTCATAGAATATTTTGCCTACATTTCCTTCCATATACCTTATAATTTTAGACCTGATATCAAGGTCTTCAATCCATTTTGATTTTTCCTTTGTATAAGATGTTAGATAGAGGAATGAGTTCACCTTTTTGCATGTGGCTGATCAGCTGACTCAGTATCACTGGTTAAAGAGGCTTTCCTTGCTCCATTTTGCATTTCTTGTACTTTGTCAAAGATTAATCCCATTCAAAATAGCACCACAGAAAATCAAATAACTTGGATTAAATTTAACTAAAGAAGTGAAGGACCTACACAAAGAAAACTATAAACACTGCTTCAAGAAATTAAAGAGGACACATGGAAATGGAGACATATACCCTGTTCATGGTTTGGGGAATTTAACATCACTGTGAAAGATATGTAAGCCACTATGGTCAAAATAAAATTATATATATAAAAAATAAATAATTTGCAAATAAAAAATGGCAATACTCCCCAAAGCATTACATAGATATAATCTTCTTCAAATAAGTGGATCACACACTCTTGACATTCGTTTGAAATAATAAATGCTCAAGAATATCTCAAGCAACACTTAGGGAAAAAAAAGATGGGAGGCATCATTTTCCCCAACTTTAAATTGTACTATGAATAGTCATTTAAAAAGCATGTTACTTGAATAAAGACAGACCCTCAGAACAATGGAATAGACTTGAATATTCTGAGAATGACCCCCAGATATACAATCAATTAATCTCTTTTATTTTCCACTTTCAAAAAACATTTTATTTAAAGAATTGTGAATTACAAAGTTATTGAGATTTAGGTATATAATGTCTAGTACCAATACAACCACCAATGTCAATGTTCCCAGATTTCCTCCCACCACTCATCCTGCCACCTTGACAGGTCTATTAACAAGTTTTCTTTTTTTTAATATAATATTTATTTTAATCATAGTGGCTTACATATCAATGATGATAATATTTTATGTACATATTAACATAAAAACAGGGGAGTTCCCATCACCGAATTGTCCTCCCTCCACCTCTGCTCCCATCCTACCTCCCATATCCTCCTCCCTCACCCCCTGGGCTGCTAGAATAAGTGGTCCCCTCTGTGCCTAGCTTACTACTTAAAGGTCCTACACCTGTTTGGTCTTGGTAAATCAATTAATCTCACATTACCTTTTAATAGCAACCAAGCCTGATGATGCAGGGTGCTAAAACCAAATTCAAGGTTTTATACATGCTTCTTCAAGTGCTCTGCCATTGAACCACATTCATGGCCCCTTATTTAAATGACTTTATTGATTCTTAAAAAGAGGTAATGATGCAATTATGCAATTCACTGCAACATAAATGGATCTAGAAAATATTATGTTTAATGAAGTAAGCCAAGAGAAGGATATATAAGGATAATAAGATATACACACTGATCTCACTTATATGTGGTATTCAGAATAACAGCAGGAGGAAATGCAATGGTTTAAAGGGGGGCTGCCTAAATCAACCTTGACCTCAGAGTATAGGAAGGAGAAGGAAAAACTAAAGCAGAGGAGGAAAAAGAATGATGAAAAATAACAGGGACAGGCATCAAGATTATTCAGAAACATCAGTGATGATAAGGAAGGACAGAGATAAATATCCAAATCACAGAGTCAAGAACAATAAAATGATGAGATCCAAACTTTAACATCCAAACTTAAAAAGTTAATCATCAAGATGACAGACTGGGGGTGGGGGCTGGGAGAAGAAACCTCGGTATGTTGGTGGAAGGAAGTTGACACGGGTGATAAATTTGTGCAGAAATATTATGTCTAAAAATATGAGTCACTTTTAAATCATAGTGCTTTAATAATAACTATAATAAAAAGATCTATGAATAAATAAAAAATATAATACTTTAAATTAGAAAAAACAAATAATCACCCTTTTTTCTTAGGACACTCATTAGGCATTTAATTAGTCATAATTAAAACAATGTACATATACACATATATGTATATATATATATAAATTTATGGCCTTGCAAGCACACATCAGAAAGGAAGAAGGGGCCTATACAAAAAGCTTAATGACACAGTTTTTAGAACTAGAAAATGAGCAACAAAAGGAACCAAAAATAGGCAGAAAGAAATAACAAAGCTTAAAGCAGAAATCAATGAAATGGAAATCAAAAAAACAATTAGAAAGATCAACGAAAGCAAAAGTTGGTTCTTTGAGAAATAAACCATGATGGAGGGGCTGGAGAGGTGGCACTAGAGGTAGATGTTCTTCTCTATCGCGGTTTTCGTAATCAGTCTTCTGTAATTAGTGAACTTGGTTTTTGCACAGATCCTAGGATGAAGCCTACAATAGTCTTACATTATGGAAGAACACAACAATTTTTCTGAAAAAATATTATAACCTTAAATGTTTTTGCCATAAATACCTAGCTTCTGAATTTTAATAATTATATAAAAACACAGCCATATAAAATGAATAATTTTTCACAACCAAAGATTCCTTTTTAAATGATACTTAGTTAACTAAAAATAATTTACAATAACAATTTTTCCTCATTTCTTTTTCAGCTTAGAAATTTGAATATTTTCAAATTTATTAAATATTGCAAAATATAAAAGTGTTTAGTAAATTGTTTAGAAGAATACAAAACAAACATTATTTGTGATGATGCAAAGAAAGAACAACAAACAGGCTTTCCCTAGGCACTGTCTAAAAGAGAGGAGAGAAAAATAAAACTATGTCTATCTATAGGCTCAAGAGCCTTCCTGGAAAAACTGTTGCATCTTTATCTTCTACTCCTAGATGAAGTTAACTAACCTCTCCTTTGTTGATCTGTAGACATGTTTAAAAGCACATCCAGTTTCTAGTTATGACTGAGATTTTGTTACCCTCCAGTTCCAAGTACAGGTTCTATTCCAAATACAGAAAGAGGCAGATGCTTCCCTACCTGAATTTCTCTGACAGACAATGAATGTAGCAAAGTGAACTACACACTCACCAACCACCTCCAGTTCTTTTCTCTTCTTCCCATTCAAAGGCCCAAGTTCTTGGAACCAGACAGTTACATTCACAAAGATCAGCGAACCAAAGGCTAACATTTAGCTTACATGTACGGAATAATAAATACAGAAACTGTGAGTGTATACATCTATCCACAATCACACACCAGCATGTACCGAAAAGAAAATTTGTTCTCAGATCTCTCAAGAGTAATTGTATCCACATTTAATTATTTTTGAGATACATCCCCTAAGCTTTAATACATAAGAAAAGGATTTAAGTGCTGTGCTGTACACTTCTCAAGAGCACAATTTCTAAAAAATTATTTAGAATTAACTGCTATTTACAAATCATTTAATATTTAGATATCACTTGGGTTATTAATTAGAATCACTATTTAAGACTATTATATATTTTATTTTTTTATTATTATATATAATTTTTATTTTGACCATATTGGCTTACATATCTTTCACAGTAGTATTTTAGGTACATAACAACATTGAATAAGAGGAATTTCCATCACCAAATTTGTCCTTCCTCCACCCCCGTTCCCATCCTGCATCCCATTTCCCCCACCCTCACCCCCTGGACTGCTAGAATAAGTGGTCCCCTCTGTGTCTAGCTTACTACATAGTGATCATATATCTGTTTGGTCCTGGTACCCTCCCTTATTTCCCTCTCTATTTGAGAGGTGGAACTAGATAGTTCAAGTTATGTGGTTTTGTTTGAAGAAGAGAAAAGCAATAAAGTGGGGTAAAAATCAAATAAGCCGAATATGGGTGTAGTCCTTCTAGAGGCTCTCAACCTCAGTTTGAGAGAGGACAGGAAAAAAGGACTTTAAATACCACAACAATACAAAAAGAAATATCAAATAAATATCCAATGAGCACTACAGTAATGAAGGCAAGCCCCACATAATTGCCTCGGTCCTGAAATAGAACCATGCCAGAGACTATTATATTTTTAATTTTCTAAAAAGTCCACTCTCACTAGAAGCAACCAGTATTGGCTGGGACCAATAAGTAAAACTGAAAAATTTCCCAATGTGAAAAAAATGCCTTTATTGTTAATGAGAATAATCTGGTCAGCATCTATGGAAAACAGTATGAAGAATAGAGTATGGAGAATGAGGAATATCAAAAAAGTTAGGACTCTACTATAACCCAAACAATTCTACTACATGGCATATGAAAACAAAAGAAAATTGCAATCTGAAAAGATATGTGTACCTATGATCAATGGTAGCTTAGTGTGATAGCCAGAATATAAAAACAACCAAAATGTCTAACAATGGATGAATGGACCATGAAGATATATATATATATATTATATATAATGAAATAACATGTAGCTGTAAGAAAAATGAGACCATGTAGTGCCCAGAAATGTGGTCTGAACTGGATATTGGCATGCTAAGCAAAATAAGTCAAAGGAAGAAAATAAGTACAATATAATCTCACTTATCTGTGGACTATAGAGGGACAAAACATGAGAATAGACAGGATAGAACAATGGCATAACCTTGACACTGAATATAAAACCAATTACAAAATAAGGTTAGATGAGTGGGAAAGAAAGAAGGCCAGACTAGAAGTGACATTTGGACAATACTGGAGTGTCCTGGGCACTTTGTTGTTATCTGAAACTTTAAAAAATATTTACACAGACAAGTATGACGCAAACATTCTAGCTGTTACTTGAATAAAAGGCGTATACCCACACCATCAAAAGGGAAAGAAGTAGATAAGAAAAAAAATAGATGTGGGGGAGGTGCATTACAAAGTTTCACAAGAAAATAATTCTGTAAAATGATACCCTGTACTTGGAAAATTCAGAAGAAAACTATACCTATGTGCTTCCTCCAGAAGTTGTCCTAATTGTTTAGCTGCCAATATTTCCTGTTTTCTTTATTCAGCCTAAATGCTAGGGGAGAAGTCATATTCTCATGTGACCAGCTTTCCTAAACCTGGGCTATCAGGGGGCTTTTATAGAGTCCTGCCAGTCTACACAAAGGTTAGGCTTGTGTTTCAGAACTGCAGTCTCAGGATTCCCCCACAAGAAGACTGGTTCTGAGATGAAGAAATGGTAATGGAAGTAATAGTGGAGTCTTGTACTAAACAAAGTATTGATGTTTTGGTACACAGTTGTATTCAATGTAATTATTGAAAGTGCAGGTCTAAAAGTTGTTATAACTTCAACAAATTGATCTGATATTCATTTCATTGGAGCATAGTTTTCATAAAACTCCTCAAAACTCTTGTTTTCTCAAAAACCCTTAGACCATAGGTTGCAAACAAATACCTACAAGGTGTGATACAATGCATTAGTAAATGATGTCAACTATCTTCTAGAACATAAAAAAATATCTCCCCTTCATTGACTCTGACTTGTGACACTTGATTTGTTCTGCTTCCGATTCTGACAAGGGAAAAATTAGAGAAATATTGCTTTACCTTAAGAAAATATAATTATGATGACAATTATATGAAATTACCCTTTGTATAAAGAAAAGCATATTATAAATTTGCATGAGTATCTTCCTTAGTTTTTTATTCAATGGCAACTATTGGTAACTTTTAATTGGCTTTGGTAGGAAATTATTAACTTCTACAAGTTACAGTTGTTATTATGGCTGTTTTTACTTATTGTTCTAGAGAACCAGGTAGTAAATATTAACCAACAAATTACTATGTGTAGTCTCAGTTTTTTTTTAAATCAACCGAAAGTTTTAGGTACTGTACAAAGAACATTTTATTATAGTGTTTCAAAAGGTGATAGTAGGCAAACTGCAATGTATGAATAGTTGATCTTCTAGGTCTTTCAGAAAGTAAGAAACATAATTGTGAAACATAATTTTGTTTGATTTGTATATTTATTTTATTTTATTTTATTTTATTTTATTTTGAAGGCAAGGAATGGGCAGAATGTCAGGACACTGGGCTACACTGGCAGTGCTCAGAGCTTACTCTCAGTGGTAATCAGGCCACTATATATCAGGCCAGGGACCGAGTTGGGGTCAGCTACATGCAAGAAAAATGTCTTCACCCTTGTATATCTTCTCCTACACTAGAAACTCAAGAATTTCAACTAATAATACTTAAACTAATAAATAATATGTAAGTAAATAAATAAAAATAATAATTTCAAAATAGTTGTTTAATTTTTAAGTATCTCACTAAGGTATCTTGGCTTCAACTTTGCAAATCCCAGCAAAATTAATTATCATCATTAAAAGGAATCTTTATCTAAATTCTTTGTCTATAAATCAATAGGAAATATTTGGTCTGAAGCCTATTTTTTGGTAAAGAGATAAATCTTATTTATTGTTAAATAGCTTTTATTTTCTGAGACTTCTGTAGGATTCCATAAAAACTACCAATGTTGTACATCTTTCTGTCAGCTGCTATACAGACATACCTAAAATTGTAACATTTCATTATAGGTACAGCTGGAGGCCTCTGGAAGGATCTTACACTAGGAAGTTATCTGCTTTTGAGTAGAACAGAAAATACATCTCCAACTGTGTGAATACTTCAATGCAGAAAAAATAGTACTATATATTCAACCCAACCTTATAAAACTCAGAGTAGATAAGCCTGGATTGTCTTCAACATGATTTTCCAATCAATATCTTTGGAGATATTTTATTTTTATTTTATTTTACTGAAACCATTGTGATTTACAAAGTCCTTCATAGTTGAATTTCAGATACTCAGTGAATTCGGTCCATTCCCACTACCAGTGATGACCTTACTCCAGAAATGTTCCAAAGAGTGCATCCTATAGCACTACCTTTTCCCCCTGGCCTGCCAGTATCACAGACCCATTTTAACTTTAGATTGTTAAAATTTAGATCTCTTGATTCTGTTGTTGTTGTGACCTTGGCTTGGATATTTAGTTCTTTCCTTTTTATTTTCCACTAATGCACCTCAGACCACTTGACCCCTAACCCTATCCTTTTTTTTTTCTTCTCAATGTTATATAAAAATAAAAATATATCAGATAAAACAAGGTAAAACATATCTAAAGGTTCTATGATAAAGGCAGGAGCCCCTATCTAAAGAAAGTATCTGGTTTTTTTCCCCATATTTTATCATTCATTAGCTACCCCCTTTTTTCTAGTACAAGGGATAAAACTAGGTATGTCATGCATCCAAGACATTTACTCAAGTGCTGAGCCACAGCCTGACCCTCACATGCTACCTTACGAGCAGAATGTGGTGGCAGCTTTAATTGTTGCAGTGCCAGGCTGTATATATACGTACATGCAAAACATGATGTAAAAGACAGGAAAAAATTACATTTAAATAGCCAATTAGTAAAATAAATATAATAAATAAATAAATAGCCAATTAGTTACATTTTTAAACATATCATGTTCATGTTTTACTTCAACTCCAATAAAACATTGGTAAATGTACCTCTAAATGTAAAACATTAGGCAATTGTTTCTAAACTATAAAATGTAAAATAAAATCTAAAAACAGGGGGAAAATGTGTTGTGTTTTTTTTTTTTTTTAGCCAGATGGGCTACTGTGAAAAAATATGCCCTTATGCAGTGAAGAGAAGGCTGGAAGTTATCAATACTCTTTATCTTAATAAGAAGAAACATAAAATCCAAGATTAAAATTATTTTCATTCGTTTTTCTACAACTGGATGTAAATAAAAGGATATCCAAAGTGCTGTAATATAGACTGAAATCCAAACAGCTTGAGTATATCACGTCTGAGAGCTTAGCAACTATTTTTCTTGAGCTTGTGGTTAACTAGGCACAATCAGAAAGAATAGACAGAAAGAAGAGACAATAAATAAAACAAATGGATTGTTTCTCAAATAAAAATATGGCTCTAGTTAAAAGATGATATTGTTTATAGACACAATATAAACATCAAAACCAATATTCTGTTAAAATATACCACATGCTGAGAAGAAAATATTTAAATCTATTGCAGAATTGAGAAAAAAATTCCCATAGCACAGAAACATGCATAAGAAAAAGGTAAATGAATATTACTTTGAAACATTCCAGAGAAAATTTTTCTATTAGAAGACTTATTCAGAATAGTATATACACATTGATAACCAAATTTGATTAATTTTAGTTATTAGGATTACTCTACACAGACCCTATTTAACAAGTTAAAAAGAAGAAAGCAAATATCCAGTTTTGTCTATCACATTGTCTTAACACTTGCATGAGCAGTTTTTTTAAAAGTTTAGATCACAATTTAAAGATTTTAGACATTAACTGATGACCTTAGACTACTAAATCAGAATGCATTTATTTTCATGTACCATTATTAACATAAAATCAATAGAAAGTATCTTGAAATTTATATATGAAATAGCAAGTAATTAAGACAACTTTACCATTCATCATGGGGTAAGTTATGTCAAATATAATATATAAATAATGCAAAGAATGACTTAATATCCAATTAGGCAATCTAATCTTCATTTTCTAAGTAATAAGAACATATTTTTCTAAAAATTACTATAATGTTATAATATAACAACTATAATATATAAAAAACTGCCCAAAGGAAAAACAAATGGAAAGTTATGTGTTGGTGGGATTTGCTGGAGCATGTGCTGCCTAACTCAGGGGATTACATATGCTGGTCATGCACTCTACCATATGACCTAGCTCTTTAGGCCTCACTAGAATTCAGACCACAAACTTTCCTTCTGCCCTGCAACATAAAGTAGCAGTTTCTGACAGCTCCAGCAGGGATAATTTAAAATGAAACTTCTCTGTATATAGTTATAATAGGCTTGTATTTGCTAAAAAGTTATGAGTTGATGAATTAGAATACTAATCAATTAAAATTAAGGAAGACTTGTCCATTTGTCTAAATGCTGTTTTGTTGGGGTTATTTTGTGGTTTGAAATGTTGGTTTATTTCATAGTAATGGCATCTTCCTCTTTCTAGGCCATTATTTATACACATACAAACCAGGTCAGCAGAGGAGAAAGTGTGATGGTGTTGGTGATACTTAAACTACCAACCAATCTCATCTTTCTACTAAAACTTCTAAACATTTGAAGTTAAACTCCTATCCACAGGCCATATTCCACAAACCACTTCCATCATAAATTCTAGGAAAGGGGCTGCCAATAGGCTCCTGTACTCTGTTGTACTCTGTTGGATCTAGTAGGACAGCCCTAACTCCACTATCACACTTTAAATATATTCCACTCCCACAGACTCAGGACTTTTCCATATGTCATGTGTACACATGTGTACATGTGTTGGGGGAGGTTACCCATACATTCATTTACTTTACTTTTGTCTTATATTTGGGTCACACCTGGTAATGCTCAGATGATACCCCTGGCTCCACCCTCAGTAATCATTCCTGGCAGGTGTGGGAGACCATATTCCAGGGATTGAGGGCTGTAGAGATAGCACAGCTGTAGGGTGTTTGCCTTGCAAGCAGCCAATCCAGGATGAATTCGAATACCGGCATCCCAGATGGTCCTGTAAGCTTGCCAGAAGCGATTTCTAAGCAGAGCCAGGAGTAACCCTTGAGCATGGTCGAGTGTGACCCCAAAAGCCAAAATTAAAAAGAAAGATTACAGGGATTAAATCCAGGTTGGCTGTGTGCAAGACAAGCAAACTACCTGCTGTGATATTGCTCTGGTCCTGCAATCTGATTTTTAAAGCTAAAAAATGAATTACTAGGTAGAAAGAGAAGCAAATGACTAAAATTAAATGCTTGCATTTTCCCTGAATTCCTATATCAATTTAACTTCCCAATGCAGTGTTTTTGGAGGAGGGATCTCTGGGCAATGGATATACCATGAGAGCAGAAGCAGAATCCATATGACTAATGCTCTTAAATAAAAGGCTCCAGGCAACTCCTTTTTCCCTCGATATCATAGGGAGACGGTCATCTTAAATTAAGTGCACTCTCAGTAAAATCTGCTGGACCTCCCAGGCCCAGAAGTATAAGAAATAGAGAATTATTTTTCATTACAGTAGTTCTTATATCTAATTAAGAAAGTAATAATACAATAGGTAGGATAGTTATTTTTCTTGTGGTCACTTTGAATTTCATCGTCATACCCTATGTGATCCCCTAAGTGTCACCAGGAGTGTCCCTGACTCAGAGCCAAGACAAACTCCTAAATATGACTGAAAAAAAGAAAATCTAATTTTATTGTTTATAAACCATGCAGCTTGTATATTCTATTACAGTAGTCAAGGAAATAAAATCTAACTGCTACTTCAAATCTGTTTTTTGTCATCAAAAACATGGTTGAGGATCAAGTACCTTCAAAGAGCTTGGGAAACAAAATTTGAAGAGAATCCTTCCACACTTGGAGAGTTAGCTGGCCATGACTAATAGCTCCTATTTACTTCATTTCCTCTTTCTCAATTTCCTTTTCTTTCCCCTTACAATTACTGCTGCTATATTATAATAATTTCTAAAAGGCTTTCTGTTCAACTGCATCTCTCCACTTTCTATTTAATGACTGGTTTCTCTCTATCCTCTCTCTGGAACAGTCTGTGCTCATAGCCATGAGCTTTCTCTCCACTTTTCATTCACTGGTTTCTCACTACTTTATCTGTTGCAGTCTGAGTCAATCATCAGGACCTTTGCCTCTCTGCTACACCCCATTCTTCACTCTAATCCCAATTTCCCATTTGCTTTTCTCCTTTCCTTGCTTAAGAAATTTTCTGCTTCTAGTCTCTCTAAAACCTTTGTTCTCATTCTTTTATTTTCTATTGGAAATATCACCTCTAATCATATTTTCAGCTCTTCACACCTCATCTTTTCTTTCATGATGAATTTATGTTAATTCTGGGATATATTACAATTGTCTCCAGCCAAGTCTCTAGGAATTTTGTATAATATAAAATAATCAACTACTAATTACAAATTAAAAAAAAACTTTTCAAGTCTGCAATTCAAATGCAACTATAAATGGAGCAGCATAGAAAAAGAAGGGAAATAGGATTTTATATCACCTCTTTCATTACGAGAACAAAAAAAAAAATGGAATATAAAACTCGCATCACCCCAGAACACGTTAAGATGGGGCTAAATTGTACTTTTTATTTATTTAAACATATAAAATGTCTCTTTGAAAATAAAGTATTATCACAGAGATATAGTAATTCTTTACTTTCTTTCCTATAGAAAATTTAGTTTGAAAACGTTATAAGCTAAATCAGAAATAAAGCATCCTGGATGAATTGCAGCTATTTTAATCAGACTCTTGAATAGTCTTGCCAGGAATAGTGATTAAAAGGCAAAATAGTGGTGTCCCATAATTAATCATGTTAATTAATGTAGCATTTGCATGTAAAATAAATAACTCATTAAAATGTAAAGGTTTAAATAATTACTTTTCAAACTTTAATAATGAACACAATATTATAAAATCTTAACATATGATTCATTCCACATATCAGCTATCAAGATTATTGGTTAATTATTTGAAAAGTACATTCCAGTCAGCATGTCAAGCTTTCAGGCTAATTTTAACTACTGTTATGATTCCCATTTTATTTTACCAAGTGTGTCTCTGTGGCATGTCTTTGATGTATGATACCTTAAGTCTGACCCCAGCATAGGCCTTCATCACTACCAAATGCCACCCTGACTCTTCTG
This sequence comes from Suncus etruscus, assembly GCF_024139225.1. Classification (NCBI taxonomy): domain Eukaryota; kingdom Metazoa; phylum Chordata; class Mammalia; order Eulipotyphla; family Soricidae; genus Suncus; species Suncus etruscus. The sequence continues at coordinate 72,317,146 of NC_064858.1, forward strand.
AGCCTTCATCCATTCCTGGCCAGCATCTGATTCATGGAGTGCTAACACACCATCACAACAAATGGAAAGGAAGAAAATTACCACCTGGGATCATTTTATAAAGGAAATTAACACTACCTTTTTAATTAACATACCTTTTTACTGTTTTGTCTTCAACTCTTTGAGAATTAAATAAAACAGTCTCCTCCCAGAGCAGCATTTGGTAACCTTTTTATTCGTTAGTCACAGAAACAAAGAATTTTACTATAGCATAAAGAATTTCCTAAAACTGTACATTATTCAGGTTAGACCAATAGACATTCATATACCCATAAAATATATTTTTTAGCTGGAGAAATAGTACAGAGAATAAACCTTGCATACTGATGGCCCTAGTCTGTTCCCAGCACCCAATCTGTTCCCCAAGTCTCACCTCGAGTGATCCTTGAGAACACAGCCAAGAGTATCCAGTATACCCTGAATATCACCAGCTATTATTCAACCTCCCCCCACATATAACATTTTGTCAGCATTTCTCACCAACCTTTCATACTATATATGAAGTAATTCTTCTAAAATAATAAATATAAATATACAAATACGAGAATGTGTGGAAACTTAGTGCCTTTACATTTTTAGAGTAAATAAAAGAACACATTAAAGCTTTTTTTTTTAAATCCTTAGTTTAGCTCTTTAATTCAGTCAACACAGTAATACTGAGCACTGGAAAATTCTAAATTGAGAAAAGTATAACTAAACAAACAGATATCTAAAATGGTATCAATCAAAGTGTATAAAGATGACCATTAATTATTTTCAACCTGATTACATAATTAAATGATGACATACTGGGAATAAAGTATAAATTATAAGGCTAAATTTCATTTCCTATCCCTTTATTAATTTTTAGATTTACAACTAGATCATTATAAATTTCACTGTGTTATATTTCTTCTGAAAGTGCAGGCCTAAACAATGTAAATAGGTTTTTATTATATATCTAATCCCGCAACAGAATTGGACCATTCATCTTCCCAAGAGGTAGTAAGTACACATCTAGTTTACAGTGATCTTCTGAGTAATGTCTTGAAAACCTGCTGTCACATAATACTTGTCCCATCTTTCTCATTTACAACCACAAATGATGCACTCTCTGCTTCTTTGATCTTGAACCCCTTCTCTCCTTTCTCTCTTTTCATCCTTGCCTGCTCCTGCCTCTATTTCCAATTAAGTCCCTTCCTCTCATTGTCCCATACAACACAACTCAAGTATACTTAAGGCCCCTTCACCATTTACTCATTGGATTTTTTTTAATAATGATTTTTATTTTGACCAAGTGGATTACATATCTTTCACAGTAATATTTTAGATACATATTGACATTGGATCAGGGAAATTCCCACCACCAAAGATGTCCTCCATCTACCCTTTTTCCTATCATGCATCCCACATTCCTCTTCTTCCCCCGCACCCCACCCCCCCCCCCCCGGGCTGCTAGTATAAATGGTTCCCTCTCTGTCTTGTTGTAGATTGGGTATTGATTCTGTTGTCGTAGGATTGGGTTTGGTATTTACGTCTGATCATTTTTATTACTACTTAGTGATCATACAACTGTTTGGTCTTGGTGCCCTCCATTGTTTCCCCCTCAAATTGAAAGGCTGAACAAGTTTGTTCAAGTTATGTGGTTCTGTTTGAGGAGAAGAGAGAAAATAAATAAATAAATAAATAAATAAATAAATAAATAAATAAATAAAATGGGGGGTAAGACTCAAACAATCAAAGAATGGGTGGAGTCCTTCTAAAGGCTATAAATATTAATTTGAGAGAAGAAAAGTAAAAAGGAAGAGAAACACATCAACAGGGGCCAGAGAAATAGCATGGAGATAAGGAATTTGCCCTGCATACAGAACAGGGGTTCAAATCTCGGCATCCCACATAGTTCCTCAAGCCCTCCAGGAGTATTCTCTGAGTGGAGAGTCAGGAGTAACCCCTGACCACTGCCAAGTGTGACCCAAAAACAAAACATAACAAAACAAAAAAGAAACACATCATGGGATCTTTTAACATCGTTGATTTTTTTTCCCTTAGCCTGGCACAATTTGTTATATGGATCAATGGGCTCAGAAAAAAAGGGTAAATTTTCAACTGATTTTGCCCCCCAAAAATTTATTTGTTTCAGATGAGATAAAACATACAAATGCGAAAAAATAAAACAGAACCAATACAAAGAAAATGAGATTGAAAGTGTTTAAATTAGAGGCAGGAGAGATAGTAAAAAGCAATTTCCCTGCACCGAGCTAACTCCAGTTTGATCCCTGGCACCATAATATAGTACCCTGATTACTGCCAAGAGTGAACCCTGAGCAGACAACCATAAGTAAATCCAAACACCACAGGAAGTGGCCCACATATAAAAATCAGAACCTGTTTAACAGTATGGCATATAACCACAGATCAAAAAATTTGTTCAAAAATGTAAATTATTATTTAATATGTTTTTCATTTTAAATGCCACTGACAAGATCACAGAGTAAAAAAGGTTGTTACTATATTGATGCAAAGCAACAGATCAAATATGATAGTTTCAGGAAATAGAGTTTCAGGAAAAACAAAACAAAAATAAAAACCTTTAACAGGGGCCGGAGAGATAGCATGGAGGTAAGGCGTTTGCCTTTCATGCAGGAGGTCATAGGTTCAAATCCCGGTGTCCCATAAGGTCCCCCGTGCCTGCCAGGAGCAATTTCTGAGACTGGAGCCAGGAATAACCCCTGAGCACTGCCGGGTGTGACCCAAAAACCACAAAGAAAAAAAAAACTTTAACAGATATTATTTCTAATGTCATATACTCATCATGTCAAGAACATATTTTGATTCTTTCAAGAAAATGTAAGATTTGAAAATGAAAAATTCAGGTGTCTAAGAACTTAAAAACATAATTCTAAGAAAACTTCAAAGCAGGAAAAAAGAATTTAAAAGTTAGAAGCAAAGATCAAATTTTATAGATAAAATTTTTTGTGTGTTTATTTTAATATGAAACTATTTTGACATGGGGCTGGACAGATAGCACAGTGGTAGGGTGTTTACACTGCACACAGCTGGTCCAGGACCTAGTTTGAATCCCAGCATCCCATATGGTCTCCCAAGCCTGCCAAGAGTGATTTCTGAGCACAGAGCCAGGAGTAACTTCTGAGCACTGCCGGGTGTGACCCAAAAACCAAAACCAAAACAAAACAAAATCTATTTTGATTTAAAATAAGTCCATTTGTGTCAAGTTCACAAGCAATGACATGATCTGTTGTGTATCATCAAAACAGTGATAGTATTTTTTTTTGGCTTCTAATATTTCTATCACCTTCTTTACAATTCAAAGCATAGAATTAAGGAGCAGCATTTTAAATGTTGGTCAAACAAATATGTTCCTTATAACAGGGTAAAGTTCGCAATCTCTCCCAAGTCTCTAATTTCTATTCCTCTTGAGAAATCCATATGTCATATAACATTCCAAATGCAATTCACCTTCCAACTAAACCTTGGCCTTTGCCCATAATACCAAAGGCCCAGGATAATGGCAAAAGTCAGTTTGTTCCTGATTGTGTAGCAGGGCAACCAATATACACATTTCACACATCATTTCCCATCTTCATTGTATTTACTTTAAAGTTTCTGCACAGTTTGTACTGAGTCTTTACCTCTATATTCAGAAATGCAGCAGCAGCTGTGTGTCCTAACACACATAAGGAAGTTGCAATAAATTAATGAGAAAATGAACTGAGCACTCCAGACATATAAAAACAAGTGAGAGAAGAACAAAAGTATGGATTATCTTCAGGTTTTGAAAACATAAATGGGATATTTCTATGCTATCAATCATATATTTACATAATAGAAAATTATTCAACAAATGTAGATTTATTCCTTAAGTACACTTATTCCTTATTTTACTACCCTCTATTTTAATATACATTACTCTCTTTTAATATACTGATTCCTGAAAGTTTTCTGTATCAGAAATGTACCTAAAGTTACATTCACTGTTTTATATAAAAATTAAATCCAGAATTAAGAAACTGAAATGAGGGGCTGGAGAGAGCACAGCGATAGGGCATTTGCCTTGCACACAGCTGATTCAAACAGATGGTGGTTGGAATCATACCATCCTATATGATTCTCTGTGTCTGCCAGGACCAACTTCTGAGTGCAGAGCCAGGAGTAACTCCTAAGTGCTGCCAGGTAAGAAAGAAAGAAAGAAGAAAGAAAGAAAGAAAGAAAGAAAGAAAGAAAGAAAGAAAGAAAGAAAGAAAGAAAGAAAGAAAGAAAGAAAGAAAGAAAGAAAGAAAGAAAGAAAGAAAGAAAGAAAGAAAGAAAGAGAGAGAGAGAGAGAGAGAGAGAAAGAAAGAAAGAAAGAAAGAAAGAAAGAAAGAAAGAAAGAAAGAAAGAAAGAGAGAAAGAAAGAAAGAAAGAAAGAAAGAAAGAAAGAAAGAAGAGAGAGAAAGAGAAAGAAAGAAAGAAAGAAAGAAAGAAAGAAAGAAAGAAAGAAAGAAAGAAAGAAAGAAAGAAAGAAAGAAAGAAAGAAAGAAAGAAAGAAAGAAAGACAGAAAGAAAGAAAGAAAGGAAGGAAGGAAGGAAGGAAGGAAGGAAGGAAGGAAGGAAGAAAGAAAGAAAAAAAGAAAGAAAGAAAGAAAGGAAGGAAGGAAGGAAGGAAGGAAGGAAGGAAGGAAGGAAGGAAGGAAGGAAGGAAGGAAGGAAGGAAGGAAGGAAGGAAGAAAGGAAGAAAGAAAGGAAGTGAACTGAATCAAGTTCCAATACTTCATAATATGAACATAAGAATTATACTATATGACAAACAGGTACTCAGCTGATTGTTGACTACATGAAAGAAGAATAAACACTAAACCCTAGATTTGTCTTTAATTTTATTGAAAACTATGTAATAATTGTGCTATAGAGACATAATGTAAATTCTCACTGGTTCCTTTAACCTAGACAGAGGGATGAGGAAATATTCCAAAATATAGAGTGGAGAGGGGTGAAGAGAAAGAATAATTGGAACTCACACAGGCATCATACATGTAAGACATTAACTCAACTTTTGAACCCTATTACTCCCTAAAACACACTGAAGTTCAATGGGTATTAAAGGAAAATAGGCGGGAGAGTATATAATTCATCAATTCAGTTTTATAATGTGTATTTTACCAGCAAATCTTATTTAAACCTATTTTTTCATACTTTTATAATTTGAAAGAGAAACATACATTTTTCTCCACTATTAAACATATGCGTGATAAAAACATCTGTGACAGAACACAATAAATAAATTTTATGTAGGTATAATTTACTAAAGTAGTTGTCATATTTTCATTTAGTCGACTGCAGTATTCTAAAATATAACAATATGCTTACATATCTAATTGATAAGAAAGGAGCAAACTATCTGAAATGTATGCCACCATGGTCAAATATTCTCGATGTTGTTCTCAAGTGCAGCTAAGAAAATACACAAAATTTCCTCTATTAATTATTTTTCACCTTCATATATGTATAAATATATTATTTTCCCAAAACCTCTTATAGTCTCTTCCCTATGAGAAAAAAATGGACTGTCTCTGTTTATTTTAAATCAGGGTCCTCATGATTTTCCTACTGTTTATTTGTACAAGTAAAACGTGTTCCTATGACCCAGAAGTTAGAAAGTTAAAATGAATAATTGAAGAAATCATTACATAATTAAAAGTCATATCATATGCATTGGCAATTGATCAGCAAATAATTTTGAATTTCTATATCTCATGAATTAATAAGCATGCAAGTGAACATTAGCATCAAATGGATTAATTGCCAATAGCATCGGTTTTCTTAATCTAGTCAGTAATGTTACTAAGCCTTTCAAGTATATAAGGCAAAAATTCACAAGGGAATAATTTTATTACAATTAAAAATGGCTGCATTTCTGCTTTTGCCAGTTTTATAATGAACATTTTACACAATAAGGAAGTCTCAGGCCCACCATCAATCAGTGTTAGAGCCCCTGCTGTGCAGATAACATATTGGTATGGGTCTATGATTCCCAGCACCAATGTAAAAGTGTGCAGTCTCCAAGGCACTGCTTTGATTTGAGCATAACAAAGGGTGTAGTGCACAGAAAACACTTCAACTAAGTGTGTATGCAATGCATTCCAGTGCAGACTATCAACAGCAACAAAAAAAAAAAAAATCCAGTGCAGACCATCAACAACAACAACAACAAAAATCCTGGTACAATCACAGTTTTATTTCTCATTAGCAGGTAAAACAAGCAGAAGAACCTCATAAAATATTTATCCAGATGCTCCTAACCTTTAGTTGGACTTCAATCAAAAGTTTGGATCTGTGAAGCTCTCTACTCTTTGCTCCTATTGTGAAGCAAATAAAGATCATAAGATAAGCATGTGTTATGTGTGTCTTTTACTACTCTATTAACAATAACTCTTCATGTTTTCTTGCTCTCACACTTTCATATCAAAGTATTATTTCCTTTTCTAAATAAAGCCATGATTGTACATTGGCCTTTTATAAAGATCAATGCTCTGCAGGCAAAATAGTTAGGCAAATTCAAATATTAATATTCTCAATCTAAAGAAATGAGAACAGATTGGGTTGATTCTTGAGCATAGGTAGACAGAAGCTGGAAGTAAATGGTTACTGTCAGTGTGGTCATAGAAGGGCAGGGAACATTTTAAATCTGGGTAAACTCAGCATCTTTCTCAAGTATGGAACCAATGCCTCCTCATCAGGCACTAGAGTCAAAAGCAAAGCTGTAACACAGAAGACTGTCTGAATTTTGCCAAGAATCAAACTATGAAAGATATTTCTTAGATCATATTATAAATTAAGACTATCATATTCATTAAGATAGCAAATCTTGGGCCCGGAGAGATAGCACAGCGGCGTTTGCCTTGCAAGCAGCCGATCCAGGACCAAAGGTGGTTGGTTCAAATCCCGGTGTCCCATATGGTCCCCCGTGCCTACCGGGACCTATTTCTGAGCAGACAGCCAGGAGTAACCCCTGAGCACTGCCGGGTGTGGCCCAAAAACAAAAAAAAAAAAAAAAAAAAGCAAATCTTAGCTGCAACTCTACAAAACAGATTTCACTAATATCTTTATTTTATAAATGAATAAAGATTTGTTGAGAGCTGAACTAATTTGATCACTATCACATAACATTTAAGTGATATTAAAAAATAAGGAAATTTCCCAATCTTTACTTATAAGAAAAATCATAAAAAAATAAACACACAAGGGCTCATGAATGTAGCTCAGTGACAGAATGTTTGTATGATGCCTTAGGTTCAGGTGATCCCCTGGCACCATCAACCACATAACTGAGTGTAATCCCTCTCTCTTGGATGCAACCATCATATCAGAGCAAGTAAAATACTAACAACACAATACAAGTAATTTTTTAAAGCTAAAATATAGAAGTAAAGTCAAAGCAGGAGGATTTAAGAAGGCAACCCCAGTAATGAGAGTCCAGTGTATGAGCAAACTGCTGTTTTTATAAATCTCCAGCATTTCCACTGAAGAATCCTCTACTGAATATTATTTACTCAAGCAGTAGTAAACACACCTTTCAAGAAAGCCAGTAACATGCATCTGTGCTATTATCCATAACTACTCTTAAGGATTTGGAGCAGAGGCAAGAGATGGCACAATGGAGGGGCTGTTGTTGCCTTGTATGCGGTTAACCCAGGGGAGACCTGGTTCGATTCCTGGCATCCCAGCCTGCCAGGAGAGATTTCTGAGGGCAGAAGCCAAGAGTGGCCCCTGAGCGCCACTGGGTGTGGCCCCAAAACCAACCAATGAATGAATGAGTGAATAGTTGTTTTTTTTAAAAGGGTGGGGATTGAAAGAAAGGAACAAAAAGTCTAATTCAAATTTCTCATGAATGAAAAAAGTGATCTAATGTAATATTTTAACAGAGAAGTCAAAGATATTAAACCAGGACAAATATTAGGTACTATTAGCAAGCAGAAATAGTTTCTGTAAGACAGCTCTTGGGAACATAGGTTCAAAATTTTTATAACAGTACCAAGATCAACAAGATCTATTACTCAAGTTTATTTTTTCTGTGTTGGGAAGTTTCTATGAATAAAGCAATCTTCCTTTGCCAAGTTAAGTATGGCTAGTATCACTATTGATTCTACTTTAAAAAATTTCAAGTCACTAGGTTTCTGGTATCAGTTTTTGGGTTTTTTTTTCCAATAATTTTATTGTGACCAAAATAAATTACAGATCTATCACAGTAAAATTTTAGGTACATAGTGACATTGAATCAGGGAAATTACCACCAACAGTGTTGTCCTCCCTTTACCTCTCCTGTGCCCCCTGGGCTGTTAATGTAAGAGGTCCCCTCTGTATCTAGCTTGTTGTAGATTGGGTATCGATTCTGTTGTCATTGGTTTAGATTTGGTGTTTAAGTCTGATCATTTTTTATTTCTACTCAATGTTCATGTGACTATTTGGTCTTGGTACCATCCATTTGTTCCCTCAATGTATGAGGCAGAACAAGATGGTTCAGGTTATGTGGTTCTGTTTGAAAAGAAAAGAAAATTAGAAAAAAAAAGAAAAGAAAGGAATTGAAAAAAACAGAAACAAACAAAAAACAAAACAAAACAAAAAGCAAACTGGTATCAGTTTTATCTAGTAAATGCAAAGGACCTCAGGGTAAATATTCTTCAAGGTGTACTGTTAAAAAGAAAAATCAGATTATCAATTGAAAGAAGATAGTTTATTTATTTACATAATTGGTAAATTATATGCTTATAATTCATAATTATATAATATATTATTTTATATATTATATGTTATTACATAATATGAAATTATAATTATAGATTTATAATTTATAAAGATATATTTATATAGTTTATTTTTTCACCAAGAATTCCCAAGATTTTACTTCCCTTAGCACTTGTTTTAATAATATAACATAATCATTATAATTAAAACATTTTAATTTCCAATATGTATTGGAGAGTGTTAAAAATTAATTTATGTATTAGTAGTACATAATCTAAAATACTTACAACAATATCATAGAACAATAGCAATACAAGGGTATTAAAACAGGGCCCGGAGAGATAGCACAGCAGGCGTTTGCCTTGCAAGCAGGACCAAAGGTGGTTGGTTCGAATCCTGGTGTCCCATATGGACCCCCATGCCTGCCAGGAGCTATTTCTGAGCAGAAAGCCAGGAGTAACCCCTGAGCACGGCCGGGTGTGGCCCAAAAACCAAAAAAAAAAAAAAAAAAAAAAAAAAAAAAAAGGGTATTAAAACAGACATAAAAAGCTACAAAAAAAAGAGCCAGAGCAATAGCACACAGGTAGGGAGTTTGCCTTGCACATAGTCAACCTGAGTTCAATCCCCAGCAATCTATAAGGTGTCTGATCTTGCCAGGAGTGATTTCTGAGCACAAAGCCAGGAGTAACCCCTTAGCACCACTGTGTGTAGCCAAAAAAAAAAAAAAAAAAAAAAAAAAAAAGCTAGAATAAAATGGTAAACAACACAGTCAGGGAAAAAATTCAATGTTTATCTAATAGGCAGACAATTATGTACAATGGCTTCTCAGAACTTCACATTCTCAGAGCTTCAGAAGCACTCAGCCAGGGGTGAAATCTAAGAAACCTACCTATTTTCTATCAGTCTAAAACTAGTTATTAATGATTCATAACAGCATATACTCTATATATAAGGCAGTTGCTATACTGTGCTTTCTAAAGACCTAATGATGAACTAGTACTACTACAAAGGTTTAATCTTTCTTTTTTAATATAATTTTTATTTTAATCAGTGGGTTATATATCACTGACAATATTTTAGGTACATATTATCATAAAATCAGGGGAATTCCCACTACCAAATTGTCCTCCCTCCACCTCCGTTCCCGTCTTACATCCCATATCCTCTTCACTCACCCACGAGGCTGCTAGAATAAGTGGTCCCCTCTGTGCCTAGCTTATTACTAAGTCGGCTTACCCCTGTTTGGTCTTGGTAACTCCCTTGTTTCCCCCTCTAAATGAGAGGCAAATCTAGATAGTTCAGGTTACGTGGTTTTGCTTGAAGAAGAGAAAAGTAATAAACTGGGGGAAAAAATCAAATACTCCGAACATGGGTGGAGTCCTTTTAGAGGTTCTCATCCTAGTTTTGAGAGATGAAGGGGAAAAAGAGGGTGAAACAACATAACAGTACAATAAGAAGTGTTAAATAAAGTATCCAGTGAGCACTCCAGGTGGGGGAAAATAAAAGATAAGCATCACATAAAATCCATGGTATTGAAATAAAAAAAAAAGTGGCAGAGCACATAAAGGAAGAAAAGAAAAGAAAAAAAATAAAAATAAGTATAAATGGAGACGACTTCAATAGCCAAACCAAAACAAAGAAATCAACAAGAACTAGATTTAAAAAAGTTGTTTTGTGCTTTTTTTTGTCTTTTTGATTTTATTTATTTTTTGATTTTTATTTTTCTTTATTTAAACATCTTGATTACATAAATGATTGTAATTAGGTTTCAGTCATGTAAGGAACACCCTCCTTCAGCAGTGCAACATTCCCACCATCAATGTCCCAAATCTCCCTCCATCCCACCCCACCCCCACCTGTACTCCAGACAGGCTTTCCACTTCCCTCATTCATTCACACGATTATGGTAGTTCTCTATGTAGTTATTTCTATAGCTGCACTCACCACTCTTTGTGGGGAGCTTCATGAAGTTAGCTGGAAGTTCCAGCCCTCCTCTCATTGTCTCAGGATTGTTGCTAAAATGACTTTTATTTTTCTTAAAATCCATAGATGAGTGAGACTATTCTGCGTCTCTCTCTCTCTCACTCTCTCTCTCTATCTCTGACTTATTTCATTGTACACCATGTACATCCATGTATAGGAAAATTTCATGACTTCATCTCTCCTGACGGCTGCATAATATTCCATTGTGTATATGTATCACAGTTTCTTTAGCCATTCGTCTATTGAAGGACATCTTGGTTGTTTCCAGAGCCTGGCTATTGTGAATAGTGCTGCAATAAATATAGGTGTGAAGAAGGGGTTTTTGTATTGTATTCTTGTGTTCTTAGGCTATATCCCTAGGAGTGGAATAGCTGGGTCGAATGGGAGCTCAATTTCCAGATTTTGGAGGAATCTCCATATTGCTTTCCAGAGGTTGGACTAGACGGCATTCCCACCAGCAGTGGATAAGAATTCCTTTCTCTCCACATCCCCGCCAGCACTGATTGTTCTCATTCTTTGTGATGTGCGGAAATCTCTGTGGTGTGAGGTGGTATCTCATTGTTGTTTTGATTTGCATCTCCCTGATGATTAGTGACGAGGAGCATTTTTTCATGTGACTTTTGGCCATTTGTATTTCTTTTTTATCAAAGTGTCTGTTCATTTCTTCTCCCCATTTTTTGATGGAATTAGATGTTTTTTTCTTGCAAAGTTCTGTCAGTGCCCTGTAAATTTTGAATATTAGCCCCTTATCTGATGGGTGTTGGGTGAATAGTTTCTCCCACTCAGTGGGTGACTCTTGTATCCTGGGCACTATTTCTTTTGAGGTGCAGAAGCTTCTCAGTTTAATTTATTCCCATCTGTTGATCTCTGCTTCCACTTGTTTGGAAAGTGCAGTTTCCTCCTTGAAGATGCCTTTAGTCTCAATGTCATGGAGTATTTTACTGATGTGTTGTTCTATATACCTTATGGTATCAGGTCTTATATCTACCAAAAAAGCTTCTAGAAACAATGGACTCATATAGCAAGGTGGCAGGATACAAAACCAACACACAGAAATCAATAGCCTTTTTATACACCAATAATGATAAGGAAGAGATGGATGTCAGGAAGGCAATCCCATTCACAATATGCCACACAAACTCAAGTATCTTGGAGTCAACTTGACCAAAGATGTGAAGGACATATACAAAGAAAACTATAAAGCCCTGCTCCAAGAAGTAAGAGAGGACACACGGAAATGGAAACACATACCCTGCTCATGGATTGGCAGGATTAACATCATTAAAATGGCAATACTCCCCAAAGCACAGTACAGATTTAATGCGATCCCCTTAAAAATACCCATGACATTTTTTAATGAAGTGGATCAAACACTTATGAAGTTATCTGGAACAATAGACACCCTCAAATAGCTAAAGCACTCCTAGGGAAAAGGAAAATTGGAGGCATTACTTTCCCCAACTTTAAACTGTACTACAAAGCAATAGTTATCAAAACAGCATGGTATTAGAATAAAGACAGACCCTCAGATCAGTGGAATAGGCTTGAGTTCTCAGACATTGTCCCCCTCCAGACATACAATTACTTAATTTTTGACAAAGAAGCAAGAAATCCTAAGTGGAGCAGGGAAAATCTCTTCAACAAGTGGTGCTGGCAGAACTGTTAGCCACTTGCAAAAAAGTGAACATATACTCCCCAGTTAACATCATGTACGAAGGTAAAATCCAAATGGATTAAAGACCTTGATATCAGACCTCATATCATATGGTATGTTTTGTGCTCTTTGCCTTTTTTTTCCCTTCCTGCACATGCACAAATAATATTGGGGTCATTCGAAAAGGAATTCCCTTGGCCTAAGCGATCCAGGGATTCTCCACCCTTGAAGTATACTGTCATGGGATTAACTATAGACTCCTTGCAGGTTCATTTACTCTCCCCTTGATGCTTTTGTGGTGTATGGAAGACTTCTGTTCCGTCCTGGGTGATAAAATCAGACTTCTGTATTTAGAGATCTCAGTATCTGCACAAGTCAGGGAGTGGAACTTATGGTGAAGTCTTTCTTTGTGGTTCTAGAAGTTCTGTTCCCTTGGTGTTGTTGTAATCCGTCTTCTGTGTTTGGTGGTCTTGGTCTTTGTGCTGATCCTACGATAAGGCCTGGGATAGTGTCCTTCATTGTGTTTCCAGGAGACAACTTCCGTTGCAAATGTCTCAGACAGACCTCTGAAACTAGAGATCATGGTTGTTGTGCAGGTCGAATCTCAAACCCTTGACTAGGGCTTTTTTACTGGTCCCAGGATACCTAGAGTCCGGTCATGGTTCTGTCAGCTAGTCATCTGTAAATCGCGATCTTGGCATTTGGATAGACCAAACGGTGACAAGTCTTCTGATTTTGTCTTATCGTTAGCTGGTAAGATAGGGTAACTTGCTCTTAGGTCAAGTTGTTCCCATTTTCCTCGATATCAGGATATTGTATTAGGGCTGGCACTTGTTGGTGTCCGAGCCATGTTAAGGATCACATTCAAACAAACTAGCATTCCCTTGCTCTTTTCTCTGCTCTTCTCTACTTTCTTTTTTTCCTCTCTCTTTTTTCTTTTTCTCTCCTTTTCTTCTTAATTTATTTTCTCTCTTCTTTCCTGCCCCTTCCATTTAATTTCCTCTTCCCCCCTATTGGAAATCCCTTCACCCCTCAATCCCATCCTGATTTCCCACCTTATTAAAATTCTTCATCCTCAGTTCTTAATCCATTAGGCATCAAGATTGACCTCCTATTTCAACGAATCAGTACCCAACACCCAAGTGAAGGGACAACCAGTCAAACCCACACCTCGTCTCCTGCAAGAAAAGGCAACCACCTCCCCTGCGGATCCATGCTGGGCGATCCTCCTTACCAACCTTTTCTAACGTGGACTGTTACTTGAAACCAGACTTACCTCTAAAAGTATCCCCAAAGTAAGAACTCTTCCCAAGACCTCCCTGCAACAAATCATTTGCCAATCTCAAGAGGGTCACATTGTGTAATGAAAAGGCGCCCGGGAACCCACACACCACAAAAAAATATCAAAAGACAATGGGGAAACCTATACTTCCGCTATAAGTATAAGACTTGTATTACACCAACTCTTTACCTGCTTTTCCCCAAATATATGGTAGTCTCTTGCAACACCTTGTTCCTTTATTTACTTTTTTATTTCATTTTTTAAATCTTTTTTTCTTTCTTCTTTTTTTTCTTTTCCTTTCTTTTTATTTATATACGTGAGCACATATATTTTTATCTCTATTTTTATCCTTTTTGGGTTTGTGACCTGTTTTTGTTTTTTTATTTTTCCACACTCAAATGCACCGGCAATACAATGTAGCACCATTTCTCCCTGCAAAGGCACACTAAAAAAAGGGAGAAATCTTATGTATAAAAACGAGCTCTTATCTACTAGGGATAAGAACTCACACTTGTTTACATTACAGGGGCATCTCCCACCTTGAAAATATATCACGTGGACCCAACTTAGACCCTAGGTGATTAGACACCAATCATCTAGCCTTGAACCCTGGATCCCAAACATAGAAATGACACAGTTTTCCACAATAGCCATAGGAAACAAATCCCATCTGGGACATCCTTAAGGTTTAATCTTTCTTTCGTAATTAGTCAACAATCTATAGGTATGAGAAGTTTGGCAACTATTGCTTTATGCTGCAATTTGTCCACTGGAAAAAGATATGGCAATGTTTCCTGATAATCTTGGTTTTTTGCTTATTTATTTAAACAGTTTAGCCCTATTTACTTGAGGTGTACCAACTGGGGAAAATACCAGACAGATTGTTAAAATAATCAAGTAGAAAAAAATAAGAGCTCAATCCATGTTAGACTTATTGATGGTGTGAATGAACTACAACTCTGAGATCAAATTAACTAGGATTTGTGTTTGATGAAATATGTATATGTGCAAGTCGGTGGAATCAAGTGTACCAGTTCTCTAATTTGAGTTAGTTAATAGTGAATTAATCAAAACAATACAAAGACAGAAGTAACAGACTGAGGCCTTATGAAATTCCCACGTGGATATGCAATGAGATTTCTATGCTTAAAATTCTGGTGAGTTTAGGCAACGGTGGAGCTTTTTACTTCGCTCAAATAGAAATATAAATGCCAATCATGCTGCCAAAATTAAAATATTAAACAAAACCTGTGCAGGACAGAGAAAGAATGCAGAGATTCAGGAACTTTCCAAGCATACTGAGGACTCAGATGGATCCCTGTACTGAATAAAGTTTCCCAAACACAATGAGTGATCCCTAAGCATCACAAAGTCCCAAAATAAAACAAAGCAACAAAAACACAAAAAGTGAGAAGAAGAGGAAGAAGAAGAGGAAGAAGAAGAAGAAGAAGATTTCTTCAGATTAATAAAAGTCCTGTGCAGAAAGAAGCATCATTTCACCTAAGCAACGATTTAGTTCTATATACCAATAGAATTGAGGAAAATTCAGATTTTTGTAAAAAATATAAATATATATAAATATAAATATAGACCATTATGAAAGTCCAGGAAAAGGTTCATGCAGATGAACTTTAAACTTTAGTAGCTTTGTGGAAAATATGCCTTCCCATTAGCTATATAATTTCAGTGGAAGGTAAGAAAACCTCTTCAAACAAGTTTTTAAGAAGAAACAGAAAAAACAAACCTCATGGAAAGCACAGGGATTGTGAATTAAGATGACAATTCAGATACAGTTAAGACAATATTTAACTTAGAAAACTTACAAGGTAAAACAGCAGGATGCCATAGATGTAAATTTGAATTTAATGCCAATACAATGTTGACCATGCTAGATCATCTATAGACTGCACCCTCTATTGGAAACAAAGGCATAAAAGAACTCTAAGAGGTGCTAAAATGTATATACAAGTAATTAAGATGGATACAAAATGGATCTTCAAGTTTCTTTCAATTTCTTTAAAATCTTACTCTTCAAAGATTGTTTAAAGACATTTAAAAAAGAGAACATGGATAATTATGGTTCTGTCAGCCTTTTCTCTTTCTGCCCCCCCCAGCATGTTTCTTCCTAACCATTTTAATTTTTCAATAATTCCCTTGTTTTAACTTAAATTTCAAGGCTCATATAAATAAATGAGATGAAGAAAAACTTGCCTCTAAACAATTCTGATTTATGTAATTTCATATTAAATCCCATAATAAAGGTATATATCCTAACTAAATAAAATTCAAAAATATACCAAGCCTAGTTATCAACACTAAAACTTTCTGGGGCCACACAACATAAAGTGAATGAAGAATACTAAATGGAGAGTCTGTGGTTCCTGAAATAGAGCACTCATTTAGATCTAGGTCCTCTGCCATCTGGAACCACCTGGCTGCTTAGAGCAAATTTCTATCACCATGACTACTGTTCAAACTTCCATAATGTCCTCAGGAGTTCTACTAGACTCCTTCCTCCATCCTAAGTTTTTTCTCCCAAAAAATAAGCCTTCAAAATTATAATTCACAATAAAGTACTCCTATGTCAAGATTTAAAAAGCCATTATCACACTATCCTTCTATAAGCTAGATGAAGACCTAACAAAAAGAATAAACTTCCATGAGCTAGATGAAGAGCCAACACAAAGAATAAACACTCCAAAAAAATATCTCAGCTCAAATAGAATAGTCATAGACTGCCGAAAATTACAACGCACAATCTCCAAGTGGAATTTCTTCCAAGTGTAAGGACTCATCACCCAAGATGAGTCCCCAAATAAATTAGGAAGAAGGTATCTTTTTCCTTATTTTGTGAACAAGAGAGTAGTGGTGGTCTACAAGTTTTAACTGCCTTAGAGCAACAAAGAGAATGATATTTCTGACATCATAGTTCAGCTCACAATTTTACTTAACAGACATTGATCAGAGAAAAAAACTCAAAGCAGCAAAATAAACAGTACTTCTCAAAAGAAATACAAAAAATAAAAACAAACAAAAGAACTTACTAGTTCATTCACCTATCTGTCTGCTAGGTACCATGCACCAAATTCTAATGAAGAGTCTAGACTTGTTTTGAAAGAAAGCTGACTTTTTTTTTTTTACCTCAGATTGATACTGATTAATAGCAAGAGTGGTTTTAATAACCAATTTTATTCAGTTGGCAACTGTCTCATTAAAAAATTAAGTGATGACACCACATTTATTTTTTATCTTCTTCATGTATTTATTTTCTAGTATGAAGGTTTTCTTGATCTTCTTTTTAAAACATTCAGGCATCTGGGGCCGGGCGGTGGCGCTGGAGGTAAGGTGCCTGCCTTGCCTGCGCTAGCCTAGGACGGACCGTGGTTCGATCCCCCGGCGTCCCATATGGTCCCCCAAGAAGCCAGGAGCAACTTCTGAGCACATAGCCAGGAGTAACCCCTGAGCGTCACAGGGTGTGGCCCCCCAAAAAAAAACAAAAAACATTCAGGCATTTGGGCTTCAGAAAGTTTCAGTTCATTAACACAAAATTCTGAATGCCCAAGAGACTAATTAAATGAAATAGTATAATTAACTATTTCATATATATGTTTTTATTTGACTTCCAGTGAACAGGTAAATTATAGTGCCACAAAGTATGGCATAAAGAACCTAAATAACAAAACCTATCAAAATCAATGCACTGGGTAAATTACAGCAGTGAGTCAACAGTGAAGATGACAAATCAAAACAAAATTAATTCCATTATCAAATGCTTATTATAGTAAAATTAAAAATAAGGCTGAAAGAACCATTGAAGAAAATTACCACAATGAAAATGACAATTTTCATCAAACATTTGAATTAACAGTATTAAGGGAGTTTGACAGACATTTCTCTCCTGAATTCTGATTGAATGTCGATGGAAACCCCTGTTATATTTTCCTGTTTAATATTTGCTAATGGTCAGAAAGTATTTGTGGTGTTATAATGTCCAAGAAATTTCTCCTCTAGGGCATATTATACTGAGGTACAAGGTGCACTTCAGGCTCTCTCCTCTTATCTCACCAGGCAGCTGTTATATATGTGGTGAGCTCTGTATCAGTGAGGGATTTCACCAGTCATCTGTAATTTTCATTTATTAATGCAAAGGAAAATCAAGAAAATTAAAAAGAGTGTTATAAAGGCCTCCTGATAAAAGACTTAAATTTGTTTTTTTAATTTTTACTTGGAATAAAACATGCTGTGATAACCAATTTAATAATTTTCATACAATGAACATTCTGATGACAATAGAAATTTTTAGAATAGTATCTTGAATCCTGCTCTTAAAATTTTCAGTCTAATAGTTAATATAATCTTTAACCTAGACCTTACTTTCTAATGACTATATTGTTACAAACAACAAACATAAATCACAATGCTTCTTCCTACTAAAAGGTATTCAATTTACAGTAACAAATAACTTGTTAAAATAATAAACTGTTGATTTTACAACTATAATTTCTCATAGTAGATATTTTTTGTTTTGTTTTGTTTTTTGGGCCACACCCAGCGATGCTCAGGGGTTACTCCTGGCTGTCTGCTCAGAAATAGCTCCTGGCAGGCACGGCGGACCATATGGGACACCGGGATTCGAACCAACCACCTTTGGTCCTGGATTGGCTGCTTGCAAGGAAAACGCCGCTGTGCTAGCTCTCCGGGCCTATAGTAGAGATTTTTAACTCTTGCATATTAAGGAATCATGACAAGACCTGCGGCAGGGAAAGTACAGAGGCCTGGCAACAGAAATTTGTTAAGTATTAGAGAAGTGAGGGGGAGAGAGATTGGGCAACAAGGAATTTAAGGGACATAGACAGGAGAGTCCTAGCTACCAGTGATTCTTGGATATCAAATATACCTAAATTCCTGGGGAACTGAGAACTATCTTTAAGGAAATCCCAAGGTTTCAGACCCTATGGAAATGATGGTGTCCTCAAAAACTCATTCCAAGAACACAATTCACTAACAGAACAATAAGTAAGAGATGGAATCAGCCGAGGTTTCCAATGCCAAATGATTTATGAAGATGTGGCAAATATGCACAATGGAATGGTATGGAGCTACAAAGAATTATGATATCATGAAATTTGCTATAACCTGGGTGGAACTGTAAGATATATTGAGAGAAGTAAGTCAGATGAAGAAGGGAAAAAATAAAAAAGGATCTCATTTATCAGTAGTATCTAGAATAACTGCACAATAAAATACAACATAGCAAAAAGGGAATGCCTAGATCACCTTGACCCAAGACTGTAGGAAGGATAGAAAAGAAAAGAAAAAAAGGAAAGAAAAAAGAGGAAAGATAAGAAAGATAAAATAATGGGTTACCGAGGGTCAGAGGCTTGAGTATATTGCCAATATAGAAGTATAATATAGTTCAATAGCCACAACCTAGACTCAACAACATAAAAAATGTGAGATTCAAACTACACAAATCAAATTTGAAAAATTTTTAGTCAGTGTCAAGCTGGAAGGATAAGAGGAAACTCAGGAACACTGCTGGAATTAAGTTGGTAGGATAGGTACCAGAACATTGTGTGAGTGAAACACAATTATCAGTAATTATTTATTTATTTTATAATTTCCTTATTTAAACACTATGATTACAAGCATAATTGTAATTGGGTTTCACTCATAACAAGAACACCCTCTTCACCTTGAAATCTTCCCATCACCAATGCCCCATCTCTCCCTCCCCACCCTAACCCCACCTGTGTTCAAGACTGAATTTCTACATCCCTCACTAACATTGTTATGATAGTTTTCAGCGTAGTTATTTCTCTACCTGAACTAACTACTCTTTGTGGTGAGCTTCATATCTTGAGCCAGTCCTTCCAGCCCTCACCTCTGGAAAATATTTCAATGTCTTTAATTTTCCTTAAAACTCATAGGATGAGACTATTCTGTGTGTCTCTCCCTCTGACTAATTTCATTCAGCATAATAGATTCCATGTACATCTATGTAAAGAAAAATTTCGTGACTTCATCTCTCCTGATGGCTGCATAATATTCTATTGTGTCTATGTACCACAGTTTCTTTAGCCATTCATCTGTTGAAGGGTATCTAGGTTGTTTCCAGAGTCTAGCTATTGTAAAACGTGCTGCAATGAATACAGGTGTGAGGAAGAAATTTTTGTATTGTATTTTGTGTTCCTAGTGTATCTCCCTAGGAGTGGGATAGCTGGGTCAAAGGGGAGCTCAATTTCCAGCTTTTTGAGGAATCTCCATATCGTTTTCCATAAGGGCTGAACTAGGTGGCATTCATACCAGCAATGATTAAGAGTTCCTTTCTCTCCACATCCCCACCAGCACTGATTGTTCTTGTTCTTTGTGATGTGTGCCAGTCTCTGTGGTGTGATACCTTATTGTTGTTTTGATTTGCATCTCCCTGAGGATTAGTGATGTGGAGCATTTTTTCATGTGTCTTTTGGCCATTTGTATGTCTCCTTTGACAAAGTGTCTGTTCAGTTCATTTCTCTCCCCATTTTTTGATGAGGTTAGAATTTTTTTTTATTAAGTTTGGTCCATACCTTGTATATCTTAGATATTAATTAGCCCCTTATCTGGTGGGTATTGGGTAAATAGCTTCTCCCATTCTGTGAGTGGCTTTTGTATCCTAGGCAGTAAGACTGTTTAGAAGTAGTGACTGTTCAGAAATTAAAGCTCAAAGTTCCTTCCCCAAAATTAAACAAATTTACTCATCCACATGCATTGTGAAGAAATTTCAAAATTTAGTACATATATACCCAAACATCAAATTGTATATTGTCACATATGAAAAGAGTCCATTTAAAGAATCACAAATAAATTGACATATTCATTTCCTAAGAAGATTATCTTTCATGGCAAAAGATCATTTATTGTGTCTACCAGATATACTACTGTGATAGTTAACTTTTATATGTCAAATTGACTGAATTATGAGATGCCTTGATATTTGGTCAAGTATAATTGTTGATGTTTCTGGAACAGATTTCTTGAATTATATTAAGACTCTTTGATATTAACATTTTAATCAGAAAAGTAGAGGACATTATGTATCATGTGGGTGAAACTCATGAAAAGTCTAAATAGAACAAAAATTCTGAGCTTTGCCCTGGGTAAGAATGAATTCTCCGGGGCCGGGCGGTGGCGCTAAAGGTAAGGTGCCTGCCTTGCCTGCGCTAGCCTTGGACGGACCGCGGTTCGATCCCCCGGTGTCCCATATGGTCCCCCAAGCCAGGAGCAACTTCTGAGCACATAGCCAGGAGTAACCCCTGAGCATTACAGGGTGTGGCCCAAAAACCAAAAAAAAAAAAAAAAAAAAAAAAAAGAATGAATTCTCCAGCCCATTGCTTCTGAATTTCATCTGCATTAGCCCTTTATGCCACACAGCTTACCCTACAATAACAACTAAAATCAAAGATTCTGAATTTACTATTTTCCACAACCACATGAATTCACATATATTAAAAATGTCCTAATGATTCAATGTCATAATGTCCTAATGATTATACTTTTATTATGCTGTATTATGTGTAAATATTATTCTATGTAATTAGGTGTAACTATCTAATTATATTGATTCTGACACTCTGAAGAACAAAAAACCACTATGTAATAATATTCACAACTAAGATTGGGGCGGTAGCAATTGTAGAGTGGGGAGAGCACTTGCCTTGCACATGGCTTACTGGTATTCCCTGGTATTCTATATATTCCATATAAATCCCCAAACACCACCATGAGTAATTCCTAAGTACAGAACCAGGAATTACTGGCAATACTCAGATGCCCCTGAACATCAGGTGTCCCCAATAAAAAAAAAAAACTAGAAGCTGGGGAATTAGTCCATGGATAAGATTATGAAATATTGGGTTTGGTCCTTATACCCCCAAAAATATATTAACAGCTAACACTGAACATGTCATCATGAAAGATACCTATAATAAACAAAATATAATTTCATTTCATTATCACCACATTGCAATTAAGTGAATACTATTTTATTCATTTTCCTGGAAAAATCTACAAAACTTAGAGCATTTTACTTTAGTTTGTTGTCTGGTGGTTGATGGGTTTCCTTATTTACAAAATAGAAAAGACAATAAAATCTGCAGGATATGGTTGAAAGTAGAAAGTAAAAAATACTGATTTTTAAGCCCAAATGATAATACAATGGGTAAAGCACTTGCCTTGACACATCTGAGCCTAATTTAAGTTTCAGTACACTCTATGGTGCTCCAAGGCCTCCAGAAATTATCTTGAGTGTAATGCCAAGAAGAAGCTCTGAGAACCACCAGTGTGGACAAAAATTTAAAACAAAATATTGATTTAAACTTACCAACAATGCTGAAGTTCAGATGCCCTGTTTATTCTTATAAAGTAGCACTCGTATTGATATTGATAAATGTTCCACAGCAAGATTAGAATAAACTAAAGTTAGAAGGTCAGTCTCTAAAAATGCCTAACTCCAAATCTTCACTTTCCATTCTTTCTAATAAGTAATGGAAATATGTTATATTGAGAATTTTGTATAATAAACATTTGTAAAACAAGTAACTTGAGAATGAAGGATCATGATTAATGGTGATAGTGGCTCTTAAAAAGGAGCTAATTTCTAGGGTGAAGAAAGCCTAGTTTATTTAGGGCTTGATAGACCATAACTAGCTTCCAACTTGTACTTAATACAAAATTGGCAGTCAGAGCCCTGTGTGTTAAGAGCCCTGGTATAATGTGCTCCCTGCAGCTTGCTCACTTAGCATTTTATGCCTCCAGAATTTGTTCTAATTCCATAGTTAGGCAATTTATAAAAATGTAAACAGAGCTGCTACACACAAACACAAAAATGCCAGAACTAAAAAAAATCAGACAAAGAAAAACAACATAGCATATTTTCTGAATTAATGATCAGATTTCCTCTCTTCTAATAAAGTCCAAAAGGTCACACCAACAATACCATCTTACTGAATGCTAAAAATTTCATGTTAACAATCAATTTCCTTTAAGAATATTTTAGTTAGGGGCCAAAGTGATAGTGCAGTGGTAAGGCATTTGTCTTACACACAGCAGATCCAGGACAGACCTTGGTTCGATCCCCGGAGTCTCATATGGTCCCCCAAGCCAGGAGCGATTTCTGAGCACATAGCCATGAGTAACCCGAGTGTCACCGGTGTTGCCCAAAAACAAACAAACAAAAAAGAATATTAACTGGTACTTAACTTAAAAAATAACTTAACTGGTAATGTAATCCCCAGATACAGCTAGCAAGAGTCACTTAGAAACGATAGAAAGGAAGGCTAAAAAAAAAAACACTGGCACATCAACTTTATTCTGATCTTCCTGGCCTTTTGAGTACTGACAATATGAAAGGTGACAGCTTAGAAATTAATTCAAATATATTCAATCATGTAAGTCTCTGATTCTTAAATCATTAATCTTGTCTGTATGTTCTGAGGGACAAACTTAGCAGTAGTCAGGACTTATTCCTGACTTGGCCCAAGGATCATTGCTGTCAGTGCTCAGGAGATCAACTGGAGTGCTGGAGAATGAAGACTGTCAGCTGCATAAAAGGCAAAAATATTTCTATCTTTATACTTCTATTATTTTACTATTCTTTACTATTTCTTCATTCCTGTGAACTTAAAAAAAGAAAACTTACCAGACAAGTTGCCGATTTCACTAATTTCCAATTCTCTAAATCCAGGAAGAGGAACCTTTATCTTACAGTCAACCCTCATGCTATTTTCTCACAGAAGTTTCACAATAAGATGTAATATTAATAAATAAATATATGGCACCAGAGCAGTGGTGCAATGGTAGGGCATCTGCCTTGCAAGCAGCTATTCTAGGATGAACCACAGTTCTATCCCCCAGCATCCTATATGATCCTCCAAGCCAGGAGCAATTTCTGAGCGCATAGCCAGGAGTGACCCTTGAGCATCACCAGATGTGGCCCAAAAACTAAATATATATATACACCCCAAGCAATAAATACAAAAATATTACCTATTACCTATTCTAAGTCTCTATTAATTTTAACTATCAAAAGATCAATATATCCTATGTGGAAGTCAGGATGTCTTCTGGTTTCATCTCAACATTAGCTGGTGATACAGGGAAACCTGCACTGAAGCAAGTTGTTACTTTTTCCAAGTCATCAGGGTGTCACCAGGGTGAAGCAAGTCACTCCCAGGGCCTTGTGAGGGCCTTCTCCAGAACTTCTTTCAGTACCTAAGATTTTCCTATTTTAATGTGACTATGCAAAAGGGAACAATGCCACATAAGCCAAACAATCCCTACAACCTGGTTTTAACATGAGTTCCCAAATCCACCACAATGCACAGATCCATGGGAAGGGAACCTAAAAGCAGCCATGAGGAAGGAAATGCAAGAATTGATAAAGAAAAATGAAAGAAACGCTAGCTACCGAGTTTAAGAAATCTATGAATGAACACATCAGCCAAATTAAAGAAGAAATGTTAAAGAACATGAGAGATTCCATACAAATGAAATTGAACGAATTAAAGACAATGTAACAAGGCTTACAAGCAGAAACACAGTTGGAGAAGCACATTGAAGAACTCAAAGGAAAACTGCAAATAAAAAATGCCCAAGAAACCAACAAAGAAATAAAAGGCAAAGCACTGGAAGGAAAAGTCCAGTATCTAATGAACAAGGACAAAAGAAATAATCTAAGAATTGTGGGTATACCAGAAGGGGAGGAAATAGGGAAAGGGAAAGAATAGCCACAGAAATAATAGCAGAGAACTTTCCCACCCTCTGGAAAGAAACGTCAGTGCAAATCCAGGAACTGAAGAGAGTCCCTAATAAAATAGACCCTAATAAACTAACACCAAGACATATAGTAATCCAAATGGCCAAAAACAAACAAACAAACAAAAAAAAACCAAAGAGAAAGATAAACTCCTTAAAGCAATAAGGGAGAAAAAAAACCTCAAGTACAAAGGAAGCGACATAAAAATCAAAACAGATCTCTCCATTTTGAAATAATTCAAGCAAGAAGACAGTGGAATGACATATTTAGATGACTGAATGAAAGAAATTTCCAACCTAGGGTCCAATACTCAGCAAAACTATCATTCATATGGGAGGGCAGACTAACCACATTCTCAAACAAAAACGAACTTGAATTACTTGTGCAAACAAAGCCAATCCTAAACGACCTACTCAGAGACGAATTACACAAACCAAACCCCCGATTGTAACAACCACCACCTATACAACACAAATACACAACAGTCCTCTCTGTCAATAATCTCCCTAAATGTTAACAGACTACACTCTCCCATTAAAAAACACATAGTACAGAACTGGATTAGAAAACATAAACCGGACTTCTGCTGTCCGCAAAAAACACACCTAAAACTACAGGATAAGCACAGGCTAAGAATAAAAGGATGGAAAATAATTATTCAGGCCAATGGAAAACAAAAAAGAGCAGGGACAGCCATTCTTATATCAGACCAAATTCCATTCAACCTCAAGAAAGTGATCAGAGACAAAGAGGGTCACTACTTACTGATCAGGGGAACATTAGATCAAGAAGTACTAACCCTGGTCAATATCTATGTACCTAATGTAGAGCCAGAAAAATATGTGAGGCAACTCCTCACAAACCTGGAGAAACACATGAAGGGGAATGTGATAATAGTAGGAGACCTCAACACTCCACTATCACCACTGGACAGATCAACCAAACATAAAAATAGGAAATAGAGCGAACCCCGGCGTCCATGGTGAGTGCACTGTTTTAGGGCGCTCACACGTGGACGACCCTCAGCCGCCAGCCACCCTGCGCGCGACCCCCCCCTCATAGACTGCAGAGGCCAGCCGCGCCAACGGGGAGTAGGGAACCCCGGCGTCCATGGTGAGTGCACTGTTTTAGGGCGCTCACACGTGGACGACCCGCGGCTGCCAGCCACCCTGCGCGCGACCCCCCCCCCTCATAGACTGCAGAGGCCAGCCGCGCCAACGGGGAATAGCGAACCCCGGCGTCCATGGTGAGTGCACTGTTTTAGGGCGCTCACACGTGGACGACCCTCGGCCGCCAGCCACCCTGCGCGCGACCCCCCCCCTCATAGACTGCAGAGGCCAGCCGCCGCCAACGGGGAGTAGGGAACCCCGGTGTCCATGGTGAGTGCACTGTTTTAGGGCGCTCACACGTGGACGACCCGCGGCCGCCAGCCACCCTGCGCGCGACCCCCCCCCTCATAGACTGCAGAGGCCAGCCGCGCCAACGGGGAATAGCGAACCCCGGCGTCCATGGTGAGTGCACTGTTTTAGGGCGCTCACACGTGGACGACCCTCAGCCGCCAGCCACCCTGCGCGCGACCCCCCCCTCATAGACTGCAGAGGCCAGCCGCGCCAACGGGGAGTAGGGAACCCCGGCGTCCATGGTGAGTGCACTGTTTTAGGGCGCTCACACGTGGACGACCCGCGGCTGCCAGCCACCCTGCGCGCGACCCCCCCCCCTCATAGACTGCAGAGGCCAGCCGCGCCAACGGGGAATAGCGAACCCCGGCGTCCATGGTGAGTGCACTGTTTTAGGGCGCTCACACGTGGACGACCCTCGGCCGCCAGCCACCCTGCGCGCGACCCCCCCCCTCATAGACTGCAGAGGCCAGCCGCCGCCAACGGGGAGTAGGGAACCCCGGTGTCCATGGTGAGTGCACTGTTTTAGGGCGCTCACACGTGGACGACCCTCGGCCGCCAGCCACCCTGCGCGCGACCCCCCCCCTCATAGACTGCAGAGGCCAGCCGCCGCCAACGGGGAGTAGGGAACCCCGGTGTCCATGGTGAGTGCACTGTTTTAGGGCGCTCACACGTGGACGACCCGCGGCCGCCAGCCACCCTGCGCGCGACCCCCCCCCTCATAGACTGCAGAGGCCAGCCGCGCCAACGGGGAATAGGGAACCCCGGCGTCCCTGGTGAGTGCACTGTTTTAGGGCGCTCACACGTGGACGACCCGCAGCCGCCAGCCACCCTGCGCGCGACCCCCCCCCCCCATAGACTGCAGAGGCCAGCTTGTTGGCACAGAGACCACACCACCCGTTGCCTCAACTTCCAGGCCCCAGAGTTCATCCCACCTGACCCGAGCGTGGACAGGGGAGGACATTCCCTAGTACCTAGTGGGCCGGAGTCACCTGCCCAGCTGGGACAGGTGGGACGAATAGACTAGGTGAGCTTGGGCCTGCCCCCTGGACCTTTACGTAACCTAGAGCAACCTAGCCCCGAGCCCCAGAGTGGACCTGAGACCCCCCCTAGGGCTGAGAGCAGCTACCGGGAGGGCTTGACTGGGGGAATTTCTTCCGCGGTAACTCGGAGGAGCAGAGCTTCATTGACCCCCAGATAAGGGAGGGAACAGAGAGTCAGGCTCAACAGCGCCCGCAACCAGTGTGGCCAGAAGCGGAACTACACCTGCTGACAGGAATAAAGAGGAAGACTGACTTCCAACTAGTAGAGGAGAGGAGAAAAAGGAGAGGAGAAACAGTGCCCCCCACCACTGTGGTCAGGAAAGGGCCAGTACTAGCTGCCAACAAAAGAGGAAAACAACTAACCAGGCCACATAAAGAGTACAGGAGGATCAAAACCTCAGCGAGTTCACCCAAAAGTCCCTCTAGAACCACCCTCAGGGAGGGAACCAACTCCCACACCACAGGGGATCAAAACAGGTGAAAATTAGAAGCACAGCACCCTAAAACACACCATTAAATACGAAGAAATATGCGTAAATCAAGGAAATCACTAATATCTGGAGATATGGTGACAAACTCTTGCAAGCTTCCAAGTCCACCAAAATACACAGATACACGCGATGAAGACCTAAAAGCAGCCATGAGGAAGGAAATGCAAGAATTAATAAAAGGAATTAGAGAAACCCTAGCTATCGAGTATAAGAAATCTATGGATGAACAAATCAGCCAAATTAACGAAGAAATGTTAAAGAACATGAGAGATTCCATACAAAAAGAAGTGAAGGAATTAACAGACAAAGTAACAAGCCTTACAAGCAGAAACACAGAATTGGAGAAACACATTGAAGAACTCGAAGGAAAACTGCAAACAAAAAATGATCAAGAAACCAACAAAGAAATAAAAGGCAAAGCACTGGAAGGAAAGGTCCAGTATCTAATGAAAAAGGACAAAAGAAACAACCTAAGAATTGTGGGTATACCAGAAGGGGAGGAAGTAGGGAAAGGGGAAGAACAAGTAGTCAGAGAGATAATAGCGGAGAACTTCCCCACCCTCTGGAAGGATACTGCAATGCCAATACAGGAAATAAAAAGAGTTCCCAATAAGATAGACCCCAATAAACAAACACCAAGACACATGGTAATCCAATTGGCAAAAAACAAAGAGAAAGAAGAACTCCTTAAAGCAATAAGGAAGAAAAGAAACCTCAAGTACCAAGGTAGGGACATAAGAATCAAACCAGATCTCCCATTTGAAATAATTCAAGCAAGAAGACAATGGAATGACATATTTAAACGACTGAATGAAAGAAATTTCCAACCTAGGGTCCAATACCCAGCAAAACTTACATTCATATGGGAGGATAGACTAAAAACATTCTCAAACAAGAACGAATTTGAACTATTTGTGCAAACAAAACCGATCCTAAACGACTTACTCAAAGACGAATTACACAATCCAAACCCCCGATTGTAACAAAAACCACCCTACACAACACAACTACACAACAATCCTCTCTCTCAATAATCTCCCTAAATGTTAACGGACTAAACTCTCCAATTAAAAGACACATAGTAGAGAACTGGATTAGGAAAAATAAACCGGACTTCTGCTGTCTGCAAGAAACACACCTACAGATGCAGGATAAGCACAGGCTTAGAATAAAAGGATGGAAAGTGATTATTCAGGCCAATGGAAAACAAAAAAGAGCAGGGACAGCAATTCTTATATCAGACCAAATTGCATTCAACCTCAAGAAAGTGATCAGAGACAAAGAGGGTCACTACTTACTGATCAGGGGAACATTAGATCAAGAAACACTAACCCTGGTCAATATCTATGCACCTACTGTAGAGCCAGCAAAATATGTGAGGCAACTACTGGCAAACCTGGAGAAACACATGAAGGGAAATGTGATAATAGCAGGGGACCTCAATACTCCACTATCACCACTGGACAGATCCACCAAACAGAAAAATAGCAAAGAAATAAGAGCTCTGAATGAAAAATTAGAAGATTTAGGGCTAATAGACTTATATAGAGCTCTCCACCCCCAGAAAGCAGAATACACATTCTTCTCAAGCCCACATGGAACCTTCTCCAGAATAGACCATATATTAGGATACAAAGCCAACCTATATAAGACCACAAAGGTAAGGATCATTAGAAGTACCCTCTCAGATCACTATGCCACAGAGCTCAAAATTGAGGTCAAGAAGAAGCAATGGAGAAAAACTAATACCTGGAGATTAAACAACATGCTGCTCAACAACAGCTGGATCAAAGAACAACTCAAGGAAGAAATAAAAAGATTCCTTGAGACAAATGACAATGAAGAGACAACATGTCAAAATTTATGGGACACAGCAAAAGCAGTAATTAGGGGGAAACTCATAGCAATTCAGGCCTATGTCAAGAATCAGGAAAATAACAAAACCAACAGTTTAAAAGATCACCTCAAAGAATTGGAACATCAGCAACAGAGAAGTCCAACCACATCCAGAAGGCAAGAAATAATAAAAACCAGAGCAGAAATAAACAACATAGAAACCAAGAAAACAATACAAAAAATCAATGAGACCAGGAGTTGGTTTTTCGAAAAAATAAACAAGATAGACAAACCACTGGCAAAACTCACCAAAAAAAAGAGAGAAAACACCCAAATCAATAGGATCACAAATGAAAGGGGAGAGATTACAACAGAACCCCAAGAAATACAACATATCATGAGATCATATTATGAACAACTATACTCAACTAGGCTAGAGAACCCAGTAGAAATCGATAGATTCTTGGAAAAACACCCTCTTCCAAGACTGGAAAAGGAAGATCTAGAAATCCTAAACAGACCAATCACCTCAGAGGAAATTGAAGATGTAATTAAAAAACTCCCTAAGAACAAAAGCCCAGGCCCAGATGGATTTACAGGTGAATTCTATCAAACATTTCAAGAAGAGTTACTACCACTTTTCCATAGGCTCTTCCAAACCATAGAAAAAACAGGAATCCTCCCCAACTCCTTTTATGAGGCTAATATCACACTCATTCCCAAAGAAGGCAAAGACACTACCAAAAAAGAAAACTACAGACCAATCTCACTAATGAACATAGATGCAAAGATACTCAATAAAATATTAGCAAACCGAATCCAGCACTTCATCAAAAAGATCATACATCACGATCAAGTGGGATTCATCCCAGGAATGCAAGGTTGGTTCAACATACGCAAATCAATCAACATTATACACCACATCAACAACATGAAAGACAAAAACCACATGATCATATCAATCGATGCAGAGAAGGCATTTGACAAAATCCAACATCCTTTCATGTTAAAGACACTCAGCAAAATAGGGTTAGAAGGAACCTTCCTCAAGATAGTTACAGCTATCTATGAAAAGCCTACAGCCAACATTATACTCAATGGTGAGAAACTAGAAGCATTCCCACTAAGATCAGGAACTAGGCAAGGCTGTCCACTCTCTCCACTCTTATTCAATATAACCTTAGAAGTCCTAGCAATAGCAATCCGACAAGAGAAGGAAATCAAAGGAATTCAAATTGGGAAAGAGGAACACAAGCTATCTCTCTTTGCCGACGATATGATGATATACATCGAAAAACCTAAAGAGTCCACAGTAAAACTCCTAGAAACAATTAACCAATACAGCAAAGTGGCTGGTTACAAAGTCAATACACAAAAGACAGTAGCGTTTCTATATACAAACAATGAAGTTGAGGAGAGAGAGATTAAAAATACAATTCCATTTAAGATAGTATCAAAAAATATCAAGTATCTAGGAATCAACCTTACAAGAGAAGTGAAAGACCTATACCAGGGAAACTTCAAAACACTCCAGAAAGAAATTGAAGATGATCTAAAGAAATGGAAGAACATCCCATGCTCATGGATAGGTAGAATTAACATAATCAAAATGACTATCCTACCCAAACTCCT
This sequence comes from Suncus etruscus, assembly GCF_024139225.1. Taxonomy (NCBI): domain Eukaryota; kingdom Metazoa; phylum Chordata; class Mammalia; order Eulipotyphla; family Soricidae; genus Suncus; species Suncus etruscus. The sequence continues at coordinate 72,348,016 of NC_064858.1, forward strand.
ATATAGATTTAATGCAATCCCTATCCAAATCCAGACACAATTCTTTAAAGAATTAGAACAAGCATTCACAAAATTCATCTGGAACCACAAAAGACCCAGGATAGCCAAACAAATACTGAAAAACAAGAAGCTGGGAGGCATCTCCTTACCTAACTTGAAACTATACTATAAAGCCATAGTAATCAAAACAGCATGGTACTGGAACAGAGACAGGACATCAGACCAGTGGGTCAGAACAGAATTCCCAGACATAAACCCCCAGGTATATAGCCAACTAATATTTGATAAAAGAGGCAAGAATCTGAAATGGAACAAAGAAAGCCTATTCAACAAATGGTGTTGGTACAACTGGAAAACCACATGTACGAAAGTGAAAATCAACCCATACCTTACTCCTTATACAAAAATCAACTCAAAGTGGATCAAAGACCTTGAAATCAGACCCGAATCCATAAAGTTTATTGAGAATAAAATAGGCAGAACACTCAAAGACCTATATATCAAAAAGGTCTTTGAGAATGGAGCACCAATGGCAAGAACGTTAGCATCAAATATAAACAAATGGGACTACATCAAACTAAAAAGCTTCTGCATGGCAAAAGAAACCCTGCTTAACGCAAGAAGACAGCTAACAGAATGGGAAAAAATCTTTTCACTCGACATATCAGATAAAGGGCTGATATCTAGAACATACAAAGCACTCAGAAAGCTGAGCCCCCCAAAAGCAAACAAAGCTATAAAAAAATGGGGAGATGAAATGAATAGACACTTCTCTGAGGAAGACAGAAGGATGGCCAACAAACACATGAAAACATGCTCACCTTCACTCATCATCAGGGAGATCCAAATCAAGACAACAATGAGATACCACCTTACACCAGTGAGGATGGCCCACATCAAAAATAATGGAAACAACCTTTGTTGGCGGGGATGCGGTATGAAAGGAACTCTCATCCACTGCTGGTGGGAATGTCCCCTAGTCCAACACCTATGGAGGAAAGTCTGGAGAGTGCTCAAAGAACTCAGAATTGAGCTGCCATTTGACCCAGCAATTGCCCTCCTAGGCATATACCCACAAGATGGAAGGACATTCATTCCAAAATACATATGCACCCCACTATTTATCGCAGCACTCAGTATAATAGCCAAATCTTGGAACCAACCTAGGTGTCCAACAACGGATGAATGGATCATTAAGATGTGGTACATATACACAATGGAATATTACATGGCAGTTAGAAATGATACAATCACAGACTTTGCAGCAACGTGGATGGACCTAGATCATGTTATGTTAAACGAAGTAAGCCAGAAGACAAAAGATAAACACAGAATGGTAGCACTATTCTGAAACACCTAGAACATATATTTTATACACAACTAATACCTAACAATCATATAACAGGGTTTAACAGGGTAGAAACTCCGATCACTGTAATAGTCAACATATACGTGGGAGCAGTGTCCAAAATACATGAAAAAGGAACAATGCAAACTCTTGACTGCACATTATACCACAAAGAAAACAGCAACAACAGAAACAGCAACATGGAGAGAACAGGTATGTAACCAGACTCCTACAACAAAGGCCCACAATAATCCCTTAGAGATCGTAAACAGGAACACAAGTATAGAACACCGCGGGAAATCACGTAATGCAATGGCAACATACCATAACACTACGTTTTAATCCCTTTACCTTACTATATTTTAAAAATAACCTCTCAGCTTTTCTTTCCACAGGCGCCCTTAGATGCAAAGGGCGGACAAACTAAGATGGCAACTCGGGATACCACACGAGATACCATACCTTGCTTGCACTATGAGACGGCCACGAGAAAACTCTTTAACATTCACTTTACCTCTAGGTTAAACCTTCTTTTAGGAATCGAAGCACGTGACCAGTCAGACCACCAAAGCAGTACCTGCGATGTACAGACCTAAACTACAGGCTCTAGTCATCGAACACATTCAACCAAACCAGCATTCCCTTGCTATTCTCTCCTTTCTTCTCTCTATTTTTTTTCTCTTTTCTTTTTCTCTTCTACTCTTCTCTTTACTTTTTTCCCTTTCTCTTCTCCCTTTCTACGGTATTTTCTCTTTTCTCTTCCTTCATACCCCTCCCATATATCTTCCCCTTTCTCCCCCCCGGAAATCCAACTATCCCTTCACCCCTCAATCCCATCCAGATCTCCCACCATATTAAAACTCTCCACCCTCAGTCCTTAATCTTTTAGGCATCAAGATCGACCTCCTACCCAATGAACCAGTACCCAGCACCCAGGCGAGGGGACACCCAACCGAACCCACACATCGTCTCCTGCAAGAAAAGACAGCCAACTCCCCTGTGGACACATGCTGCGAGACCCTCCCTACCAACTCCCCCTAACATGGACTGTTTCTTGAAACCGGACTTAGGTCCAATAGTATCCCCAATGCAAGAACTCTTCCAAGACCTCCCAGCTGCAAATTTTTACCAATCTGAAGGGGGGCAGGGGGTGTGATTGGAAGATGCCTGGGAACCCACACACCACAAGAAAAATCCAAAAGACAATGGGAAAACTGTACTTCCAACATAGGCATAAGACCTGTAATACACCAACTCTTTACCTGTTCTCTCCCAAATGCAAAGTAGTCTTTTGCACCACATTGGTCCTTTAAAAACTTCGCTAACTCATTTTAATTTTTTTATATTTTTTAATTAACTTATTTATTTAAATGTCTGCCTTACATATACATTTGTGGGCACATACACTTTTATTTCCTTTTTTTTTTTTTTTTTTAATCGTCTTTGGGTATGTGACCTATCTCTGTTACTCACTCTGTCCACCCCAAATACTCCGACATATAATGGAGCACCACTTCCCCCTGCAAAGGCACACTAAATAAAGGGGAAATCTTACATAGTAAAAAAAAAAAAAAAAAAAAAAAAGAGCTCTTATCTACTAGAGATAGGAACTCATAGTTGTTTACAATACAGGGTTATCTCCTACCTTGAAAATATGTCATGTGGAATCAACTTAGACCTCAGGTGATTAGATACCATTCAACCAGCCTTGAACCCTGGATCCCAGACATAGAAACGGCACAGCTCCTCACAACAGCTGTAAGAAACAATCTCCATCTGGGACAGCCTTATTACTGCAGGGTCAACAACAAGGGCCAGCTCTAACATGATATCTCGACAATGAGGAAAATGTGAACAACTTGACCTTAGAGCAGTTTAGCCTACCTCACCAGCTAACGACAAGACAAAACCAGAAGACGTGGCACCCTTTGGTAGGTCCAAAAGCCAAGATCGTGATTTACAGATGACTGGATACTAGAACCACGACCAGACTGTATACATCTTGGGACCAATAAAAAAGCCCTAGTCTAGGGTTTGAACTAAGACCTGCACAATAAGCATGATCCCCAGTCCCAAAGGTCCGGCAGAGACAATTGTAACGGAAAGGGGCTTCTGGAAGAACAAAGAAAGACGCTATCCTAGATGCCTTCCTAGGTTCAGCGCAAAGACCAAGATCACCAACCACAGAAGATGGATTAAAATGGCACTGAGGTAACAGAACCTCCAGATTCACAAAGACTGACTTCACCATAAGTCCCACCTCAGGATATGTACAGATACTGGGACTGCTAAACACAGAGCTCTGACGGTATCACACTGGACAGAGCAGAAGCTTTCCACACACCAAAAAAAAAAAAAAAAAAAACCACAACCTGGAGAGTAATGATCCTGAGCAAAGACTAGAGCTGATTCCATGACAGTATACTCCAAGGACGGAGAAACCCCATATCTTATAGGGCAAGTGAATTCCTTTTCGAATGACCCCAATATTTACTGTGCCAGGGCAGGAGGGAAAAAAAAATACAAAAAACACAAAACCTTGGTTATATATATATATCTTACCTTCATTTATTATTGTTATTATTATTTTTATTTACCTAGCTATTTTGGTCGATTCCTCAGTTTGGATGTGATTATTGAAATTGTTGGCCCCAATTATTCTTTTTTTTTTTTTGCTTTTCTTTCTTTTCTTTCTCTTCCTTTCTTTTCTTTCGTTATGTGCTACGCCATGTTTCTTATTTCAAGACCACGGCGTGTTTTTTGTTTGTTTGTGTTTGTTTTTAGTTTGTTTTGGTTTATTTTTTATCTGTTTTTTTGTGGTGCTTATCGTTATAGCTGGAGTCCTCACTGGATATTTGACACTTCTTTTGGTACTGGTGGAGTGTTTCAACTTCTTTTTCTCCTTCATTTCCCAAATCGATGATGAGAACCTCTAGAAGGATTCTGCCCATTTTCGGGGTATTAAACTCTTACCCCGGTTTATTTATTTTCTCTTTTTCAGGCAAAACCACGCAACTTGAACTAGCTACCCCTGCCCCTACTTAGAGGGGGAAATAAGGGAGGCATCAAGACCAAACTGATGCAAGACTACTAAGTAGTTGGTTAGAGACAGAGGGGACCACATATTCTAGCCGCCCTGGGGGTGAGGGAAGAGGAAATGGGAGGTAAGACGGAAACGGGGGAGTAGGGAGGACAATTTGGGGATGGGAATCCCCCCTGATTTTATGTAAATATGTACCTAAAATATTATTGTCAACAATATGTAAGCCACTATGATCAAAATAAAAATTATATTAAAAAAAAAAAAAAAAAAAAAATAGGAAATAAATAAGAGCTCTAAATGGAAAATTAGAAGATCTAGGGCTAATAGACTTATATAAGACCCTCCATCCCCAGAAAGCAGAATACACATTCTTCTGAAGCCCACATGGAACCTACTCCAGAATAGACCATGTCTTAGGATATAGAGCCAACTATATAAGACCACAAATATAAGGATCATTAGAAGCACCCTATGAGATCACTATGCAATAGAGGTCAAAATTGACCACAAGAAGAAGCAATGGAGAAAAACTAATACCTGTAGATTAAACAACATGCTTCTCAACAACAGCTGGATCAAAGAGCAAATCAAGGAAGAAATAAAAAGATTCCTTGAGACAAATGATAATGAAGAGACAACTTGTCAAAATTTGTGGGACACAGCAAAAGCAGTAATTAGGGGGAAATTCATAGCTATACAGGCCTATGTCAAGAAAGAAGAAAATGACAAAATCAACAGTTTAAAGGATCACCTCAAGGAATTGGAACAACAGCAGCAGAGGAATCCAACCACAACCAGAAGGCAAGAAATAATAAAAACCAGAGCAGAAATAAAGAACATAGAAACCAAGAAAACAATAAAAAAGAAATCAATGAGACCAGGAGTTGGTTTTTTGAAAAAATAAACAAGATAGACAAAACATTGGCAAAACTCACCAAAAAAAAATTAAAGAGGAAAAACACCCAAATCACTAGGGTCACAGATGAAAGGGGAGAGATTACAACAAGACCCCCAAAAGTACAACATATCATGAGATCATATTATGAACAACTATACTCAGTTAGGCTAGAGAATCCAGTAGAAATTGACAGATTCCTGAAAATAATACCATCTTCCAAGACTGGAAAAGGAAGATCTAGAAAGCCTAAACAGACCAATCGCCTCAGAGGAAATTGAAGATGTAATTAAGAAACTCCCTAAGTAGAAAAGTCCAGGCCCAGATGGATTGCCAGGGCATACCTAAGCTTTTAGGGGGCTCAGCCCACCAGATGTATCCTCAGATTTTCCTGGTGGGTGGAACTAATTTAACCCCCATGGGGTTCCTCAATAGGCCCTCTGTAGACACCTTTTTCCCTTGCGTGGATGGTTGAGGAATTTCCAAAGAGACGCTTGGCATTACATTTTCAGACAGTATTTAACTATCTCTCCTTTGTATATATCAGGCAAAATTATAGCCTCTATCAAATAATTTGGCTCAGAAATTCCAGCACCAAAGTTTATTTGAGTACCCCTTTTTCTGGATATAGCCAGTCCTAAAAGCAAAAAAAAAATTTCTCTTTGCAACTGCAGTTTCTGGAAATCAAGGGCATAACCAGAATGCAGATCTTGACCTTCTTTTAGAAATAGGAAAGCTCATTCTTGGGGATTTGGTTCCTCCCTTCACTTAACCTCAAATTATAGAGTCCAGCCTAGAAAGATCCAGTTTCTAGATATTTCCTTCTTCCTCCTAATCTTGATTTTGCATTTAAAGTAGCTTGCAAGGAGTTACCTTGAATTGTGACCTTCTCTCTTGTAGCTTAAAATTTTTAGTCACATCCATAGCTTAGGTATTGTTATTGTTAAACTAGGCTTTGTGATTACAATTATTCTTCACCTGTGGCTAATTTTACCCCTATAAATTTCCCTGCTCAAAAAATTAAACTTGTCGCACTCCTGAGGAAACGTGTTTACCCCACATTCCCTGTGTAGTTTCATTAATTTCATATTTCATATTCGGTCACTTGTATTACCCGTTTTCCTCCAGTGAAAGGACTATGACCCACGAGAATTGCTGAGACGCAGCACGTCTACAGCAGCTGGCGCTCAACATTTGGGGGCTGTCGAAGGAAAGCAAGATGTCTCTCTCTTTTCTCTTCCTTTATTTTTTTCTTTCATCTTATTTTTAGGTGCACGAAGCATGACCCTCGTCAGAGTGCCTATGACTCCCTAAACAGCAACAGGTTAAGACCAGAAGGTAAACAGAATTTTCCTACTGTTTTAAGGTACAAGTTCATAACTACATTAACTAAACAACCATTAAAATAATTTATTCAGGTTTCTGTACATAAAGTTAGTCCCTGGTTCTTTAAGTAACAGGATGGACCAGGATATTCTGGAGTCCCATGAACATATAGCCACAGAAAACGTCCATCTGGCTATCTCTTCTTCAATATGGACACAAATTGGTAATCTTACAGATGATAGACCTGAACTAGAACTCAAAAGGCAAAATTAAAAAATCATGGGCCTTCTCAGATTACATATTCGGTAAAAGGATCTAAAAATTGGTTTAATTATGACTTAGACTCAGAACCGGAGAAAAAAGCCTTTAAAAATACACCTATATTGGCCTTGACTTCTGCTTCTCCTATGCAAAGAATCAGAAATTTTATAAAACTAACATATACCGCATCTTCTGATAATGTTTGAGGAATATGAGGATGCCTCAGGGCAACCATTGCCTTACAGAAATAAAGAACTAGAAAGTAAAGAGCCTTTACTATCTATAAAGATTCAGGATAAGAATATACTAGGTCTCTTGGATACCGGTGCAGACTTTTCCTGTATTGCTGGAAAGGACTGGCCCTATTCATGGGCCATTGAACATATTTCATCTCCTTTTTGGGGGTAGGATTAGCTAATAATGTTTCTAAAAGTGATATCATTTTAACTTGGGATGCCAGTGTAAGAAAAGGGATTTTCCAGCCCTATATTCTACCTCACTTATCATATACCTTATGGGGAAGAGATATATTAAAAAGTGTGTCTAAACATAATTACTAACATCTAACATATCCAATAATGAGTAGTTTTACTAAAAGTCTCTGCTCAATGTAATGTATAAATAATAAACATGTGTGTATCTATAGAAAATTACATGTCATATCTGATGCAACAAAAATAGAAATTTACCAACTAAGAATTTAAAGAAATAAATAAATGCACTTAATTTCTTTTCCTCTTCTGAAACTACCTTTTCACTAGAGCTGGCTCTTCTTACTCTTCTAAATAAATATATATAAAATATATAAATATTTTAAATATATATAAAATATATATAAAATAAATATATAATAAATAATTTTTTGCTGATAATAGCCAGCAAAGTTCTGGCAGGAAAGTTTGGAGACATCCAAACATTTCCCACATTTTTTCTCATCTCTCATATCTTTTACTTGTAACTCATCTTTATACTGTTTATCGATTTATGTGCTGTGTGAATTTGAAAGTTTGCTTGAGTGTGCATTGAGACTGTATGTTGGAATCGTGTGTTGAAACAGTGAGTGCTTTTTGCTATGACTAAGTGTATCATAGATATGTAAACTTTAACCAGCCGCTTTTCCTAGGTCAAACCTGGCCTCAAAGAAAAGCAAAGAAAAAAATGTACTTGACTTTTAAATCCAAGTGCTTGTAGGTCTTAGATCTACTTATTTCTCTGAGGGGGAAAGGATCACCCCATTGTTTAAGGAAATAAGGTCTGGGGTTTTTAAAGTTTCCATATTTCTCTAACTTTCTAATAAAGTTTTTTTTTGTTTTGTTTTGTTTTTTGTTTTTTCGGGCCACACCGTTTGATGCTCAGGCGTTACTCCTGGCTAAGCGCTCAGAAATTGCACCTGGCTTTGGGGGACCATATGGGATGCTGGGGGATTGAACTGCAGTCGCGATCTTTCCTTGGCTAGCGCTTGCAAGGCAGACATCTTACCTCTAGCGCCACCTCGCCACCCCCTCTATTAAAGTTTTTAAGAAATAAGAATTGTTTAAATGATGTTGCAATTAATTATGGTTAACCTTTTTTAAATAATATTGTTAATTTTGCAAGTGCATAATATTTTTAAGAACTTAATTTCATTGACAAGTTTAAATTTAATCTTGGTCATATTGATATTATCAATGGGTCAAAATAATATTAGAAATGCTATCTAATTATAATGATACCTTATTGTCATCCTAAAAAGGGTAGATCTAGAAAACTAATTTTAATTGTCTTTAATAAACATCTAGCATTTCATAATTTATATTACTATTATTTTTTTTATAAATAAGGGAGGTTTTTTTTTTTTTTTTTGGTGGTTTTTGGGTCACACCCGGCAGTGCTCAGGGATTATTCCTGGCTCCAGGCTCAGAAATTGTTCCTGGCAGGCACGGGGGACCATATGGGACGCCGGGATTCGAACCGATGACCTCCTGCATGAAAGGCAAACGCCTTACCTCCCATGCTATCTCTCCGGCCCTAAGTCAAGTAGTAAATTAAATACATAAACTTATGGGGAAAAAAACTACTCAGGTTTCTTAGACTGAGTCTGATGTTTTGTAGAAGTTAAGTTGGAGAGCCAGGAATTATTTGCATCCATGGGCAATGAAGTTGGTGTCATCATAACATTTGGTATCCCACAGACAGAAATCTTAATTTAATATTTTATAAGACAAAGAGATTTGGTGCAATTTCTGTCAGCCAAATTAGAGTGGCCAACAAAGTGGCATGCTCATGGAGAATTAGGTGGGACAAAACCAGGGATATATTTTTTTGAAGGATGTATCCCACGGGTTCCTTACATTTGGACATGTCACTCACACAGTCTTTGTTCTGGATGGTCATTTCAAAACTTTCTGAATAGAAAATCGCCTTGAAAGAGAGGAATTGTAAGTGACACAAAGGGCAGATTTGTTACTCTCTAGTATAATACAGACAATAGTTCTGTCCAATGCAAAGGTCAACTAGGTCTGCTTGGACATTTGTTATCAAGATTCCTTTGTTGAATATTGGTTGAACTGTCCCTCTTCTATAATGGAACCTAGTATGTGTGCAGGGAATATCTTGGCCTCCTTGAATTGCTGTGGGAATGTATAAAGAAGAAACTGGAGCAAATGCCAATATTCCTATTATTGCTATTGTTATGATTAGTAAAGTACTTTGTATCACAGTTGAGAATCTATGTGTTTTGTTACTAAATACAAATTATGTCAGGGTGACTCTTTAGCTTACAAGCAGAATTCCTTGGCTTCATCAAAACACTGAATACTTGGGACCAGAGTGATAGTGCAGTGGTAGGGCGTTTGTCTTGCATGCGGCTGACTCAGGACAGACCTTGGTTCAATCCAGGGTTATTGAACCATATCATATGGGTATGGTCCCCAAACCAAGAGCTATTTCTGAGCACATAGCCAGGAATAACCCCTGAGCTATATGTGTGGCCTAAAAACAAAAATAAAAACAAAACAAAACACTGAACACTCAACCTTCTTAAGTAGACATATTTAAAGAGGCCTCCTAAGGAAATTATGTACCTTAAATCAATGCAAGTATCAAATCCAGGGCTTCAGATATAAAAAAAGAACATGTGCTCTATTAAATGTCTTATATTTCTACACACAATATAAACATGTGCTCTAACACAATAGCCCTACGTGGACCCTTACTAATTTTTTTCAAACCATATAAATATGCAGTTTTGTTACTATGTATTGGAAATGTATAACTATGGGCTTGACCTCAAATCTCTTCCAGGTATATTTTTAGTATGCTAATCTATTTCCTTAAAAAATTGTTTTAAAATAAGCATTGACCTCATAATAATTAATTTGTATATGATATACCTTTAATAAGAGAAATTGGCATATTCTCTAAGTTGTTCCAAAGACTCAAGTTTTATACAAAATAAAACATATAATCTCCTCTTTGGGATAATGCAATGTAGAGTGTATGAGCCAGATCTAGGTTGGTCCTTTTTCTGTGAGGAGCAGCAGTTTAAAGAAAATACAATTCAAAAGTGATGACACATGAAATAATATAATCACAGACAAATGGTACAGGAGCACACATCAGACTATATCTGAACAGAATGTGTTGCTAGATTTCTGATAAAATGAGTCAAAAAAACCCACTTATTAAACTTATTAGAAATGCATTTTCTAGGGGCTGGAGCTGTGGCACAAGAGGTAGGGCATTTGCATGCACTAACCTACAACAGACAGCAGTTTGATCCCTCGGTGTTCCCATATGGTCCCCCAAGCCAGGAGCGATTTCTGAGTGCATAGCCAGGAGTAACCCCTGAGCATCATCGGGTGTGACCCAAAAAACCAAAATCAAAAAAAAGAAAAGAAAAAGAAATGCATTTTTCAAAACTTGGAATTTTCAAGTTGCTGATTGCTTTTTTCCCAGGCTTTATATAACCTATACTTTATAAGCTATAACCAACAAATTCTATGGTAGTAAATAATGAGTAGACAATAAAGTAAAGCAAGAAATAGCCTAAAACCCAAAATATTAGTAATGCTGTTCTATAAAATTTCCGAAAACTAAAGGAGACATCTTTTAGGAAATAATCATTTGCCACAGCAATTAGATTTTCATCTAAATTCATCTTAAATTAATTTAAACATATATAAACAGGGTTATCCAATCCAGAAGTCAGTGTGAGTATATGAACAATAGCAAAAGGGGCAAGCACATCACCCCTTCTCCTTAGTACAAGGACATGAGGGTAAGGAAGGAGGAGGTTACAAGGAGAAACAGAAGCAAAGAACAAAAATAATGGAGAACCCATAAATTAAGTGCAATTATTATAAAGTTTACAGCCTAGTTCTATCTTTGTAGCATACATGCCTCAGGAAACCCAAGTAATATCGGGCCCTGAACCTAAAAACCCTTGATCCTAAAAGTCTAACAAGTCTCAATAATCTAACTATCCTGAAGCAGGCCTGATGAAACTCCAAAAGGAGTAACACAGAGCAGGGAATTTTTTAATATCATGGAATTATTCTAAGAACTGTACCCCCATAATCACTGCTTCACCATATATTTAAGTGCTGTTGGCAATGCCAGACCAGGAATAAATCCTTCAACTCCAGCAGCTGAGCTTTCCTCAAATCCACTGAGCCATCTCTCCTAAGAGAAATTTAATTTAACTGCTAATTGTATAACAATGCCAGAAAATAATGCAATTAATTGACTGCAAATTAACTATTTTAAAGTCAGTCATAGGTTTATTTTTAAATAAGCGTTCTTTTAGTGTTTGAAAATATCAGAAGAAATTAACTAGACAAAGCATTAACAGCAACTAAACTCAACGAAAAGTAAAAGAAATGCACTACATTTAGATCACAAATTAAACTAGTAAATTAACAAGGCTTCTAGATATACACAGTAAATTTCCCATTACAATTTGTATCAGTAACAGAAGAGTTCCAAAGTATCTTATGGAAATCCAGAGTGATTAGCATAATCTCCCAATTTCTCAATATATATGTTATCAACACTGCAAATTCAAATTCTGGAACAATGCCTAGAACTAAAACCAAGCATATCCCAGCAAGAAATAGGTCTCTTACATCCATGGTTAACATACATATTACTTATTAACTTTGATGGTACTTTGTTAGTCTGCTTGGCTTGGCTCTGTGACATCAGTCCTTAAAAGTAAGGTGTATTATTAGCACAGTGGGTGAAAAAATGTCATTAAGTACTTTAAGTAAATTGAAGTCAAACATGATGTACTTTTATTTCCAAAAATATGACACCAAGCTTACTAAGATAAATAAAAGGCCATATGTGGCCTATAGAAATGCAGGAAATTATTATAATCTATAACAACTGCAATCGTTAAAGAACTCAAAATTTTTCAGATTTTATTTTATTTTATTTTGGTTTTAGGGCCACATGGGAAGGCACTCAGGGGTTACTCCTGGCTCTATACTCAGAAATTGCTCCTGGCAGGCTTAAGGGACCATATGGGGTGCTGGGGATCAAACCTGGTCAGCTGAGTACAAGGTAAACCACCCTCCCCATTGTGCTATATCTCCAGCCCAAATTTTCAGATTTGGGAATCTAAGCATCATATAAATCAAATACACACTGATGTCCAGAGGTGAAGACTATAATACTTTATATATACATTACATATGTATATATATTATTATATACATGTATGTATTATACATGTACACTGAAATGAAGATTTAAAATGGTAGATATGGGCCCGGAGAGATAGCACAGCGGCATTTGCCTTGCAAGCAGCCGATCCAGGACCAAAGGTGGTTGGTTTGAATCCCGGTGTCCCATATGGTCCCCCGTGCCTGCCAGGAGCTGTTTCTGAGCAGACAGCCAGGAGTAACCCCTGAGCACCGCCAGGTGTGGCCCAAAAACCCAAAAAAAAAAAGGTAGATATTATAGGTAGGTATAATAACTAAATAAGATATGAAAAATTATAGAAACACATAGTCATTTGAATTACATGCAAACACTACAAAATAAAAAGGTGAAGAACAGATTCAGAAAAAAAAGTACTTAGAGCTGAGCAAAGGGAAGTTACAAAGGGAAGGGAATTGGAGAGATCAGCTACATTCTGTTCCCTGATACCTGTAATACTTGGCACTGCATAGGATCCCCTAAACTCAACCATGAGTGAGGCTTGAGAACAGAACCAAGAGTTTAACCCTTAGCACAGACTCCCTCTCTCCTCTAAAACCAAAATAAAAAAGTAAATAAAAGAAAAGAATATAAAAGAGACAGTTGTGTAAACAACCTAAAGGAAGTGTTATGAATTCATGATTCACTGGGTTTGATGGCCAGCAACACCTAAAAATAAAAATATTTCATAGTGCAATAAACAGTGAACAATGACCAACATAAAACAACTTAGTAGTCAAAGTGACTAAAGAAAAAAGGGAAAAACTTTTTTTTAACTTTGTTTTCATTGCCATTTAGCAATCATAAAAATGTTCAAATTTGTGAAAATTGTCATAGCTCAATGGGGTCATAATGTGAATAACTATCAAGATGTATTTATTTTCTACTGCATGCTAAAAAAGAGAGGGTTGGATTTTATATCAACAACTATCACTTTGCATCTCCCTGACGATTAGTGATGTTGAGCATCACTGACCTTTTGGCCATTTGCCTTTCTTCTTTTTCAAAGTGTCTGTTCATTTCTTCTCCCCATTTTTTGATGGGTTTAGTTGTTTTTTTCTTGTATAGTTCTGTCAGTACCTTGTAAATTTTGGGTATTAGCCCTTTATCTGATGAGTATTGGGTGAATAATTTCTCCCATTCAGTGGTTGGCCTTTGTATTCTGGGCACTATTTCCTTTGAGAGGCAGAAGCTTCTCAGTTTAATATAGTCCCATCTGTTTATCTCTGCTTCCACTTGTTTGGAAAGTGCCGTCTCCTCCTTAAAGATGCCTTTAGTCTCAATGTCCTGGAGTGTTTCACCTACATGTTGTTCTATATATCTTATAGTTTCAGATCTGATATCTAGGTCTTTAATCCATTTGGATTTTACCTTTGTATATGGTGTTAGCTGGGGGTCTGAGTTTGCTTTTTTTGCAAGTGGCTAACCAGTTGTGCCAACACCACTTGTTAAATAGGCTTTCCTTGCTCCATAACTAGGTGGTTATATATCTGAGGAACCTTCTTTGAGTACTCAAGCCTATTCCACTGATCTGAGGATCTGTCTTTATTCTAATACCATGCTGTTTTTATAACTATTGCTTTGTAATACAGCTTAAAATTGGGGGAAATAATGCCTCTCATATTCCTTTTCCCAAGGAGTGCTTTAGCTATTCGAGGTTGTTTATTGTTCCAGGTGAATTTCAGAAGTATTTGATCCACTTCTTTGAAGAAGTCATGGGTATCTTCAGAGGAATTGCGTTAAATCTGTACAATGCTTTGGAAGTATTGCCATTTTAATCAAAACTACTATGAGATACCACCTCACGCCACTGAGATTGGCACACATCACAAAACAGGAAAACAAGCAGTGCTGGCGGGGATACGGAGAGAAAGGAACTCTTTTTCACTGCTGGTGGGAATGCCGTCTAGTACAACCTTTATGGAAAGCCATATGTAGATTCCTTCACAAACTGGAAATTGAGCTACCATATGATCCAGCTATACCACTCCTAGGAATATACCCAAGGAACACAAAAATACAATACAAAAATTATTTCCTTACTCCTATATTCATTGCAGTGCTATTTACAATAGCCAGACTCTGGAAACAACCAAGATGCCCTTCAACAGTGGCTAAAGTGGCTAAAGAAACTGTGGTACATATATACAATGGAATACTATGCAGCCATCAGGAGAGATGAAGTCATGAAATTTTCCTATACATGGATGTACATGGAATCTATTATGCTGAGTGAAGTAAGTCAGAGGGAGAGAGAAAGACGCCGAATGGTTTCACTCATCTATGGGCTTTAAGAAAAATGAAAGACATTTTTAACATTATCTCAGAGACAAGAGAGATGAGGGCTGGTAGGTGCAGCTCATGACATGAAGCTCATCACACAGAGTGATGAGTGCAGTTGGAGAGATGACTACACTGAAAACTATCATAACAATGTGAATGAATGAGGGAAGTAGAAAGCCTGTCTCGAGTACAGGTGTGGGGGGGTGGGGAGGAGGGAGATCTGGGAAATTGGTGGTGGGAATGTTGCACTGGTGAAGGGGGTGTTCTTTACATGACTGTAATCATACAACTATAATCATGTTTGTAATCACGGTGTTTAAATAAAGATAATTATAAGAAAAAACAAAACAAAAAACAACTATCACTTATAAATAAAGTTCAACTTTCATCACATATTTAGTGGTGGTGTTGGTGTTAGCTCTATTTGGCTAGGTAATAGCTGTATTAGCACAAGTACCTAGAGCCAGTTCAGGTGGGAAGTTGAATGAAATGCTTTATTTCTACATCTGAGCCTCTTCCTTTGCCCTCTTCTATGTAGGGATGAAAACTGAAAAAAAAGGATTTTAGATTTTAACAGCTCTGTTGCCTCCTCCAACTCACTCCACTGGGCAAGACACTTAGCAAAAACCTTGTGTCACCACTTGAAGCCACTCCAGGTCAGAAAGGTATAAAGGCCTGCGGAGACAATCATTTCAAGAAGTGCCTCATTCTCTGAGCAAATTCTCTGGGCTTCTGTTTGAACATTTAAGAACTTCAATGGCTAAAAGGTGGGAAATAACCTTATTTTCTAAGTTGTGCTTAGTCCCAGCCATAGAAATGTTCACATTAAAAGTATTACCATTAATAATAGTATAACATTATGATTCTTTTACAGAACCAAGTTTATAAATTTATATTTTATAATATAAAGTTTATAAAATTTATAAAAGTCACTAGAGGAAAATAACTCTCAAAGAAAAACTGAGTTAGGGGCCGGGTAGGTGGCGCTGGAGGTAAGGTGTCTGCCTTGCAAGCGCTAGCCAAGGAAGGACCGCGGTTCGATCCCCCGGCGTCCCATATGGTCCCCCCAAGCCAGAGGCGATTTCTGAGCACATAGCCAGGAGTAACCCCTGAGCGTCAAACGGGTGTGGCCCAAAAACCAAAAAAAAAAAAAAAAAAAGAAAAACTGAGTTAATGTCAAAGATAAACTAAGCTGGTATATGGGTAAAAGCTTATCTTGCTGACTTCAACTTTTAAAACACTCAAATATTAGAAATGTCAATTCTGTGTAGATAATAGGTTATTTAAATGAGATGTTGATATAAATAAGATAGCAAGTATTAGCATCCATGAATTGCTTAGAGTTTTGTATTCATTTAAGGAATTTCACAAGACACAGAACATATATATATATATGTTATAATATATTGCCTTACTATGGTTAAAAAATATGAGTCGGAAAAAAAACTGTATGAGTCAGCACAGCCAAATATCTGATCATACCTATAATTCTAAGGCTCAGAACACAAAACTAAATAAAGTCAAAAGAAAAAGCCTACTTACTGAATACATTCCTTGGGCTAATTGTTTTTCTAAAGAGGAAACCTGTAAGATAAATTAAATTTATATTAATTTATATTTGGAAATATATACTAATAAATTTAGATTAATTTCTAGTTGGAAACAAAACTAAACCTTAAGATTTGTCAACTTAATTTTGTATAGAAATGACATAATTCTACATTTAATTATTTTCTGTAAAAATATAGCAATAAAATTTCCCATTTCAAAGAAGTCAGGAAATTTAGTCACCAATATCAGTACTATATAGTGAGTGACTATATAGGGAGTGCTATAGAGTTCCTTTCATTTAAAATTTTTTTTTTGCCAACTTAATGCCATAAAATTCAGAAGATATCTAAATAAGATTTTGACAATTATCTCCATTGTAACTTCAGGCCTCTTGTTAATTTCTTAAAATCTTTTCTATTGCATATTTCTTGAAAATCTATGTTAATTTAAATTGTTATCTTTCTCAGGTATACTCAAAATAAGAATAATCCTCATAAAACTGGCTATACACTAATTTCCAAGTATATGCCAAGTAATATAGTCCAATACATTTAAAACTACTTCCACTTTCTTCATATCTAAGAATTAGCTTAAATTCACTAATATAGAAACATAGGAAGCAAAAGCAGACAACAAACTTAACAATAAGGTTCTGAATATTTACATTAAAATATGATCATGTTCAGAATATTAAAAACATACCATCATGCTACTTTAAAAATGTTATAGTTACCCTGACTTACAAGGTTATTTGTGACTGAGGCTTTAGAAAAGCAATGTTTCAACACTAAAGCCTTCACCAGCAACCACTTATTTGCACCAATGTCCCTATGCTCCCTCCCACATACATACATACCTATGACAGGCACTTTTTTGTGACTTTAGTTACTAGTTTCTAGTACTGCTGCCAATAGGGTTTGATGAATAGTACTTTACTATTCTCAGAGCCCTTGTCCTCCCAGCTGAACACTTCTTTCCTCCACTGCTGTAGTGTCTCTTGCTCTGCTCTATCCACCCACACACTTCAGGTGCAGACTTTTTAATGGAAACATTTATTATTCCACTATTATATTTCTTTTTATCCCACATCTGAAAGATCGTTCTGTGTTGGTCTACCTTTCTCTAACTAACTTCACTTAGCCTGATAATCTCCAGATCTATCCTCATGACAGAAAATTGCATACTATTGAGAAAAGCATTCAACCAAAAAATATATTTATATTTGAGAATCATTTATAAATTATTCAATAAGAAAATACCATAATAGATAAAATTCTGGAAGCAATCTTTTCTAACAGTTAATTTAGTTTTATCTAAATTATCTATGTCACAATGTTTGTTATGGATAAGTTCTAAGTTAATGCAGCAAATCAACAATAAGACATTCCATCCTTATGTAAGTTATTTTCCAATTTTATTTGCAATTTACTTAAAGAAAGTTAATAGAAACAATTTCAGACTATTTCCTGAGAAATAGTCACGCTTTTTCCTTAAAAATTGTGCATAAATGAAAATATAAAATAGATTTCCTTTGCCCTAAATATGAAACTAGGTACAGAAAATGAATCGGGCCAGACATGAAAGGTATGATATTAATTCCCAGCTTCATAGTCTAATATCTGACATTTCAACAAGTCAAGCGTCACATCTCCTAAACCTGAGAGCTCCTCATCAAATTTCACTGCTCACAGTTATATTTCCTATCACTGAGTGAAGAACAGGAGGGATGAAAAAAATCCCAATTCTTATTCTTGAGAGAGTCCTGGGTTGGGGAGCTTGGGAGAAGATTAGAAGATTAGAGATTAGAAGCAAGAGTCTGAAAATTCAGTGGAGAACACCTAAAGGCTCACCAAGTTCAACATATGAAAATAATAATACAGACAGCTCAAATAGCACCAATCATATCCATAAATCCTCACTGATGTTAATAATACCATGGTATGGATTTTTAATAATCTCAAAGAAATGACAGCACAGGTAGTCAGAAAAATACAATAAAGTACGAGTGTCAAAATGAAAAGACTACAAGCAAAAAACGAAAAGAATGTTAGGTGAAAATCTCAATAGGAGTTCTGAGCAGCAGAATAATAACAACTAAGGAAAGATAAATGTGTTCCAGGACAAGATGGAGGAAACCACTAGAAAACACCAGATGATAGGGAAGATTATGAAAAGAAATGAACACATATCAGAAAACTATGGAATAAGGTTGATGAATAATATAACAATCACCAAAGTAGGAAAGCAAATTCTATAATCAAACAATAATTAAAGAAATTATAGATAAGAATGTTCCAGTGTTGGGCCCAGAGAGATAGCACAGTGGCGTTTGCCTTGCAAGCAGCCAATCCAGGACCAAAGGTGGTTGGTTCGAATCCCGGTGTCCCATATGGTCCCCCGTGCCTGCCAGGAGCTATTTCTGAGCAGACAGCCAGGAGTAACCCCTGAGCACCGCCGGGTGTGACCCAAGAACCAAAAAAAAAAAAAAAAAAAAGAATGTTCCAGTGTTGAGAAATCAACAGACAGTAAGATCCAAGAGGTCTGAAGAGTCCCAACAAAAATACTCAAAGTAGAAGACTCCAAGACATGCAGCAATCAGGAGGGCAAAATCCAAAGAGATATGAAATATTGAAAGTAACAAGATCCAAAAAAAGGAGCTTGCATACAAAATAAAGTTTATGATATTCACAACAGATCAAATAAGATTCTATGAGCCAGAATAAATTAAAGGGTATAGTATAAAAACTCTATGAACATGTCTCCATTAATACTCTACCTAGAGAGATTGTCATTCAGATTTGAAAGAATAATACAGAGCTTCATGAACAAGAAACATCTAAGGGAATCCACAACTTGAAACCTGCTTTCTAAAAAGCACTAAAAAGCACCTTCCTAAAGGATAAGAATAAAATAAACTTTCTAGAACATGACATCGAGTATGACACTCACTCATGAACTTATCATTGCCCTTTATAGATTAAGGAAATTCAAAATCATACAGCAATAAACAAAAACTAAATTTTATTGACTTATTTTATGATCATTTCTTTAGCCATTTAAGTTTTGTTACATCAAGCTATTTGAAATAAATGTGTTGTATGCCTACCAAGAGGGCTGATTAAAGGTGGGAGGGAACTGAGGACTTTGGTGGAGGGAAAGGCACCCTGTGGTAAGACTGTTTTTGAAAAACTGTTGTTGAAACAACTATATTATGAACAATGTTTATACAATTATATTAGGACAACTTTCTAAATAATAGTGACTTACTAGTTTTATTTTTAAAATGAGATATAGAAAAACAAGAATATTAATATAGATAATAAATCTCCACAAGCCCTGGAGCCTATGCACATGCCTCAGGACATAAGCAATACCCAGAATATGTGTTTAAAATAAAAACTCATGCAGTCTGACCTTTTCCAGGATGAATTAGTTTATAGAAATCTGTACAAGTTAATATTTTTCTTAGCCCTCCAGGTAGTTCACAGCTGCAACAATATGTACTTTTGCTTTAAGCAAGTGATAGTCTGTATCATAAAACTGTAAACCTAAAAAAAAAAAAAATCCAAAAAATTGTGAACCTGTATATTTGGGACCAAACAAACTCTAAATCTCATTGCTATGTTATTTCAAGATACCAGGTCCAAACATAAGTTGGTTAGGAACAGAAGTATATTCTTTCTTTGTAGTTTTAAGTCCAATATTTACAGGCATTTATCATTCATTACTTGTGACCTCTTTGAATACATAGGGATTTTATATCACCTTATGTTGATTGTTAATATGCAATTTTTCAAATACAATGTTTTATAGAAACTTATATGTACCATCAAAAGAAGAAAACTAGTTTTTATAGAGAATTTGAGGGAAGAAAAAAAATCACATTGTGTAATTTAAAAATAAAACATTGTAAAAACAATTGGAAGTTGGGCAGGAGCAGTGGCACAATCGGTAAGGCGTCTGCCTCACCTGTGCTAGCCTAGGACTGACCAAGGTTTGAATCCTGGCGTCCCATATGGTCCCCCAAGCCAGGAGCGATTTCTGAGTGCATAACCAGAAGTAACCCTGAGTGTTACCGGGTGTGGTCCCAAAACCAAAACCAAACAAACAAAAAAGATCAACAATTGGAAGATGACTGCAAAAGTATCAGGCACTTGCTATAAAGGTGGTCATATCATTCAGAGACGTGAAATATCATGCCATTAAAAGTTAAGGGCTTGAGCTGTGAAAACCTTGGCATGCTAAAAGTATTTAGAATAGATGACAGTTGATAAATTCAGGACTATTATGCCACTTGGCAGCTGTCACATCTCATCACAGAGCAGAATGTTCCATATGTGATTTGGAGAACACTGATCACATCCATAAAGTCAACCCTCCACACACCCATAAGAATAGCTGCATCAGAAGACTGAGTGCTCCCTTTATTATGCGGACATAATAAGAGGCTTGCAGAATTCATTACAATGGCTGCCCAACTTTAATTATCTCACACCTAGTCAAGACTTTGCTAGTAAGTCTCAGTGTATGTCAAGACTCACCCTGGTGACAGACTCCTGAAAAACATCATAATGTGACTACAGTTTCTAAAAACAATTGTTAGAGTTTGACATTTTAGTTCTTGAAAAATAAAACTGATTTTATTGATTACCACCCCCAACATAGTTCTTCTAGGTATAGTATTGCCTCCTATTAACTGTCTAATGCATGTTGGATTAGTTTCAACTTCCTGAATAAACATTTTCAGTTCTCCACAACTTAATGCATAATTTCTTAACTTTAACCCTATTGACATTTGAAGAAAGGAAAGTTTGTGTTGTGTAAAACTATCCTATAGATTACACAACGTCGGGAGAACATTGGCCCAAATAGATGTTATTACCACCACCTCAATCTTTCCATTCTAACAACAAAAACTATTTCCAGATATTACAAAATGTCACCCCATGAAAAATCACTCAAGTGGCCATAAAGTAATTTTCAGTTATCTTATACTAATTATAGTTTCTACCTCGCAAGGCCCCAATACATAAAGCATCTGATTCTGTAAGTTGATTCTTAACTGCAGTCTACAAGGTATTTGGTCTTCCTTATTTTTGTATTCCAGAATAAATGTTCAACCTGAAATATTTTTCAAGATCTACATTATATCTTAGTTTCTAAATTTTTTTCTGAATACGTCAGTTTGAAAGTTAATGTTTATGTATATATTTATTTTCCTCAGTCTACATCTAGTAATATGACATCCCTTAGTCAACTAATTCTAGACTATATTTTTATTTAACTTAATAAGTTCATTATACATATTTTCAGAAGCAAATAAAATTATATATACAAAAATACTCTGAAAGTTGTAAAATAGAAATGTAAATGTATTATAACATGAATGTATTTTATCATCTTTCCTTTAGTAATTCCTATACTACCATCTATATGTCCACATATTTATATTATGTATTGTATAGAATTTCCTAATAAATAGTTTTCCACAAAATGACCAGTACAATTTTGTGTTCAATAAAAAACTTTTCAATAAAAAAATTTAGTCTTCAATAAAAAAGTACTCTGTTAAAATCACATAGTAATTTCTTGGAAAGGTAATTGGAGGTTAGGGAAATTTGGGCATAGCTAGTAATGTTCAAGGGTTATTCTTGGCTCTGTGCTCATGAGTGACCCCTGGAAATTCTCAGGGGACCATTGATGTGCCAGGGAATCCAACTAGGGTCATGGCTAAAGCAGCTACAATGCCAAGCAACTCCCTTCTTCCTCTACTATCTCTCCCAGTCTGGAGGAAGTATCTAATTTAGTATTGTTTATTGTGTTACAGTAAATAATTCCTTACCTAAAAATAACCATATAGCACAAGAGACTTATAAAGCTATTATTACTATTCACAAAAAAGCTATCAGTATTTCCCTAAGACCATTTATGAAAAAGTAGGAAATATAATTAAGCTATATTTGAATGAATGATAGTGAAAATAAGTCGAGTGAGACCATCACTTTAGGAAAGGTAGTTGTCCAGACTACCCTTTTAAGTACACCTTTATAAATTGTTGCCTCTGGGAGTAGGTTATGGAACAGTTGTTTATAGCTATAAAAGTCCCACAGTCATCAGTAAGTATTATTCCAAAGCTTAACTATCTGTAGAACTTGCATAAATGCCACATGACTGTACAGAGAAGAATTTCATTTTTGGTTATTGTCAAGGTATTCAGACAAAAATTCCTAAAAGAGTGTTATTTAGGTCAGTAACATACTTAGTAAAAACTTTTTATATTATTTTGTATGCAAATTCTGTATGCAATTATAAACATAAGTGAAAAAATATTTGGATAGCAGGAATTCATATTGAATAAGTAACACCTACCATGTGATGATTACTTTAAAATAATATATAATGGCTAGTTTATTTTTGCTAGTTCACTGTAAAAATAGTTGCACTATGGGCCAGAAATTACAGTTCAAGTGTAGAATACATTACTAGCATGTGAGATACCCCAAATTTGTCCCCAGCAGTGCGTGATCACACTTGATCACACTCCCTCGCCCCTAACCCAGAGCACCACCAGCCAAAGCATCACAGAGAATGACTTTGAACTCGAAGCATAGCAGGACATGGCCTCCCTTTAAAAAATAATTACATTAAAGAAAATCAGAGCTCACATGGGAAAGAACTAGTTACAAGAATCATTTTCGAAATAGAAAATGATAATCAATTTCCTGAGCTTTCTGTTGTGGACAATTCCTTAATATGACATATTTAACTTACATAATTCTAAATATGACTGCACTAATGCTCTTTATTTTATTTTGTCATTTTGGGGCAAACCTATTATTTTTAAGTATCTCTTACGTTAAAATGCATCTTGCAACGAAATGCATCTTCCTTCTAAATAGGGTACCTATTTTCCTGCTTTCATTAAATAATTAATAGTCAGAGGTGATCCATTTATAAAATAGTTCATAGTCACCACTGTTGGATTACTGGTCCCACCCTAATCAATATTCATAATTTACCCTAAGGTGTGATTTGGTGATGGGATTATTGGATTATTCCTGAATTGATATACCTATCCTCCCCAGGGTGTGGCCTGGTTTGTCAATAAAAGCAGGGGACTTAGGAAGTCAGGCACTCAATCTTCAGTCTTCCTCCACTCGGCTGCTTTCCTTCTTATAAGCAAAAGGCTTGTGTGGTGGGATTCCTGGCTTGATGAGATTTCCTGAACCTGTTCTTGAACCCTTTTCACTGTATGGATTATTTCTTGTGTCAACATTTGCTTCCAGACTCATGTCTCACCTGAACCTTTTTTTGGGGAGCCTGGGGCTCTGGTTATAGATGTTGCCCAAGATTGGACCTGAAACTGTAACAGGTAATCAAACAGGAACTACCACAGACTGGTGAGATGCTAATTTCATTGCTTCTCGGGTGGATTTCACTGTTCTAGATTTTTAACCTTAGACTCTTTGGTTAAATGTGATGTCAGTTGCTTGGGCTTTGGTTGAAGGACCCTGGCTTCTCTTCATGAAAACTGCATTAGTGGTGGCTATCCTTGTTTTTTTGTTTTGTTTTGTTTTGTTTTTTCATTTTCATGAGAATCAAAATATTCAGGCTTAATTCTCTAGCCTCGCATTAAAGTTTGCTGAGGCATGAGCTGATTATTCTAACTTTGCTATAAACATTTCTGAAGTGCTTTTTAGTAGTTCTGAAAGGTCTGTAAAGCCAAAAATTAGAAAGGCATTTCCAGTGATCACATATAGTAAAGCCCAAAGCCCTGAGGTTAGCGTCCTGCCGCCCCTTATAAGTGTTAGAGCACCTAGTAGTTTCTCTAGAGGATATTGGCTTACAAAGCAAATCCCATGATATTGAAATAGCCCAATCAGAAGCTGGATCTGTATGATTCTCACCCACCCACCTTCCACCTCAGCCTTTTAAAGAGTGTGGAATAAACCTGCTTCCATTACAAAGGTTAATTCCTAGGGAAACAAGTAATAACACAGATGCATAAATGAATTCTCCCCATCATAAAGATAATCAAATTTAAAACTATGAGGGTATGGGACCAGAGCGATAGTGCAACAGTAGGGCATTTGCCTTGCATATGGCTGGCCCAGGACAAGCCTGGGTTCTATCCCCAGCTTCCCATATGGTACACAAAACCAGGAATGATTTTGTTTCTAATTTTTGGGCCACACTTGGTGACACTCAGGTGTTACTCTTGGCTATGCGCTCAGAAATTGTTCCTGAGGGATCATATATGACGCTGGTAAATCAAACCAAGATCCATCCTGGGTCAGCCACATGCAAAGCAAATGCCCTATCACTGTGCCATTGCTCTGGCCCCTAAGCTAGGAGTAACCCCTAAGCATCATAAGGTGTGGCAAAAAAATTAAATAAAATAAAAATAAATAAATAAATAAATAAATAAATAAATAAATAAATAAATAAAAGTAGGAGGGTTTGAATATGGATTACCTTGGTAGATTTAAGAAAGAGTGCTCAGAGTATGTTCCTCTTTCTCTGTTTTGTGTTGACTACCTTGGTACCTGGAGTAATGGTGGGTATTGGACTCACCAGGACTGAACACTATAGCAAAGAGCTGTTAGAGAACTTCTCAATATTTACAATGGAAAATGTGGGTTGCATAAAATTTTAAGAGTAAAATTAATAGTCTATATCACTCTGGAAGGGAGGTTACAGGAATCACATTATCTTATGAAATGCTGATAGGAGAAGGACAGTATGCAAAAGTAAATAGGCAAGCAAGACTAATAAAAAGTATTTTTTTCCACAGAGAAATGCATGAATTTCAAGCAGGAAACTCAACCCAAGTATGAATATATATGTGTACCAGTGGTCATACAGACACACATGGATATATATATATATACAGCTAAGATACAGAAAACACAGAGTCATTTCATATGACTGAACCTTCCCCACCCTCACATTGTCCTCTCTGCCACCTTAGTGACAAGGTCCTTCTGGGAGCACAACTCATCCAGGTAGCTCAGGAAATCAGCGTCAGACTAGGGCTCCTGCTCTTTCCCTGCCTCCTCCTGTTCAGGAACCTTCATCAGCTCATGTATGATGTCCGTGTACTCCCACTTGTCCTCAAGAAGAATCTCAAGAGTCACCTGGGTCCTGGGGAGCAGCTGATCTTTGTGTGTTTTGGAACAAGCTGTCAGGGACTAGGGACTGACATTCCTATGGACACGGGCTGGCTGCTGGCCCACAGCTGGAGGTGAAGCCCCCTGAGATTCAGGGTTTGGAAGGGGGGGACAGCAGGCCCTGCTCCCCATTCCTATACTGCGGTTCTTTAACTATTTCCTCCTCTGCCCCAAACTTCATGAACTTTGACACTATTTCAAACTTATCAGGGAACTTGCATTGAAGGCTTGGGAAAAAAAATTAACTTAGGCACCAAGTTCAAGGATAGCTATACAGGGATCTATGGAGTCATGTGCAGAATTTGTGGGGAAATTGACAGAAGCAATTAAAAGGCTGGATAGAAATACAGAAATTCAAATTTTCTTGACAAGAACCTTAGCCTTTGATAATGCCAATGAATATTTTCAAGCTATATTATGCTCAATTAGGGAGAGAAAAGATGATCATGGGATTTCTACTTGCTTGTAGATATGCTAGGACTTACAATTATCCCCTACTGCCACCCACTGATGTACCTCTAACAACATATCCTATTCAGAGGCAAAATCCACAAAATCAGATCCATGGCTTTCAACCAAGAAAATCAACTGATCTTGCCCAAGGTGTGGGGAGAAATTTCATTGAACAAGTAACTGTCCTTCAGTACCTGTATTCCCAGCAACCAGAGGAGTGAAACAAAGCCTATCTCATGAGATCAGATTATATAATTTCAGTGTGGCAGTATGGAGCATTCACAAAAAAATGCATGTGACAACTGGGTTTTGTACCAATTCAAGGACCCAGCCCCATTGAGACCAAGATTTAATCAACTTGTTTCAGGAAACTGGGCCAGAGACCCCTCAAAATCAGGGAACTTTTTAATCAATAGTTCAGTTTCACAGGCCAGACCAAAAGAACTCCACAGTTTAAGGTCATTAAATCCTTCCACTTCAGGAAGATAAGGTTTAGATATTCCCGCCTGGAGGACTTGACTGTCCTTCCAGCTGAATACCCTTATAAGATTAGGTCTGGCATAACAGAGCATCTCCCTCAAGGAACTGTGGAGATGATTTTAGGAAGAAGCAGTTTAATGCTCCAAGGAACAGTAATTCACTTGGGCATTATAGATTGTGACCATATAGGGGAAATAATAGTTTTGTTTCAGTACTCACAGTCTGGACCTTGAATTAAGGTAAAAATATAGCACAAATTTTATGACTTCCTTGTGTTATGAATGGAAAAGCAGAATGTATAAGGGAAGGAGGTTTTAGGAGAACTAACCCTGAGGATTCTGCTAATGCATTTATAGCTTTTACTGCTAACCTTAAAGAGGAACATCCACTGTTAAATCTTGAAATTTAGGGCAGAAAATTGAAAGTATGTTTGATTCAAGTACAGAGTACCTGTGATTTCTTTAAGAGATTGGTCCCAAAATTGGGCCCACAGGACATTCAAAATAGTTTGGAACAGGGGCCAGAGTGGTGGCACAAGCCAAGGATGGACCACGGTTCAATCCCCTGGTGTTCCATATGGTCTCCCAAGCCAGGAGCAATTTCTGAGTGCATAGCCAAGAGTAACCCCTGAATATCACCGAATGTGGACCAAAAACCAAAACAAACAACAAAATACCACCAAAGAAACAGTTTGGAACAGATCGAAGAGGTCTTGCCTCCAAATTCTGTTTGCCAGAATACTAGGTATTTGAAGTGCACAGGACCAGAAAATCAACAGGTGGTATTTATGTTTTTGTATCTCCAATTTCTTTGAACCTATGAGGATGTGACTTGCATAAGCAATGGAGAGCAGAAAAGCACATCCTTCACCAAACAACTCCCAGAATGTTAATTCATAGTTTTCGCCTTTTTAATTGGACCACAAGGTGCCCAGAACCCACTCTCATTGAATGGAAATCTGATGTTCCAGTTTGGATTCCCCAGTGGCCCAAACATAGAAAAAATTAGAGATGATTGGAAACTTAGTTGATGAACAGTTGAGGCTGGGATACATTGAAACCTCTTATTCTAATTGTAATTCTCAAGTATTTATTATTAAGAAACCATCAATTTGCTGGAGAATTTTAATTGATTTCAGGTCCGTAAATTTTCAGATGGTTTTGATGGGCAAGATGCAGGATGGATTATCTTCACTAGTAATCATTCCAAGAGACTAACCTTTGATAGAAATTGACTTAAAGGACTGTTTTTATATATTTCTATATATCTAAAAGAAAAAGGTTTGCCTTTTCAGTTCCTCCTCTTAATAACAGGGCTCTTATGCACCAATTTCAATGGATGGTTTTGCCTCAGGGCATGGCAAATTCACCCACCAGGTGTCAATATTTTGTTGATTTAGTTCTATGTCCAGCTCATAAAAAGTTTACCCACCTATATTTGGTGCATTACATGGATGACATCTTACTGTCAGCTCAGATTCACAAAGAATTACAATGTGTTTATGAATTTGTTTTCATCTGTTTGCAGAGTGCTGGTTTAAAAATAGCCACAGAAAAAATCCAGACTTTACCTCCATTTCAATACTTGGGATTTGTATTTCAGCAATATAGTAAGCAATTCAGCTTACATAATAAGATTGTTCCCAGGAAAAATAACCATCTCTTTAAATGCTTATAACCAGGTTGTTCAAGATCTGCCATAACAATTACAAGCTCTTCTGCAAAAACATTCTAAACCAATATTTATTACTCACAAAAGAGCCCTCTCTGGCCTCCCAGGTCCGATGGCTTTAGGAAATAAGAATCTGGATCATCTGGCCATGCCAATTTTTAAGTACCTGGAAAAAATACAAATGCCTGTCATTTGCATGTCAACTATCATATTCCATTGAAGCAAGCCAGGTAAATAGTTGATACATGTACCATTTGAGCACCCTTGAATAAAATAACACATGTAGCTGGGGCCAACCCCAAAGGGTTACAGACTAATGAATTTTGGCAAGGGGATGTTACACATGTTGACTTCTTTTCCAAAATATTCTCATTTTATATGAGGAGTTCCAGTGACATCAGAATGAACTAGAGCAGTTTTCACCTCATGCTAAAGTGGTTTTCTGTTATGAGTGTCCCCAATCACTAATGACAGACAATGAACCGGCCTACACCAGTAAAACTTTTCAATCATTTTGAAGGGAATGGCAAATCAAACATATCACTGGCATCCCATATAATCCACAAGAATAAGCCATAGTTGAAAGAGTTTACAGAACTCTCAAAATTCAACTATTAAAATATAGAAAAAGGGCATGCCATCCACTAATATTTTATCTTTAACATTATTTTCATGAAATTTTTTAAATTTACCACAAAAAGGCCCTATACAACTGCAGAAAAACACTTTAAAGAAGCTGCTCAGGTATAAAAAAAACCTATTTGGATAAAAATGCATGATTAATGGATTATTGGTAATCTCATTTCAGGAAAAGTATATGCTTATGTTTATATAAATGGCAACCCTGTCCAAAAAATCTTTGGGTCCCACTATGCCTTATTAGAAGCAGAATTCTCATAAATGAAAACACTCAGACATAAATGCATGATAAGAATGTATACCTTCCATCAGAACCAATATGGAATATTCAAAAACTGTGAGAAGAAAACAAACTGTGACCTCAATAGGTAACCAGGATAATGAACTGACACTACACTATGAGGCAGAAATTAATAGGAGTGAAAATGACCAATTCCAGAATCTCTATTCTGTAAATAAGGGAACTGGCCCTGCTCTCAATAGACTTCATATTTTAGGAAACACTTGTTACATCAACTCAGTACTACAATGCCTTTATAATATTCCAAGTTTGACTAATAACATATACCAGAACCATTTTAAGAAGAACATTAACAAGTCAAGTACATTTGAATATAAAGCCAAGGTGACAGAATAATTTGGTAAGATTATAAAAGCCTTATGGCAGGACAGCAGAGTTATATCAACTCGAAAGACTTTGAATGACCATTAGAAAGATTAATGACTAGTTTTTCAGGAAACAGTCAACAGAATCCACATGAACTACTTCTATTTTTAAAGAAGGGTCTTCATCAGGACTTGAACAAATCTGATATTTAGAACAAACATAGAGAGGAAAACAGAGATCATCTTGTTGACTCAAAAGCTGTAAAACAAGCTTTGCAGGGACAGAAGCAATTGAATGAGTCTATTATTGCTATACTTTTCCAAGGCTAGCTTAAATCTACAATCCAATGCCTCATCCGCCACCAAGAATCTCAGGCATCAGAGATCTTTATTTATTTATCCTTGCATTTGACATATACATGAAAAATCAGGTTGCAAGATTTACTTAAAGTGTTTTTAAAGAAGAACTAAAAAACAGTAACAGGGTTTATTGCAGCCACTATAAAACACTGCAGGATTCCTTATAAAGGACAGAAATTTGGGAACTACCAACTGTGCTCTTCATAGAGAAAAGAGTCAGAAAAAACATCCAATCAATTCAGTACTTTCCAACAGTGCATCAGGATTCAGAAACTCCAGTCATTCTCAAGTTCCTGGTAAAACTTTTTCACACTTTAGCTATTATTGGTATCAGATTCTTATATTTAAAGACTCTGAATTCTGTGCATTTCTTTCATCGATGTCAGGCTGATGTGGAGCATCCTCTAGTTTCAGCATACCATTAAATGCGGAGCGATCTGCCCTGCATGCAGACTGTTGCTGAGTCGTCTGGGTGCTGGGAGCACTCTTTGGAGTAAGTCAATGCCAAAGCAGTGGTAAGTCTTCCCTGGTAGAGGCTTGGATCCTGGTACTGTTATAGACAATTGTGGTTGTTTCCATAGATGGTATCCATTGTTCAGGTGTGTGTGGGCGATGACCATTCTTCTGAGGCCTGAGCCAAATCATTATGCCAATGTTCAGTGTAAAAGGCCTAATTATATCACCAAATTTGTGTTCCCATCTCTATTAGATAAGAACTTGTTTGCATATGTATTATTTTTCATTTTAATGTGCCTATGCAAAAGAGAAGCAATGCCACAAGATATTGATGGTGCATCTGGGGGCCGACGAATAAAGTCCCCGTAACTTGCTACATACATGAAATTTATACAGCAATACTCTTCTACCAGTATTGCTTATAAAACAGATCTCAAAGGGGGAAAATCAAACAATCAAATAACAAATCCAGTAGGCAAAATTGTCACTATATGAGGATATTCGAAGAGTTATAGATGTAAAGGGAATACATCTGAGATATACAAAGGAGATACATGTGACCCTTTTATGTTTTAAAAATAGTCAAGAGGGAGGGGGGTGTTTCCAAGATACCACTTTGGTCTGTGATTTGGATAAGTGAAGAGAACATGAAGCCATGCCCACCCCTTGTTGCCTGCTGAAGCTTCTGACTCCCCGAGAGGCGTTTGCTTCCTAATTGCTGAAAGTTGAAAGTTCAGCAGTTCCTTCCTAGCCCCTTGCAAAAACAAGGAAGCCTGGGGTCTCTTTTAAATTGCACCTCACTGGAACCCACTTGCTGGGACCCTGATCAGTTGTCCATGAATAACTCTGGAAACGGGGAGGAAGGAGAGAAAAGGCTGTGAGGGGCAGCCGAGGCTGCATCTTCACCTTATCTTGGCCAAAAAGCCTACAGCATGGAACCTTGCCGTGACGTGTTGCCTGCTGAAGCTTCAAACTCCACCAAAAAAATTACTGTGAAAGATATGTAATCCACCTTGGCCAAAACAAAAATCCTTAGTACAGAAAAATGGTTAAATGTGGGGTAACAAGAGCTGGGAGTGAGGGAGTAAAGGAATAAAACCAGCACCTGCACAGTGTTCAGGTAATGACAAGCAGAGGAAAAACAATAATATCCATATATTTCTCATAAAGTTCCCCCACACGGTTTCACAATGAACAGGTTTAATAAGAAAAATAGCCTGGTAAGTCCTAATGCCAGAACCTATTGTGCTGCTATTCCCACCTAGGAACTTCTCCAAGGGACCCACTTCGCTGCCCTGCCCAGCCATGTGGCCAGGCAAAGCCCTGGAGTACCAGAGGAAGGAAGTAGAGAGGTGCTGGAGTGACCCATGTCCCGCATCCCTTCCTAGGCCTGGTTACAGAGGCCTTTGGCATGGCGGAGTGCTGCCAAATGCCATGCTGACAGGACCTCCCGGCTCAGCTACCAGGAAAGAAAGAGATACTTCCGGAGCCAGAAGGCCAGAAGGTCAGGGCCTCCACCCCAAACCCTCCCTTTGGAGCCGGGAGGGAAATGGGGGCTTAGTTGATTTTTACCCCATATTACTGTTTTTCTTTTCTTCAAACAGAACCACATAACTTGAACTATCTAGTTCCGCCTTTCAAATTGAGAGGGAAATAATGGAGGGTACCAAGACCAAACAGATGTATGATCATTAAGTAGTAAGCTAGACTAGACACAGAGGGAACCACTTACACTAGAAGCCCCGGGGGTGGGGGGGTATGGGAGGGGGATCTGGGATGCAAGCTGGGGACGGGACTGGAGGGAGGACAACTTTGGTGATGGGAATTTCCCTGATTCAATGTTAATATGTACCTAAAATATTACTGTGAAAGATATATAATCCACTTTGGTCAAAATAAAATATTATTATTAAAAAAATACAAAAAATGAAAAAAATACAAAACATGCAAAAAATAAAAGCAAGACAAAAATATTAACTACTTACTAAACTACAACCATATTTCAATTCTGTTAGTTCCCTAATACAATTTTTCAGAAGATGTCAAAAGCTGTATTTATGTGTATACAGTGTTGATAATTTTACCAGATATCATTTCAATGTAGCATGCTTTATTCTCTTATTCTGTGTTTATACAGCCAAATTTATTTAGCTGTTATTTTGTCCCTCAAGGCCAATTTTAATAAAATACCTTTAACAAAAATTTGAAGTTACCACTTTTTTGATATTTCTGAAAATTGTTTGATATTATAAAGTGCAATATTAGTCTCCTAAAAGGCTCCTTTAAAGTAGAGTCAGCTTGCTCAAGTTTAATGACTCAAGTAAGAGAGGTGATTGCAACTTCAACCTGATTCAGTCTTGTTTTCAGAGACAAATAGATAGAAAGCATTTGCAGCCATCGTTGATGCCATTTGTTTATAATTTAAAAGCTATATACTGCATAGTTTTTCTAAATTTCCTGTTTACATTAAAATATATACCTTATTGAGGGCCCAGAAAGATAGCACAGCGGTGTTTGCCTTGTAAGCAGCTGATCCAGGACCAAAGGTGGTTGGTTCGAATCCCGGTGTCCCAAATGGTCCCCCGTGCCTGCCAGGAGCTATTTCTGAGCAGACAGCCAGGAGTAACCCCTGAGCAACACTGGGTGTGGCCCAAAAACCAAAAAAAAAAAATGTATACCTTATTGAAATCTTCTCATAAATCAACTGAAAAAGAATTTAACCAACACAGTATTGATAAAATGCAGTTATAAGTATCTGGATATTTCAAAAGAACCAAGAAAAATCTTGGCTTCAGAGTCCAAATATAAAGGAAAAACTCCACACAATACATGCAATATGAATGGCTTACTATTTTACTCCAGAAACTAACTACTTACAGATAAGCACTTACATACATATATAAACTTAACAGTTACTTTTGTGTATAGATGTAATAATTTATATTAAAATAAAATAATGTGTGTAGTTTCTGAGGTAACTGAAGTTCTGAAGTAATGATTATCAAAATATAATCAATAGATTGGTGTTCCATTGGCATTCATAGGTGTCATTTAAACAGTCAAATTGTGTTGCTTTGACTTGAGTTAAATATGATAGTAGATAATTTATGTATATTTTGCCTCCTTAAAACAGCTGGTACAGATAGGTATCAATAATCCATTTTGTGAAAATTGCAACCACAGGTTTAACATTACTGGATAAATAGCCTAAGGTTATTCAGCTTACAACTAAAATTAGTCAGTTAAAAGCATAATATAAATACCAAAGAATTAAGCACATTGTGGTGGTAGGAGATTGCAATGAGAAAGACAGATAATTTTTTTCAGAATCACCTCACTCTTATTCCTTCAGCAGCAGCATTCTCCAGAGCAATGCTTCTAATATTTTCCAACTGTGGCCCCTCCTAGCATAGTTCACTATTCTACTTGGCCCATTAGTTTTATGCTGTGCCTTTCCACTTATATGATTTGATTTTCTCTATTAGCCCCCTTGGAATATCCCTGCCTATTAGAGAGCTATATGGCAAAATTCATTTCTTCCCATCATTCACAGATAACTCTAAACTCTGAAAGGCTATTGGACAACTGATTGTTTTTGACAAAATGTATACCAGTCAGAATCTTGGTCTTCTTCCTCTGTAGCTCTGAGAAGTATTCATGCCTCTTTACTCCAGTTTATTTTTTCTTATGAAAAAACAAACAAACATCTTTCTTACTTCACACGGATCTAATAGAAATAACAGTCCAACTATATCCCCATCCTAGAAATTTGTAACTAAAAATTATAATAAATCAGATATAAAAGTCAATTTATTTAGTTAATGAAAAAAATCTCAAATTTGCTAAATTTGGTTTTCAAGCTCAATTATCAAATGATGGTTTGGATCTGAGTTATCAACTGATAAAGGGCATCTTGGTCCTCAAGGATGTCCCAGCCCAGATATAAAATCATTTAAATAACATATTGCTGTACCCCTATCTACTGGATGCATTTATTTTAATACTGTAACACATTTTTTGTAAAAGTTACTATACCTAAAATGGGTATTAGTTTACAAATCAGAAGTGCTATATCACAATTTGGCATGACTTAGTTACTATCTCCATAAAAAATAATTTTGTAATGCTTCAAGATATTCTAAATTAGGCAGCAGGCTGACCAAGGTGCCCATGTCAAGCACATTAGTCAACGGTCCCAAGGAAGTAATGAGTAGCAAAGCCTAATAACTACTTCTTTGGGTAACTGAATTGCAGTTACCAAATGGAAGACCAACAGACTCACAGTTTCATTATTTGTATTTAAAATGCAAAGTCCCAATGCATGGGTAAAAGAACAATTCAAGTCCTCAACAGGATTCTAATTTAAATTTGTTCTAAGCTTACATAAATTAACCAAATACATTTTCAAAGCTGTTCAAAATAAGCAAGGCTAACTTAAATAAACAAAAACATTTTCATATGATCTCAATAAAAACAACAGTGTCCTGTGTATTCATACTTGGGACTGAATCAACTATATGGTTGCTCCTTCCAGAAGCTGATGCACAAAACAATGGCATTTTTAGAATATACCCTTCAATTTCTTTACCACTTTCAAGATGTTTGGAAATGCCTAAACCCTGTAAAAATGTTCTGCCTAGACACTTGCAGGAACGTGGTCAATGATGTGCATTTGTTGGAATGATGAGCTACATTTCCATTTATCAATCAAATATGAAGAACATCTGCTGGCTGAGTTCTGTGGAAGGGAAACACTGGTTGGCCACTGCAAAGGAGAGTTTGTATCTATCCCAATGATACTCCTGCTTTCCAACTCCCCTGCCTTTTCCTAATAAACTTAAAGCAATGGACAGTTCTTGGCTCACTCTTCACAGGGAGTAGCCTCAAGTAAGATGGTGATAATAATAACATTATTATTATGTTTAACATTTCTATACTGCCATTAAAATTAAGAAACTGAAAACTTTTTGAGACCAAGAGGTGTTTCTACATCCAGGTTTGAAACAGAGCCACTTCTGAGGCAGAAAAGAAACACTTCAGGGCCTCCACATTTAATGTACAGGCAAAGAATGTCCACAGATTGGATGGCTCAACTTGGTCCTTGGGGCTAGAATCCCCAGAAAGGAACTGAAAACTAAGTTTACTGATATGGCTATTCATTTTTAAAGGAAACTCTAACTTTTTAACAAAAGATTCCACATATTATCCACTTAGCTTTCCTCTGATTCTGTCCATCAGAACACTTCATTCAGTTCACCAAATGCTTTTCTAGTCATGGAAAATGTTTTGGCCATAATGCTATTAGCTGCGAAACAAATATCATTCAGAGCTGATCTTATTTTATTTAATAACAAGCAATCAAAAAACTGAAAACAGACATATTTTAATGGGATATTTGAAACTGCAAGCTTGCAAAACCATTATTCTGGAACTAAAAATTCATGTTTAATCCTCATAATTTTTTGATCATTGGTGAGTCATATCACCTCTCTGATGGAGTCAAACAACTAAATCCTACATGTACCTAGATACAGAAAATTGAATGTAAGGAACTAGAAAGAAGACCATATACATAAGTTTATGAATTACATACAGGATAATAGAGTATAGATAGATAGATAGATAGATAGATAGATAGATAGATAGATAGATAGATAGATAGATAGATAGATAGATAGATAGATAAGATAGATAAGATAGATAAATAGATATAGCACTTCCATAGAATGCTATGAAAAAATTAAAATTCCATTTCTGTATTTTAGGAGTGCTAATATGTATAAAAGTATCTACAACTCTCAGAATAATCCTAACTTCATGACTCAAAAGTGCCAGTGAATAAGTAGGACAATAATCAAAATATAACTATTCCTGTCTGCAAATATTAGAATCTTCCCAATGCTGCATATCATATCCAAATAAATTGAGGCCAGGCTAATCATAAAAACATCTTTCAGCTTCTAATGCCATTAGAAACACGACTCAATCATCTAATTCTCCAGATTTCTTTTGGTGACAGTAAACAAATACATGTTCACTTCTAAAGTGCTAACCAAAGTACATTTGCTGCAGAATTTCCCTAATTTGGTACACAGCCTCGTATTTTTTCAAGCTAATACAGAATAAATATGTTACCTTTTCAAAGGTATACAGGATGTACATTACTTCAAGCCCCATATCATAGCTACATATCCCGCTTTCTCATCATAACCCTATATGTGTTTCCTTATATGTGTGTGTGTATATTTCCCAGGGGTATGAAGCAGAGTTCAAAACTGTTTAAACTTTTATCTCTCAAATTCAACAATAATATATCAATGAATGTGAGGCAATACTCTACTTTTTATTTTAATAACAAATTATGTACCCTAAATTATATTTTGAATATATTTTGAATTATATTTCAAATTTTATGAAGAAGACAAAATATAGAGATCATAAAGATAGTATAGCAAAAAAACCACCCTGCAGGCAGCTAACTTGAATTCAATCCCAGTACTTCACAGGATCCTCTGAGCACCACCAGAAGGAACCTCTGAGAATGGAGCCTTTAAAAATGAAACAATCTTCATGCGTGAGGCTGTGTCATGGATGGAAGCCATAGAACCCACAAAAATAAAACAATCCACTAACCAGTATTTTCTTGCCTTTGTTATTAAAAAAAAAGTACACCCTCTTGTGGAGTTATAATGTCTAATTCAAGTTTTCCTAATTTCTTTTTCTGTTTGTTTTTGTTTTGTTTTGTTTTTGTTTTGGGGTCATACCCAGCAGCGCTCA
Organism: Suncus etruscus; assembly: GCF_024139225.1. Classification (NCBI taxonomy): domain Eukaryota; kingdom Metazoa; phylum Chordata; class Mammalia; order Eulipotyphla; family Soricidae; genus Suncus; species Suncus etruscus. The sequence continues at coordinate 72,385,017 of NC_064858.1, forward strand.
GAGATTACTCCTGGCTCTACGCTCAGAAATAGCTCCTGGCTGGCTCAGGGGACCATATGGAATGTCGGGATTCAAAGCACCATCCTTCTGCATGCAAGACAAATGTCCTATCTCCATGTTATCTCTCTGGCCCCTCAAGTTTTCCTAATTTCTTAAAGTGTTTTATGCTCAACGACTATGAAGAATCTTATCTTCCTAATATTTAGAATTCTATAGTGGCTTTTTAACTCCATTTTTTTCTTTTATGTCACTCCAGAAATGCTCTGGGAAATTTGTATTCCCTACATACAAATCACACACAACAACATCCTTTGATCAATGCTCCTGCATAATGAACTTTTAAATAAAATCATACATGACAAAAATTAATTCCTCAGGAGATTAGTCCTTGAGATATGCTATGAGTTATGTGGTCAAACAAGTTTGACAAACACAATAGCCTCCAGTGGTATATTCTCAAATGATCAATAACATAGGCTTTAAGAAATCCTATAATACAAAGCAATGCTTTGAACCTTTCAATCACGTATTTTAGATGTTTGTTAGCTAGAAATATTTTCTCTCTGATAATTTCAACTACAATCTAGAGCACCAGAGTCCCTAAAACTCATACTTTGGCTAACTATGTTATTGATCTAATCCATGAGATTTCCCTCTATTTCTAAAAACAACTGAATATATAGTAGACAATAATAAAATTTATTTAGAGATTTCTTTAACTACCTGGCTTATTTCTCTAGCTTCTATTATATAAATTCAATAAAAAAATTTAATAAATAATCAAACATCCTCCATATCACCATTATCAAAGTGTTATACCAAGAAGTATGCTAAAATATCAATCAGAATATGACATTATTAGGTTTGTTTTTTATTTTTTAGAATGTGACAGTATTTAGAAATAGAATTTTAAAAAGTCACTAAGACATATCCAAAACAGTATGATCATGTGCTTATAAAAAATTGGGATTTTAGGAGTGTGTTTTCATGATTGAACATATACCTCATAAATCTTCAATTAAATCTAAGAACTACAAAGAGAAAATTTAAATTAAAAATGATTGAATCAGGACAAAAGAAGAAAAAACAGAGAAAAAGATGCTGTTGTGTAAAGAAATACCAAGTAAAGAAAACTATATGACTGAAAGTACTGCTTCTATAAGTAAATGTGGGGGAAGAATTAGGACAAACACCAAAAACTGTAAGAAAAGAATCAAGATAAGTTTATTCTTGGCATGATCTCCTCACGAAATTACTTGTTTTCAGACATCCTGCCTTCAGAACCATGAGACAAAAATATCTATTATGTAAAACAACTGATTTTTGTTACATATAACTTTGTTACAGCAATCCTAGCATATTAGTACCAACAGAATATCTACAGTTTATATTTGTTTTTAATATATCAGCTTGATAACTAAATCAATAAATCTATTTTTAAAGTATCTTTAGTCAGTTATTTATATTTGTTTTTACAAGTTGAAGTTTAGTTTTCATTTGGTAAATCCACATCCCTTATAGAAAATATACCTGAATATCAATAAAATGGATAAACAAGTAAAAAATAATCCATCAGTGTCTGTTGAGTATCATTTTAAATAGAAGAATTTTTACATAAAAGGATCTCACAACAGTCTCACTGAATACACCATGCCTGTTTTCTTAATATCTGGATATGAAAATATGCTTGTTTTCTTCATATCTGTAAGAATTATGTCTTCGGGAAATTGTTGTGGATGTTTTGTAAATTAAACTATGCAGAATTCTGGTAGAATTGTCCTTTTCCAAAAATTAGGTCATGACTAGTCTCTTATTTTTATAACCTAAACATATAATCTCAAAAGTAATGCAACTACTTTGAAATTAAAATTGCTTAAATGTATTTTGACATTGTTTACACAAATGAGTTCTTTTCACTTGTTTAATGCACATGAATGAAGTTCCTTACAGAATAAACTAAGAAATATGCAGGAGCCAAAAAGGATAAATAGTGCTTTTAATAAAGCCTTGGATCTATGTAAGATGGCAGACAAGCTGAAGTCTCAGAAACAAGAACTCAACTATCTTTCTGTAAGCAGATCCCAGCAGCCTGGCAACAACCATCATACAGTCTGGCCTCACAAGACTTTAGTAACAAGATCTCCTGCACCTGACTCGGGGTCCATAACTATAAAAGAATCAAAAGCTAAATAACTGGTTGTGTAACATAGAGGGAAATTTTCTTCCTCTCTTTCAGAGATATATTGCATCAAGTGCAAGATCAGTATTTAACTTAAACAAGTTAAAATATAATCTACATAAGATCCCCAGAGAGTGCAACTAAATATGCAAGAATAATAACCAAGAGTTTGACCCCAGTCATCAAAGCAAGGAACGGAATGGAAAGAAAAGAGAAAGTGAAAAACAGAAAAAAGAGGAAAACAGAAGTCTAATATGACTAATTAGACTAAGTCTATATGATTTAAGATTTACACGAAGTCACTGTCTATGCATACATACATATTTCTCATATTTTAAAATTTCACCAAAATTATATGTAACCTGATTCTTTGTGAGATAATAAAAAATAAATATAACCAGAAAAATGATTTATAAATGCAAAAATCTAAAGAATAATTGAGTAGTCTAAACTGATACTTTAAGCATTAATCAATAAGAAATGAAAGAAAATTGTATGTTCAATTGTTGATTATTTAAAAATAATCTATTTGTTTTGTTTTGTTTTTTGTTTTTGGGCCACACCTGGTGACACTCAGGGTTACTTCTGGCTATGAGCTCAGAAATTGCTCTTGGCTTGGGGGACCATATGGGACACTGGGGATTGAACTGAGGTCCATCCTGGGTCAGGAGCATGCAGCGAAAACGCCCTACAGCTGTGCTACTGCTCCGGCCCTAAAATTAACTTAATATGTGTGTGTCCCTTGTATTTCCACTGAACCAACAGAAAAAATATCTTTATTGGTTCCACAGCATCTGTTCCAGAAGAGAGAATGTGTGAGAGAGAGAGAGACAGAGAGAGAGACATGTTTCTACTTATAGCACATGGCACATTACTGAAGGGTTTCCCTCTGTTTAAGTGGACTGATCATTCTGAAGCCTTAAGAGACATTATGGGTTTATGTGTATGTATGTATGTATGTATATAAATATAAAATCATACATATATTATTATATATATCAAAACAGGAATCACTTACTTTGTGAGTATTTTCTAATGAGCAGTATCTTCCTGTAACACTGAGGATGAGCAAAACCTGTTCTGAAAAACTTAGATAATGAAGATACTCCAGACTCAACATCTTATTATATATTAATGAGGGAATCATATCTAATGCTTCAGCCTTATGCTGAAAATGTACTAACACTGATGATTTATAAGTGGTGAATATTTAAAATCTAGCCCTGGCAGCAATTTTTAGTCAACAGTAGAATAACCCTAGATCTAGTCTTAGGTTCAAAAACTAGATTTTAGGGGCTGAAGCAATCAATAGAGGGCAGGGCATTTTTCTTACATGCTGACCCAGATTTAATTCCCCAAGCCTATCAGAAGTGATTTCTGAAGGCAGAGCCAGAAATAACCCCTAAGCACAGCCAGGAGTGCCATTCCAAAAAAAAGCCCTTAGAGTTTTTAGTAATTTGCTTTGTTTAAAAGCCAATAATTCCAAACTTCTCTCATGGTACAGCATGTGAAGACAATATAAGAAATAACTCTTTGAATTATTTTGCAGCCATTGCTCCTCAGGATATTACCACTTCAGACAAAATCATGACTGTCTTAACACAGAAAAGTCCTGGCAGTGCTGATACTCCATATCAAACTGGAAAATGTCAGACAGGCTCCTCTGTAAACACCAGGCTGTACTGTCCTGGAACAATACCAAAGATAAACAGGCATTAATGAGTTATTTGTCATTGTTCTCCATTCTATGGCAGAGCCTTAAAATTATACAAACTACTGAGGGACAATTCATAATCTAATCAGGATTAGGAAAAATCCTTACACTATTACATTTTTAGAAGCCATATTTGTTTTGATATCTACTTAGTGAAACTCATTCATGATCTGACCTTCCTAGAAATTAAAGTGAATTATTTTGTCTCTCATATTTATGTAGTACAAGTAAAGTGAGTTAGAAACTGGCCTCCTCCAGAAAGATCTAATTAGTTTACATTAAATTGATAGGCTGGGAGAAACTGAACCAGTGTGTCTTTTTTAAGGCTGCATTTCTAAATTTTAAGCATTTCAAGCCTGCTACCAAACTAAGCTTTTACCAAAACACTTGAAACTCAATGTTTAACACTAAGCTATTTAATAGGAAAGTACTGAAACAATTGTTATTATATCAAACTCAACAGACACACTGATGCAAATCCAACATATTATGCAAAATGTTAAATTGACTTAGTAATATGTATCTGACAAAAACATCAAGATTGGGGGCCGGGCGGTGGCGCTGGAGGTAAGGTGCCTGCCTTACCTGCGCTAGCCTAGGAGACGGACCGCGGTTCGATCCCCCGGCGTCCCATATGGTCCCCCAAGCCAGGAGCAACTTCTGAGTGCATATAGCCAGGAGTAACCCCTGAGCGTCACCGGGTGTGGCCCAAAAAAAAACCAAAAAAAAAAAATCAAGATTATTGGGACTGGAGAGAGAACAATTGGGTTGAACACATGCAAAAGTATGCTCTGCTTGAGGAGGCCTGGGTGCAATCCAAAGAACTGGCAGGAGCAATTTATGAGCACAGAGCTCTGGGATTAGGTGCCTGGAGCACCACAGGGTGTAGTCCAAAATAACAGTATCAAAAAGATTACAATAAACTGCTGATCTCTTTTCCCTAAATTTGCTTTTTTACATCCCCAAACTAGAGTAGTTTAAAAATAACTATAAATATCAAACACAAGTACTTCCAAAAATTGTCAACATAGAGAGAAAATTTCAGACAGCTCAGAAAGGAAAACAAAAGAGAACACTGTCCAGAATTCATTTCCACTTCTCAGGGTGACCCACTAATTGATCGTGTGCACGTATACCTTTTATACATACATGTTCTATACAAAGAACAACCTAACTTTTTATTTCACTTAAATCCATCCTGGGCATCTTCCCACAGTTATCTATGCCACCCATTATAATGCCTGTACTTAATTCATTCTTAATTTATACATATTTCCATTTTCTACAGCAGGGTCTTCAACTACCTGGTCAAAAACTAATGCTGAGCTTCAGAGTTATTCTTCCCTGTTTAATGACAATGATTTCCAAGCACTGGTCCACAGACAACACCAGGTTGCAAATCTGGCTTTTGGGTTTTATGAAACAAAGTTTTAGTTTCAGATTTTATAAATCTATATTTTCAGATTTTATGAAACAAAATTTTCATGAACACATTGTTCTATGTCCTAGGTTGTCAATGGCTACATACGTAAGTAAATTAATGGTAATACTGCATATACAGTCTTGCAAACAGCCTTTTAGAAGTTTCTCTTGATAATGTTCTGCCCATTACTGGTATGTTAAAATTCTCACTTCCCCTGGGGCCACAGTGTTGGTGCAAGCAGTAAAGTGTCTGTCTGCCTTGCACTCGCTAGCTAAGTATGGAACGCGGTTCAATCCCCCAACATTCAATAAGGTCCCAAGCCAGGAGCAATTTCTTAGTGCATAGACAGGAGCAACCCCTGAACTTCACTGGGTATGGCCCCAAAACAAAAAAACAAAACAAGCAAACAAAAATTCTCAATTTCCCATAGCCACAACTCAGAAAATATTGGAAAACTAATTTCTACTGGTTCCATTTATTTTATCATCTTATATATTGAATTTGCTTCTGTTTCTTTTAAGTTTCATATTATCCTCATGTTTAACAATGAGAAAGCTAAGATTTATAAAAAGTTGAATTAAGGCAAAACAAAGATTAAAGTCTGGGATTACAGATTCATTCATGCTTTTTCCAGTCTTTTATGTACTGATGTGAATCAACAGATTGGGGTTTCTTAATTATACTTGGAAGTTGCCTCACCCACTTTATTGAAAGATGAATATAGCAAGGTGACTGAAAAGAATTTTCTGTTTTCTGAAATTTCTTCTGTTTTTCTGAATTTCTATACAGAAGGCAACATAAATTAAATATTTTAAATAAATACTTTGATTTTATTAGCCACAAATTGGAAATAGAAGCAGTGGAAGCCAAGTTAAAAAATGGTGCAAATTTTTTTTTGTCTTCTTTCAAAAATCTAATCACTACACGGGAAAAAATAAAAGACAACAAAGCAGTTGCCCTGGTAAAGAAATCGATAGACAAAAGATTCCTCAGAGTTTCTAGACTCTCAGGGTGTGATATTAGAAAATATAAAGCTTTTTGGGGGGAGAGAGGCTGGGAAATAAGGGGAGTTTTGCAAGCTGGTCTTGAATATAAAAGAAAGTCTCTGTTTAGAGACTTGTGACCCTGCTGCTATGAGTGCAGTATGACCCAAGAAGAAAGGATAACCTGTCCTTACAAACTATCTAATAGTGCCATAAGAATTGCAACCACTATTTTTACATACTTCCTGATTTAATGATGCCATGGGCATTGTAACAATCATCAGTGCATACATCTGAATTAATGATGTCATGTACCTTGTGACTGTTGTCTTCACATACCATCTTGCTGCTGTAATGCCTAAGCTATATTACCCACATTCGGTTTCCCACCTAAACTTTGCCCTTAAAAGCCTTGTTCCTACATTCAATAAATAAAGTCTAGTGCTCTGACAATACATCCTTGTGAGCGGTCTGTGGCTCGCAGTCTTCCCTCCTTTTCCCAAGTCCAGCCTCAAAGGCTATGGACTGTAAGAGACCTTTACACACCCTTGCATTGGCCTCATTGGGAGACCCCGTGCTGAAGCACAACACATTTTGATTAAATAATTGCTGTAGTATTTTGTCCAGCATATCACAGATACAAGGAATCCAATGGGTCCAATGGTCATTTATATTTTCCAATTGATTTCAATTCTATATTCCTTCTTATATCATATTTCAGAAAATAATTTCTATAATAGAAGACCTAAATTGTCACATTTCATAAAATAAATTTATGTTATAAATTACATAAAGTATAAAAGAGAAGTGAGAAATGTCAGAGAAGCAAACAACAGAAATTCAATCCATATCTGTTTACAGTTGAAGGAACTATTTCCCCCAAGAGATTTAAAACATACAGAAATATTTTGAAATGTGGATCTTTTTTTAAATTCTAAAGCACTTAAAGATATTTGGGGCAAGAGCAATGCAGCAGTAGGGCATTTGCCTTGCATGCGGCTGATCTAGGATGGACCGTGATTCAATTCCCAACCATCCCATATGGTCCCCCAAGCCAGAAGTGATTTCTGAGCACATAGCCAGGAGAAACCTCTGAGCATCACAGTATGTGGCCCTCCCAAAAAATGAGATATTCATGGTACATAAACACTTAAGAATCAATCAAGATATAAAAAAAATTTAATGGAACAAAGAGCAAGAGTATTATTTTTAATGCACCATCTCATCAAAACTCTCTCCTACTAATTATGAGGGGGCATTGGAAAGTGTTCATGATTGCACTCTTATTACTGCCTTCGTCCAAATACTTTGATAATGTTAATATTTGCTAAGTACAAAATATGCAAGATTTTGTGCTATGTTTTGTACTGCCTAAATCATGTTTGTTTTTGTTTGGGTACCACACCTGGAAGTGCTTAAAGCTTGCTCCTGGATCTGCTTAGGGATTGATCCTATCTGGGGACCATGGACCAGAGATTAAATCCAGATTAGCTGTGTGCAAGTAAAGGGCCTACCCGCCCTACTATTTTCTCCACCCTCAGCTATCTATCATATAACCACTATCTACACATTGCCATTGAATATTTGAAGCATAGCTCATATGAATTCATATGAACTGAGATCTGCTGTGAGAATAAGCATACCAAATTTAAAATACAGCCTGTTTATAATCATTATATATATTACAAAAAATAATACTAGGAATATACTGTTAACTATTAAAAAGTAGTCATTAGCAGACTTGAAAGCCATCAACATCATAAAAGTATGTGAGTACAACTCCTAGAACCATAAAGAAAGACTCCATCCTAGGCTCCATTCTTTGACCTGTGCAAATACCAAGATCTCTAGCCACAGAGGCAGGATTTTATCATCCAGTATGGAGAGGAAAGTTTCCAGACACCACCAAAGGACCAATGGGAGAGTAAAAGAACATGTATGGAGCCTGTAGTTATGCCCATGACAGTATACTTCAAGGACGGAGAAACCCTGTATCTCTTAAGCCAAAGGAATTCCCTTTCTAATTTCCCCCAATATTTACTGTTCCTATGCAAGAAAAAAAAAAGAGAGAGAAGCACAAATTAACTTTTTTTTAGTTTTGCTATTGTTGTTGTTTGTTGCTTGTTCCCCCCTCCATGGGTTTTCTTTTGTGTGTGTGCTTTGATTTGTTTTTATTTCAGGACTGTGATTACTGTGTGGTTGGTATCTTTATTGTGTGGTGCTTTTGGAGTTTTTCGTTTGATTTTTTAATATTTTTTTAGTATTGTTGTTAGATTTCTCCCTTTTTCCCTTTCTCCTCTTAAACTGATATTTATAGCTTCTAGAAGGACTCCTCCCAATTTTTGCTTGTTTAATTTTGCCCCATTTTATTTTTCTTTCTTTTCTTCAAACAGAACCACATAATTTGAACCATCTTATTTTGCTTCACAAATTGAGGGGGAAATAAAAAATGATCAGACATGCTAGACACAGAGGGGACCACTTATACTAGCAACCTGGGGGTTAAAGGTGGGGGATGTGGGATGTATGCTGGAAACAGGGGTGGAGGGAGGACAACATTGGTGGTGGGAGTGACCCTAATTCAATATCACTTTGTACCTAAAAATTTACTATGAAATATTTGTAATCCACTTTTGTCAAAATAAAAATAAAAAAAAAAAGAGTCTGTGAGTAAAGAAATGAGTTTAAGACTAAGATTTTGTGTGTGTTTTATTTAGTAAGAGAGAAAAGAGTAGGGGGCAAAGGATAGAAGAGAGAGCTCACAGAAAGAGTGAGCCCCAAACTGGAATGCTGGCAAACCCAGAAAGACAATGGGCCTGTGTGGTATTCTCTACTGGACTCTAAATAAAAGACAAGAAAGATGAAGGTATGCTGTAATTTGTGGGGAAAGTGTGTTAATTTTTAAGTTAAAATACCAGTAGCAATTATATCCATCTCAATGAGGATTAGGACTCCCAAAAGCTATGTTTTTAAAACATCTATTATATGTGGCATTTGTAGGAAGTACAATGGTGGCTAATGTCAAACATTTTTGGAAATATATGGAAGAGGAAATGTCAGGAAAATAATGATGCTTTTTCACATTCATCATCAAAATGCCACAGAATACTGAGCTTTGCTGAAACTGTGTAGAAAACTTCCATGATGAGAAAACTTTTAAGCATATTTTTCTAAATATAAAACATACTTATTTTCTTTTCACTATAATTGGGCTTCCATTTTTTTTAATGAATCACTTTTATCTTGGTGAAATTGATAGTCATGTTGTTGAGCGCTAGTTTCTGAACAAGGAAAGACATCATTTTGTAAAGGAACACATATTAGGCTTCTTTTTCTCAGGCCTAAGTTTCTATTAACACCACCCCAAACTACTTGACCATACCAGGTAGCCTATCTGAAAAGAACATGATGGAGTCGTAGGAAGGTAAGCTAGACAAAAGATAATCATCTTAAAGATCATCAACTAGAACTTCCTTAGCCCTTGCCTATATGAACTGGCTTGTGACCCCTTCATTTCCCCTGGGAGACTTTCCTAACTGGTCAGGTTTGGGCTTGTGATTGACCGGATAAAGTTTCTGCTGAACTCAAACTAAATAGAATTTCCCTCTATGTTCTGATCAGGGAAGACAGTGGTACAGAGAAAACACAGCATGACAGAAACAAAGACCACAAAGAGAGACACAGAGCAACTGGAACCCCAAGTGGGACATGAATCCATGAGGTCCCCTGTGGGACTCGAACCCACGTATCACCCTAGTGGGACTTGACCTACATTAGTGTCATCCTCAGTTTGAATTCAGCAAATATTGTGTGTTGTGTTGTGTGCCTGTGTTTGAGTCTTTTTTTGTCTTTATAGAAGTGGGAGAAAGTCAAGAAACACCAGACAGTCTCAATCTTCATGTGTGTGGAGGGGGAGGGCAGAATCAAGGAAGAAAGTTCCAAGGAGTTGTGTGCAATGGTGCCACCCTGGCCCCTTTCCAATGGTGGTAGTAACTGGCTGGAGAGAGGAGGAAAATGTCTGTTTTAAAACCCAATCCAAACAGGCTAAAGTATGTGGTTTTGAAAACATTATATATTGATCCTATCAGTGATTAGGTATTAAGTATTAATTATTAAGTTATATTAAGTATATTAAGTATTATAATTTGGTAGTTATCTGATATGGGGAACTTTCCTAGACCCTTTCCTAGAGAATGTATAGTGTGTATACTAATGAGTAAACTGCTGATGATTGAAAAAATGGGCCATATAATTTTGTGAACATATGATATTGTTAAAGTAACTCAATTCCATGTCAATTCTGCCATATTAAACTTTAATGTTGGACATAAAATAGCTTTAAGTGTGAAAATATCAATGATTCATGGTAAACTTAGTAAAGGCTTCTTTCTAAATGTAATGTACTTAATTGTGAATATCTAAAAGATGGGAAATCTATAGACTGGTTTAAAGGTCTTTAATAAGTACCATAAAGAACAATTTGGTCCTGCTAGGTATAAGAATGTTTAGCAATTTAGTTCCAAATTGACAGCAGGCAGCTTCAAATTTCCCTCCTAGAGCCTTAGTGCTTGGTCCTATGCTGCTAACTTGGGAAGCTGGGGTGGGTGGGAGAAAATACAGAAAAAAGACATGGAAAGAGATTGGAGCGCAGAGCCAAGAACAGCCCTCTCTAGTATTCTAAGTTGGGTGCACATGGTTGTCTGTGGTGCCCAAGGCAGCAAAACTACCCATCAGAGGATGAAGAGAGAAGAGAGGGTTAAAGAAAGGATTGTAGATGTGTGTTTTATGCAAGAAAGATAATGGACAAAGTTATGAATGTTGGGGGAAAATTAAAAGGGAATTCTGTGAGAATAAAATAAGTTGGTTTCTATTGGTTGCAAACTGGAATGGAAAACACTATGGTTAAACTGAGTTGTTAATATGTCTCTAAATTAGATATGGTCTAATGTTTTTGTATGAAGAATTCTATAAAAAGAAGCTTAGATATTCTAAACACATGGTATAGTGCTCTTAGAAAATTGGACCTTTAGAAATTACAGGAAATCAATGTTTTTTAAATGGGATTTAAAATTATATGCATAATGGTTGTTCTGTGTATTCCATAAATTGAGAAATATTGCTTTTGTCCTTTCTTGGAACCTTCAGTATTTTTGATACTTCATGGCATTGTGTTGATTTGCATAAATAAAAAACAGTAAGCTTCCTCTCTGTAGTGGTTATTACTCCTCATGCAGATAGGATATCTTAAAAATCAGCTAGGGGACTCCAGAACCTTCTGCCAGGGAAATGGAGTTAAAAGGGTTTGAGATTAAGTGACAAGCAGTACTGTTACAAGTACTCTGATAATCTCAGGAATACCATAGATAGAGGCTATCGGCCTAGGGAAATGAGAAATCATCCAAAAATGTCTAGATCCGCACTGACTGACCACAGCCTGGATTCTGCTCTCAGCATCGAGAAAAGTTCTGGAAATCAGAATCTCTCCTAGACTTGGAGAGGGATGGGGCAGACTCCTTCCAGGACATTACTACAAAGAATAAGAAGCCCAAGGCCACCTCCAGTGCATCAACTGACCTTCGCATCTTTACATCCGCCAAACCTGGGTAGCCATGACATGACAAGTAAAGAATTAATGCTTTTATTGTTAAACCACATGCTCTGTCCTTGAACAATCCTCAGAATTCTCTGTAAAAAATGGGGTGCCCCAAATGGAGAGTTCTCTAGTCTTGCTGGGTTTATGCAAGAAACAAGCCAAATTTATTTAACCATCTTGCAAGTCTCCATATGAAGGTGGAGAGAAAAAAATTATTTTTCAGTGGCAGACTAAATTTAAATGCATTCTAGTAGACTTAACTTAAAGCCCATTCTTCTCGTACTTCCTGGTTGCAATAGAGTGGCCATGAAGGAACTAAAAGCAATACATGCTATTGCTATTGATAGTGGGAGCCAGAACTTTACTAGGGAGAATTTAGACTAAGAAGGACAATGGATAAGAGTAGATGTGCTGTTACCAGACCTAGTAGGAGTCCTGGGTCTCCTCCCAGCAATACCTGCATAGAACCAAGAACGTTTATAATGAGGAGGACTGACAGCATGATCTTACACAGATGCCCAAATACTCAGGGAACAGATATAGTGCTATGCTGATTTGTCTCTGTTGCTTAATTTCTGTGTAATCATCCCAGAGGAAGATTCTTCTACTGTTCTATACTCCCAATGATAGAGAGGACTACTGCTCCAGGGCCTGATAGGTTTCAGTAATATCCCTATGTCTAATTGATCTGATATTTTTCAGATGTTGATAACTGCAAAATAGAACCAGTTAATTGTCTGGACCCTTATTAAGGGCTAAGGTAGCATAAGATTTCACCCCTTCTTATATGTAGAGCTCACAGTCTTTGCCAGCCTGAAAAAGTTACAGTAAACCTTTGCTACATCCCCTTTAATGACTACTTCTAAGGTGGTGAAATCTCTAGGAAATATGTGAAACAGAAAGGTTATCAGGAAAGCTGCCAGAGAATAAGAGCAAAAGGTGACACAGGAGCTCAACTAGATAAGGCAATTGGCTTCAGTTGGAAATTACACTATGCCTATCTTCCCCAGTAATCAGGGCAAGAGGAAAGATGAACAGGACACTAATATTTAAAGAGGATGGCTAGTGGAAGGAAAGAAGGAGCAAAGATTGTGACTTCCCGTGGTAATGTTAATGGTAAAAGAATTAGCATCAGATGTATTTCTGTCTGGTCCAGTGCAGGGAAAATAACAACCCTGAGTTGTCTCTCTAGGCAACTGGATTCTAGGGCCCTATATTGTTCTCTCCACACCAATAGCTGTTTAAATTGCAGGATTGAAGAAGATGCAGGAACTTCCTTGTTCTTCGTGGTAAAGAGTCATAGCTTGAATAAGATAAAGCCCCCTATAGTCCAGGACAGAATACAGATCTTCCTGATGCTCCTGCTGCTGGCAGTGACTGCAGGACAACTGGCAAGAATGGACACCTACTTTGTTTGTGGACTATATTTAGACTCTTACCCAGACTATGAATGGAGGGTTTGTGGTTTAAAATGTCACCCCATGGATCCCTCCCCTATGTGATTTGTTTGGGGTTTCCAATTATGCTCTACAAGATCTCCCACTACAGAGGTGTAAGCTTTAAGAAGTGAATGCCACCCCATGGGTGAAGGTCTCAGGATAGGGAAATTACCCTGTGAGCATTCTTTTTATGTGTCCATAAGGGAGTCCCCCCAAAATGTGGGGGAGAGGTGCACTTTCACTGCTAAGATAGGAATGTGTCAGGGAAGCTACCTGGCAGCAAAGAGGAAGCCAGAACCTGAGGCTAGGTCTGGAGGTCTCAGAGATTTGGGAGTGCTGTTAACCAGAGCTGTCTCAGCCCAAATATCAGTAGATATTTAAAAGAATACACCCTGGCTTACTTCCTAGTAGGGAATCATCAGTTAAGACAAATAAAAAGAAGGGAGCCAACAGTTCAACACTGCTTAAGGTACCAGTGTAAGCCTCACTATCAAGCATGGAGTAGAAGAGAGCCTAAGATCAAACTTCCCCATTTCCAAAGATTGCTGATTGTGCATACATCTTGAGCACTCTCTGGACTCATTAATAGAAGTGGCTCTGCAGAGGAATTTTGACTAACGTTCTTTAAACAAGGTGGACTGTGTATGATCCAAAGGGAACAGAACAGAGGCCATCAAGGGGATGCTGCAGCAGGTGAAGGCCAGCTTGCAGAAGCAGGAAGAATGAATAGTGATTCCCTCAGTCTCCCTGATACCCATCCTGGGTAGGCCATTGTTCATTATTTTTATGATGCTCTTAGTAGGTCCTTGCATAATCAATTTCCTCATACACTTTATTTAGGCATGCATAGGTGCAATTAAGATGATTATGCTAAGGTTCCAATATATGCTTATTCCATAAGCAGGGATAGGTTTGAGGAACCTCAAGGAGAGTCAAGGATTTGACTCAGGTCCATAAGAGGAGGTGGGAAAGTGGGGCCCTATGATTTGAAGAATGAGGGGTGCAATTTTCTAAAGGACCACATATTAGGCTTCTCTTTCTCAAGCCTAAGTTTCTTTTAACACCACCTGGCCATACCAGGTAGCTTATCTGGAATTACAGTATGAAGGAACCCTAGACAAAAGCCAATTGTCTTCAATTCATCAGAAGCTATAACCTCCTCATCCCCTGCCTATATGAACTGGTTTGTGAACTCGGCAGGGGTTGTCTCTTCTGGGAGATGGCCCTGACTGGTCAGTTTGGGGCTGTGGCTGATGGAATAAAGTTTTGTTTTGCTTTGCTCCAATTGTGTGGTCTCATTCTTTGATTCCAGACTCTAATGTTATTTACAAACAAGGAACTAATTAAATTATTGAGCAATAAGAAATTAGAGAGCAATGTTCATTTGACTGCTATCCCTACCTTAACTCTTTCTTCTTAGCCTCAGAAAAGAATGTGCCAATATATTTCCTGACTGATTACTTTGACATAGCATTTTGATATGTGAATTTTCTTATATCACTAGCCCCACATGCAGAAAAGTAATAATGACTCAGAAAGCAATTGTCTTCTAATCCTATGGTATGAAATAAAATATAAGTGTGTAGGTTTAATCCAAAATGTCAATTTCACTTAATGAAACATAATATTAAAAAGGCTTTTCTAGGGGCCAGAGTGGTGGCAAAAAGCAGTAGGGCATTTGCCTTGCACATGCTAACCTAGAAAAGACAGCAGTTCTATCCCCTGGTGTCCCATATAGACCCCCAAGCCAGGAGCGACTTCTAATTGCATATCCAGGAGTAACCCCTGAGTATCACCAGGTGTGACACCCCCCAAAAAAGGGGGGAGGGCTTTTCTAAATGTTATTTTCCAAAATAAAAAACAAAAATGTTAAAGTATATTTAATAGAAATAAAATCAGCTTTATTTTATATGAATATTTTGAAATATATGCTACTGTGGAACCAGAGAGATAGTACAAAATAAGGTTGTTTACATTGCAAATATCCAACCCTGGTTCAACACTCAGCATCTTATATGTACCCCACCAAGAGTGATCCCAGCCTCACCAAGTGTCATCCCTGAGCAGTGGAGCCACATCCCTCACCTGAATTATTATTATTATTATTATTTATTATTATTATTATTATTATTATTATTGGTTTGTGGGCCACACCCGGCGGTGTTCAGGGGTTACTCCTGGCTGTCTGCTCAGAAATAGCTCCTGGCAGGCACAAGGGACCATATGGGACAACGGGATTCGAACCAACCACCTTAGGTCCTGGATCGGCTGCTTGCAAGGCAAACACCACTGTGCTATCTCTCTGGGCCCCACTACATTATTTTTTTAACTATTTCTATTAATATTATTTTCCCCTTACTCTCCCAAGTCTATATTTTCAGCTGCAGTGAATGGGCATTCTCACATATTTGCATTTCAGTTTGATGAAACCTTGAGTTGAAATCCCTTTCCTTCTATGGGCCAGAGTGTATTTTCTTTGATTTCTACTTAGGTGTATAAAAAGATAAGCCTCAATTACTTTACAGAATCAAAATTACTCAGAAAGGAATTTTATTCAATTGCATTTAAAGTGTAAGAAGTGATGTTTAGTATTAGATGAAAGAAGGGCTTTAAGCAGGTTTACACATAATAATGTTAGAAAGGTTTCTCCATGTAATAATTAAGTCATCTCTGCTATCGTACCACAGAATTGTACCCACAAAAGGGTATATGCAAATAACAATTAAAAAATAAAAATTAGGATTAACATATGCTAATAGAAGATGCTAATATAAATGCTAGTGACAACATCTAAGGAAAAACAATTTTGGAAAATCAAGAGTGTAATCATATTATAATTCATCTTTTTTTTCTGGTAATGGGATAAAAATGAACACCTGCAGTTTTATGCTCTATAGGGATTCCACAATATACAAATAATTTTACTATCAATATCAATTGTGTATGCACATGTTAATTACAAAGACCTATCTTTTCATTACAAAGACCTTTCTTTACTTCATGGAACCATGAGGATTTTAGATACCTGATGCCAGTTCACATACAGACAAATCTGATGGCAAATAAATGACCCAAGAAGCCCAAATGATATGTAATCATGACACCATAATTTCAATTTGCAGATGTCTTTATTAAGAAAGGTTATGCCTCAGACATGAGCAATACTGCCTATTGCCTTCCAAGACTAAACCTACACATACACACACACACGCACACATACACACAACACACACACACACACACAATGAGTGGCTTAGAACCTGAAATAATGCCATGATTAGAAGGGAAATGATGGAAGAGAAACAATAGGCTATGGATTAATGAGCTTGCATAAACACCATGGCCTTAATGGGCAGCACTGACAAAGTTCAATTATAGTGGATATTGAAGCCTTGTTACTGCCAGTTGCTTTCACTTAGGGCACTATTGCAGAGGAGAATCCTACTAATTAAAAACAAAGACAAAGAATGAAAATGAAATACATTTACCAAAAATTTTCAGAATCAAATGCCTATCTTTCTCCCATCAAACCACACAAAGTACACAACACATGGAGGCAAACATACATTTGCACATACATGCTCCTCACCACTCACAAAAGCACAAGTTCCTTCAATCAACAAAGAAAGTTTTCTCTAGTTTGGCTGGCTAATTAGTATTACCTGGAGGGATGCTAGACAGAAAAAAAAAAAACTGAGGAGTCTTTCATAATGAAATTCAATTTAAAATGACTACCTCTTGGGACCGGAGCAGTGACACAGCAGTAGGGTGTTTGCTTTGCACACGGCTGACCTAGGATGGACCTCAGTTCAATCCCTCAGCATCTCCCAAACCAGGAGCGCATAACCAGGAGTAACCCCTGACTGTCACTGGATGTGGTCCAAAAAACAAAAACAAAAAAAACAAAAAAATGACTACCCTTGATACCAGCACTGGAAACTTACAGTTCTCTTCATCACTCCACATTGTCTCATGAGCAAGTATCACTTTTACTCTGAATAATTTTTATTACATAATCAAAATTAAAATTTAAAAAGAAAGCATTTTTGTTCCATGAATAACCACAGTAAATTTGTTAGGCAAATTAAATTCCCTTTATATCTTTGTTTTTAAATGAAAGGGGACATGTGCTAAATTAAAATGTAATGATATTTAACTAATAAAAATTTCAACAATGTGTAGAATAAAGTTTTGCCAGACAAAAAGCATTTTTGAAATGTATTCCATGAATTAACTTACTAAAGATAACAGTCTTTCTCTTTTCAAGAACTCTCTGCCTCTAAAAGGCAGATATATCTTTAACTGATTAAAATATACTGACTAGACAGATTTTTAAAAATCAGAGACTAATGCACATTAATGCATTAATGCTTATCTACTACACATTTATACATGTCTATAATTTTAACAACATATATATTTAGTGTTAGATGTGCAGTATGATAGTCACTTAAATAGCAAATGGTGAATCATTAACAAGCCACCTTTAAATAAAAATTGAATTACTTTTCACTTATCTATGAACACTCACAAAGAAAATCAATGTTAACAGAGGTAATTCAGGAAATGCTCTAATGGTTTTAAAGAAAAAACTGGAAAGAATTATAAGGATTACAAAGAGTTGGCTCCAACTCTCCTACCTGAACCCAAATAAACACATAGTTGAGATGGATTTACACCTAGGAGAATATTTCCCAATCGGAAGAAATAAAACCTAAATACACAGAGCACAAAAACTGGGTCAAATGAAGTTAAAATAACAAGTTATAAGTAAGAAGAAAACATGGCAAATGAATGGACATGTTGTATATCAGCCAATCTTTTTAAAAAGGCCATATACTTTCAAATTTCAAAAACAGTTATGGAGTCTGGAGGGATACTCCAAAGGTTTCGAGCACCTGCTCCACAAGCATCTGATCAAGATTCAGTCCCCTGGGTCATCACATGAAGTGTGCAGAATCCTGTTAATTCTGTGGGTCTAATGCCTTGAGAACTTTCTGATTGAACTGCTCCCAGATGTGGAGAACAACTGGAAAAAAAAAGGACTGGAAAGCATAATAATGGTGCAGACACACCACAACCAGAAAGTGCAAGCCCTTTGGGCACCTGGGTGACAACTACAATCAGAATGTATGTGAACACCACAATAAGAGTGTGACTCTTACAAACATGTGTGCAAACAATATGAAAAGGGGTCCAATACTCAGGAAGCAAAGCACCTTGCTGCACCTATGAGCACAGCAAGCATCACAGCTACAAAATGAAAACATGTATGTAGTTCACTGTTATCAAAAGGTCTGCTATAGCAACAAAGAGAAGGGGTGCGATTCAGTTAGGATAAAAAGCAAAATAATTAAAAGAAGCCATTTTTAAAGGAGATTCTTCTTGTTGTTATTTTGGGACCATGAGGTTTCCTTCCGGCTTTCTCCTCATGGATCACACTTCTGGCCATGGTAAAAGGACCATATGTGGTGCTGGATATCAAAATTGGGTTGATCATGTGCAAGGCAAGCACCCTGTAACATCCCTCTATAAGTGACTCTATAAGTAACACAAATTGAACTTTAATTTTAATAAAGGTGGTTACCAAAAATAAAGCTTAAACAAAATTTTCAGTGTCAAGCTGCCTCTGATTCTTATGTTTTTAGACCTGTTTTCTACCTAACAGACAATAGAATTTTAATGAGATTCACTTCTTTCTACAAAGCATCCTTTATTTGACTGATTATATCCCAATTTAAATTTCTAATCTGAAATTTTTTTTTTTTTTTTTGGTTTTTGGGCCACACCCGGCGGTGCTCAGGGCTTACTCCTGGCTGTCTGCTCAGAAATAGCTCCTGGCAGGCACGGGGGACCATATGGGACACCGGGATTCGAACCAACCACCTTTGGTCCTGGATCGGCTGCTTGCAAGGCAAACACCGCTGTGCTATCTCTCCGGGCCCTAAACTGAAATTTTAAAAGATAAAAGACCTTCAAGAAATGGACAGTTGATAGGCTCTTGGCATCATGTTCTACTGTGACATCCTAAGTCATGAGACCCTCTGCTGCCTAGGCACAAATGCTCTCTGTGCCGTACTCCTAGGCCTGGCTGTGTCCATCCATATAGTCTCCTCAGCTTCTTCACTCACCACTCCAGTCAACACAGTTCCTCTGAAATCTTTCAGTAAGTTCTACTCATCTACTGTGGGTACAGACAAAATTCTAACAAAATGGGTCTCGCAATGCCCAAGAGAGAAGGGCCAAGTATCGTTACTTGGTGTTTCTCAACCTTTTTCAGGTAATTCCTCCTTCTGATTGTTTTCTTCCTGTGACAACCCCTCATATTTTACCAGTTGATTGGTTGATCCCCTAGTTTTGTGCCATGACCCCCATTTCTGTGATTTTCTCTGTGGCCACTTGGACTAATCTGAGAGCTGACACTGGCCATATTACTCCCACTCCAGAAGTACTACTATAATGGACTTTAGACAACACTGAGCAATCCCATAAGCACAAAACAACATGTCAACTAGTATCATAAAATTATAGGAGGATAAGTTAAGGAATTTTTTTAGAAATAATATTGGTTTTGTTTTGTTTGGGGGCACCTGACAGTACTCAAGACTAACCCCTGAGCTCTGTGCTCAAGGATACCTTCTGGCAGAATACAATGTTGGGAACTGAATTAGGTGCAAAGCAATGGCAATCTATGTACAAAGAGCTTGGCTAGCAAAAAGTACCAGTTATTCCTTTCCTTACTTGTTCACAAAATTCATTACTTCATTATGCAGTAAGACCTAAAGTACTTCGTGGCTTATGTCTCATCTCAGAACTGCCAAACTAAACCACAAGAGTGTAGGATGAAGAGTGCTACAAGTTTAAGTGCTGTGTAACCACAAAAATGTATTTCACATATACCTGATTTCATTTATAGAACTGGCACAGACTAAAATATACTAAGACCCAGCTCAACCTTTCCTGCCTATAGTGCTAGAAGTGAAAGGAAAGATCTTATCTTTTGGTCCTTTGTATTATCTCTTAAAAAGCCCTGTTCAATTTTTATTCAGAATATATCTTGTTACCAAATTATATTTAACTCTCTTCTGAAAATTCTAAATGCTATGATGAATAGAATTCTTCTACCTGCATATCCCAAAAATATGGAAAGCTAAATAGCAAGTCATAAGTATTGTTACCAATAGGGAGAAAAGGGAAATGAAATTATCAAGAATATATAGGAGAAGTAAAACCTACTAAATATTTTTATACCACAGTACTGACTGATTTGAAATTTTACTCTATATTATTTTAACTCCTTATATTTCCTGGTATACATTTTTTAAAAATAACTATACTTAATAAAAAAAAACTGAAATGTTTGATTTTACTTAAAATTCTATCAACAGGGCCCGGAGAGATAGCATAGCGGCGTTTGCCTTGCAAGCAGCCGATCCAGGACCAAAGGTGGTTGGTTCGAATCCCAGTGTCCCATATGGTCCCCGTGCCTGCCAGGAGCTATTTCTGAGCAGACAGCCAGGAGTAAGCCCTGAGCACTGCCGGGTGTGGCCCCAAAACAAAAACAAACAAAAAAATTCTATCAACATTTTAAAAGTTAACAAGAAATAGGTCCAGAGAGATAATATAGAGATTAAGGAGCTCTTCTTGCATGCAGCCCATCCCAGTTTAATTCCTGGCACCTCAGATAGACCCTCAAACACCACCAGGAGTGATCCCTGAGCACAAAGCCAGGAGAAAGCACTGACTACCACCAGTGTAGCCTGTGTTGTGTATGTAAACATTTAAATGGGATTATTAAGTTACTACCCTGATCGGTGATTGTGCCCTACCCTAGGGGTGACCTGGCATTCTGCTCCCACCCAAGGGTGGTACCTGATTCTGCTCCCACCATTGGGTGGTACCTGATCCCACCATTGGGTGGTACCTGATTCAGGGGCATAAAAGTAAGGGTGAAAACAAAACAAAAAAAATAATAACTGATTTTCTCCAACTGTTAGACAAATGATTTTCTGTTGTTTTAAGCAAGAGTATGTGTCTCATTATTTCGCAGATCTCAAGCTCAGAAAATCTTTCATTTTACTAGTTTTTTTCATCCTTTAGTCTATCCTCATTGGCATCTTTTGCATAGCAAACATATACAAGCACTTCTGTGCTAAAGAATACGGCTAAGCCACATTCCACAAACATCCCAGTTATAAAATGGCTTCCTCTTGGAAGCAGATTTAATTTTTTTAAAGTACTAATTTCTTTCTTTAAGCACTATGGTTACAAAAAATGAACGTATTTGGATTTCAATCATCAAATGAACATCACCCTTCACCAGTGTAACTTTCCTGCCACTAGTGTTACCCATTTCCCTGCTCCCCTACCCCCTTCCTATCTTCAAGACAAGCATTTTATTTCTCTCTCTTACTAACACTGTCATGGTAGTTGTTAGTGAAGTTATTTCTCTAACTGTTCTTATGACTCTCTGTGGTAGGCTTCATATTATGGGCTGGTCTTTGGGCCCACATCTTTATTGTTTCTGGGTATTACTGACCATACTGTGTTTTATTTCCCTTAAACCCAGCAGATAAGAGACTATATGTGTCTATCTATCTCTCTCTCTCTGACTCATTTCACCCAGCATGATAATATCCAAGTCCATCCATGTGTAGGAAAATTTCATGACTTCATTTTTCCTAATGGTTGCATGGTATTCCATTGTGTAGATGTACCACAGTTGCTTTAGTCACTCATCTGTTGTCGGGTATCTGGGTTATTTCTAGATTCTAGATTCTGCCTATTGTAAATAGCACTGCAATGAACATAGGTGTGCAGAGGAGATTTTCGTATTGTGTTTTTGTGTTCCTGGGGTATATCCCTAAGAGTGGTATAGCTGAATCATTTGGGAGCTCAATTTCCAGTTTCCTGAGTAATATCCATATTGTTTTCCAAAACGGTTGAACTAGACAGCATTCTCACCAACAGTGGATGAGAGTTCCTTTCTCCCCACATCCCCTCTAGCACTGATTATTCTTATTCTTTGTGATGTGTGCCAGTCTTTGTGGTATGAGATGATATCTCATTGTTGTTTTGATATGCATCTCCCTGATTATTAGTGATGTGGAGCAATTTTTCTTGTGCCTCTTGGCCATCTATATGTCTTCTTTGAGAAAATGTCTGTTCATTTCTTCTCCCCATTTTTAAATAAGGTATTTATTAAGTTCTATTAATAAGTTCTAACTTATTAAGTTCTATCAGTACCTTGTATATCTTAGATATTAATCACTTATCTGATGGGTACTGGGTGATAGTTTCTGCCATTCTGTGGGTGACCTTTGTACCCTAGTTGCTGTTTCCTTTGAAGTGCAGATTTGAATGTTTACCTTTTCGGACTAAACAACATAAAGAGTCCCAGACTTGACTCTGCTCTCTGCTGGTGTCTTAAATAATACAGTCATAACAAAATACCATGACCTAGAGGACTTATCAACAGCAGAAACTTGTTGCCACATTCTGGAGGCTACAAGTTCAAGATCAAGAAGTCACCAAATTCAGTCAATGCAAATAAGGACATATTTCTTAGCAGTTCACAAAGAGCTGTCTACTAAGTCTAAGCCTTCAAGAAAGGGAGAGGGCATTCTCAAAGATCTCCATTTAAAAGATACTAACAAGTCCTGAGAGCTCTATCCTCAAGAACAAATAATCTTTCAAAGACCACATCTCAAAATACCATCAAACTGGGGTGTTATGTGTCAACATATGAATTGGTGAGGATACCAGTACAAAAATTAAGAATAAAAAAGAAATTATCCGTTCATCTTCTGGGTTCATCTCAGACTATTGGAGCAAATTAGCATTACCTGGAAGAAATAGTGCAATTCACTTTCATTAGAGCCCTAGGTTTGATCCCTAGCACCTAATGGTCACTCAGGTATGCTAAAAGCCATACCAGACATCAGTCCAAGAATGATCCAAAAATCAAACACAATAATATTAGATCAATTTTTAGGAGAAAATAAGATATGTAATTGCATGTATAGAGAATCTACATAGATGTGAATTCTGAAATCAATGAGACAAATTAAGGAGATATATCCTAAACTAAGAAATAGAGGCTGGAGAGATAGAATAGAGGTTGGGCATTTGACTT
This sequence comes from Suncus etruscus, assembly GCF_024139225.1. Taxonomy (NCBI): domain Eukaryota; kingdom Metazoa; phylum Chordata; class Mammalia; order Eulipotyphla; family Soricidae; genus Suncus; species Suncus etruscus. Next base: position 72,408,483 of record NC_064858.1, read on the forward strand.
GCATGCAGAAGGACAAAGGATGGTGGTTTGAATCCCGGCATCCCATATGGTCCCTAAGTCTGCCAGGAGCGATTTCTTAGCATAGAGCCAGGAGTAACCCCTGAGCGCTGCTGGGCGTGACCCAAAAACCAAAAAAAAAAAAAAAAAGATGGAAGGAAGGAAGGAAGGAAGGAAGGAAGGAAGGAAGGAAGGAAGGAAGGAAGGAAGGAAGGAAGGAAGGAAGGGAGGGAGGGAGGGAGGGAGGGAGGGAGGGAGGGAGGGAGGAGGAAAGAAAGAAAGAAAGAAAGAAAGAAAGAAAGAAAGAAAGAAAGAAAGAAAGAAAGAAAGAAAGAAAGAAAGAAAGAAAGAAAGAAAGAAAGAAAGAAAGAAAGAGAGAGAGAGAGAGAGAGAGAGAGAGAGAGAGAAAGAGAGAGAAAGAAAGAAAGAAAGAAAGAAATTAAGAAAGAAAGAAAGAAAGAAAGAAAGGAAAATAAAGAAAGAAGAAAGAAAGAAATAGAAAGAAAGAAAGAAAGAGGAGAAAGAAAGAAAGAAGAAAGAAAGAAAGAAAGAAAGAAAGAAAGAAAGAAAGAAAGAAAGAAAGAAAGAAAGAAAGAAAGAAAGAAAGAGAGAGAGAAAGAAAGAAAGAAAGAAAGAAAGAGAGAGAGAGAGAAAGAAAGAAGAAAGAAAGAAAGGAAGGAAAGAAAGAAAGAAAGGAAAGAAAGGAAGAAAGGAAAGAAAGAAAGAGAGAGAAAGAAAGAAAGAAAGAAAGAAAGAAAGAAAGAAAGAAAGAAAGAAAGAAAGAAAGAAAGAAAGAAAGAAAGAAAGAAAGAAAGAAAGAAAGAAAGAAAGAAAGAAAGAAAGAAAGAAAGAAAGAAAGAAAGAAAGAAAGAAAGAAAGAAAGAAAGAAAGAAAGAAAGAAAGAAAGAAAGAAAGAAAGAGAAAGAAAGAAAAATAGGATAGGATCCTGGAGCTTCAAGGAGAGAAAGGGGTATCTCATGATGAGAAGATAACTTCAATATAATGAGGATTGATGCTCAGTGGGACACATCTACCTTGTCACAAAGATAAAATCACTACTAGAGACATCTATTTCTAGTAAATATCCTAATTCTAAATATTTCCAACTTTGACCCTTCTAGGTAGTTAAGGTCATGTTCAAAAGCTCCCCATAAAGCTGAGAATCATGATTAATCTCAACTTGAAATAATCCATGTGCCAGAAGGACACTGGATAGATTGATAGATAGATGATTGATAGATAGATAGATAGATAGATAGATAGATAGATAGATAGATAGATAGATAGATAGGAAGGTAGGTAGATGATAGATAGATAGATAGATAGATAGATAGATAGATAGATAGATAGATAGATAGATAGATAGATAGATAGATAGATATGGATATATTTTAAAGATGTTCAGTACAGCTGTTCCGTTCTATAGGCCTGTCTGAACATCTTGGTAAATTCTATCTTCTAACAATTTCAGGAACTTTTTGAGAGGCCAATTTTCAATCATTCAGTCTGAGGTGAACAATCCCTGGAAGAGTAACATATTCCTACATATCCCTAATTTTAATAAACATCAACATTTCTGTTAGGTTCATTTATTTATCTAACATAGATATTTCTCTTCCTAAGGTCATGCGCCCTGTTCCCTTCCCACACAGTTAGCATTCCAATTCAAATTGAAATAAGGCAGCTAGCTACTCTGTGGAAAAAGTTGGTTCAGGTATTTTAGGTCAAGTAGGCTATAAAATAATTCTTATTCTAGTCATTATCAATAGTTGAGCTATTAAAACATTAAAGTGTCCAGTCATTTGGATAAATTTGTGTTAGATAGACAAACTAAAGAAATATAATCCCAGACATATTATTATACTATGGCCTCATTATGTCATAGTTATGCCACACCTTTTTATCACTGAAATTTATAGGCACAATTAAGATTTCTGGAATGTCCTAGGCTGCATAGTCCCTGCTCCTCACTTCATTGCAAACAGCTCAGTATTACTTTATCCCCTGGCTGTTTCTCCCCCCTCTACCCCCCCAATTGCACAAGTTTTAGTAATAAGATAATCCCAGGTATGAGCAAGCCATATGCCTCACACACTGTCCCCTAAGGGCTCTTTTGCATGTACATAAACAAAATCGGTTCTTTTTAAAGGATTTAAGGAAGGGAGTCTCAAACAATATTTAATACCACTGTTAGCAGCTCAGCTTGCTCCAACCCTCTAAGCACACATAAATAAAACTAGATTTCATTATGGGCCAGACAGCATTGTATAGCTCTAAAATTTTTATTTCTTTTTGACTCTAAACAAAGGTATAGACAAAGAAAAGAAGTGCTTATAAAGTAAAAGAATGCATCATAAAATATAATTTTAAGAAATAGACAATGAATGAAACTTCACCAAGTAATAAGGAATTTAATCTGTTTAACACTCTCTCAAAAATATTAGAATTGTGTGTAATACATATTGCTATATTTTAATCTGAGCCCTAAGTTGAAACTATATTTTCAACACTGTCTTATAATGAAAAAAAATACAATTTTTAAAGCAATAAATTCTCCCCATCTACAAATCATCAAATTACAAATCTCTGATCACTTTTTTTGATATTTCATGAGATTAGTGACTCTTCCTAGTTATAAACAGATTCTTCTGGTTGCTTCATGCCAAAATACCTCCAACAACCTAAGGAAAAAACAGACTCTCACTACTAAAATTTATATTCTAAGACAGTGGTCCTCAAACAATGGCCCTTGGGCCACATATTGTATTTATATCATGTTATATGTAATATATATATATATATATGTTTTGTTTCTTCATTGCAAAATAAGATATATGCAGTGTGCATAAGAATTCGTTCATAAGTTTTGTTTTTACTATAGTCAGACCCTCCAATGGTCTGAGGGACAGTGAACTGGCCCCCTGTTTAAAAAGTTTGAGGACCCCTGCAAAATTGTAACTTTAATGCCTTTTAGCCCAAAAGGAAATTCAATATTCCTAAGCTAGAATTATAAGGCAATTTAAATCACTATTCTGGAAACCCTTACTTTTAATATCAATCAATCTTTCATAATCCTCTAGAAATATACAGAGCCCTGTAGTTCGCTTTCTAAAAATCATAGCACTACTTTTAAGGTTCTAAATAATAGGTAAAAAGAAAAAATATTTTCTGAAAGAAGTAATGAAAACAGTTATAGTCAACAAAAATGACAGTTTGGTGAAAAGAGGTTTATACACTCTTTATTATTTTGGTTCTTCCTTTATAAATTAAAATCTAAAATGTGAAATCTAGTCAGACATATTCCATCTGGTCTGTGAAGATACTGCTGTATTCTTCCTACTTATAACACTTCCACAATGAGAGATGTTCTGCAATCATCATTTACATCACTCACAACTTAAAAGATAATGCAAGAAAAGATTCCAGCTTTCTTTAAATTTAAATAATTTTTTTTGGTTTTTGGGCCACACCCGTGACACTCAGGCATTACTCCTGGCTATGTGCTCAGAAATCGCTCCTGGCTTGGGGAACCATATGGCACACGGGGGATGGAACCCAGGTCTGTCCTGGATCAGCCACGTGCAAAGCAAATGTCCTACCTCTGTGCTATTGCTCTGGCCCCTTAAATTACTTTTTTGATGCTAACAGTAATATGTACTTATCTTTTTTTTTCCTGTAAAATAAGTAGTTTTGAATCAAATACTGTAGCTGATGACAAATTCAGTCTTTTTTTTTTAACATCATAGTGCTTTAATCTCAAATTAATCTTACATTTTCTGAAATAGGATATTACTCCCCATTTTTACCTTTTCACTCCCACACAGAAAGATTATCAAAGTTACACACTATTTCTGACTTGGGAGTATATCTCTTAGGTAACATTTTCACTACAACAAATGTCAAGATTGTAATGAAATAGCAGTCAGATATTTGGAGACACTACTCTTGTCTGCTCAAGCAACAATTATGATCAATCTATTCTCTCCCATTCTGTAGCCTCTGTTCTGCTATAATGCTACAGGTAAACTGAAGAACCCATCTTGTACCCATCTTATACTGAAGAAGTCACTGGAGCAGCTAATTCAGATGAGAAATTACAGATGCCCACTATTGTACTAGAAAAACTAGCATAACTCAAACCCAATGAGAGGACTAAAACTAATCCTTTTTTCTTTCTTCCCCCATCTCCCAATTGGAGTTTCATCCAACAACTTCTCACATGAATTTTAATGCTTTCTGTCAAATCCTAAACTACATAAATGATCCAAAACCCAGATCCCTTCTAAATGCAACCTGAACCCAGAATCAAGCATACAAAAAAGTTTAAAGGGAGCAAGATATTTGCAGAAGTTTTTTCAAGTAACAATAAATGAGCCCAGCATCATTGGGCTACTCCCCTTCATGGAGGTGCCATTTTCTAAGAGCATCAGAAGGCTCAGAAGTGGACCACATGTGTAGAGGGACTTGAGCAAAGGACCTTCACTAGTATTTGTATTCCAAGGTAGGGACTTCTAATATTGTATATTGACTCCAAGCTAATCACTATGCTTTTGCAAACTGAGCAAGGCAAACTATAATTTGGAAATGATTGCTATTGTGTGTTTGATTGCTTCCTGTTATGTGATCTATTGCTTCCCCAATACATCACAAAATATTTCACCTATCAGAGGCACTTAATAAAGACTTATGAAGAATGTTTTCATGTTATGTTCTATTTGTGATTGTAGGCACTGTTTTGACTACATCTATACAGGTTCTGGTGACATTCCTAAAACTCATAAATGAAAAATTTGGAATATAAACAAACTAGAACATAAGTACTAATCACTTCAAGTTTAACACACTATTTTATGAAATCTACTAAATCCAGAAAAAACTGTAATACTTAAAGAGTTCAATTTATGTATGAAAATATTTAAATGTAAAATTCATTTTAGAATCCCCTTACATGTAGGTTGATGAACATTGAATGTGTAAATATGAAAGTAGAGGAGTGCATATTGCCCATGGCTTTATATAAAGCAATTACACAATAGCTTTTCCTTGTTAGGTTACATTTACTGTAATGAAATATACAAAGGTATTGTTCATTTGTTATTAAATCACAGGCTTATTGCTTTCCCTGCTTCAAAAAAGTATCACCCAACCATAACAGAGTAATAGAAAAGGTAGAAACCAATAATTTAATTTTTAGATAACTACAAAAATGTTTCTACAATCCTCTAATCTCCCATTCTTCTTTATGCTGTCCTTATCTCTGTCATGTACACATATTTCCTACTTTTCTTCTCTAAAGTCTTCAAAATAAACTGTTTCACATTTTCAGAACCACACTACCTTATATAATCTCTCACATGATTTACTTTTTACCATCTTCCAGAAGCTTATATTGATACACAACTTATCCCTTTACTTGACATCCATATATACACATATTGAACATAGAAAATCTATATAACAAAATTATAACTTCATACTCAATTAGGAAAGAGTCCAAAAGCTGCAAGAATGGCAAGAAGGAGGTCAAGCTTTATTTAATATATCTGAAAATAGTGATTCTTGTGATACAGTGGTTGTCTTGGAGACAGGATATATATATAAAAGGTTTCTATGTCAAAAAAAACTCATTCATCTACAGAAAATGCTTCATTTTACCTCTTTGTTATCCCTAAGACTTTTTACTTCAATTTAGAAAATTAAATTTTAATAATAAATGCAAAGAGGATCAATACAGTAAATCCTAGGAATTATTTCCAATTTTATATAAATTAATTACATGACTTTCCAATTAAAAATGTAAGTACATGGGCCCGGAGAGATAGCACAGTGGCGTTTGCCTTGCAAGCAGCCGATCCAGGACCAAAGGTGGTTGGTTCGAATCCCGGTGTCCCATATGGTCCCCCGTGCCTGCCAGAAGCTATTTCTGAGCAGACAGCCAGGAGTGACCCCTGAGCAATGCCGGGTGTGGCCCAAAAACCAAAAAAAAAAAAAAAATGTAAGTACATACAGTATTCCTTACACATTTAAAGAAAAATGGTTTTTTGCATTATAGAAAGAGAAATGGGTTTGGGGCCAGAGCAGTATAGTGGGTAGAGCATTTGTCTTGCATGCAGCTGACCTGGTTTCTAGCTCCAACATCTCTTATCATCCCTAAACCCACTAGGAGAGATCCCTAAGTGCAGGCCCAGGAGCAAGCGCTGAGAACCAACAGGTGTGTCCCCAAAACAATCAAACAAAAAAAAGTATGAAATTCCAAAAAATGAGTAAGGAGACAAAGGACAATAGTGGAAAGATGAATGTCAATTGCAGCATAAAACTAACAAAATATTTTTTGTTAGGATGGGATCCACATCCAGAAATGCTGAGGAGCTCAGATTCTTGGTGCTCAGAGAATGATATATGGTACAACTTACCTCCTATACTACTAGCTCATGGACCAACAAACCAGGACTGGACAGTACACATCCTGGGACCAACAACAACAACAACAACAACAACAACAAAAGCTCTAGCCTATCTTTTGGTCTACGATCTGTTCAACGAACAAGATAATTCCAGAGGTCTGACTGAGACAACCGCAAGTGAACGGGTCTTCCGGAAACATAACTAAAGACTACCCCAAGCTCCACCCTAGGAGCAGCACAATGACCAAGACCACCAACTACAGAAGATAGATTAAAAAGACACTGAAGAAGCAGAACTGCTAGAATTACAACGAAAGACTTCATCATAAGCTCCATTTCTTGAGCTGTACAGACACCAAGATCTCTAGATAGAGGTCTGATTTTACCATTCATGATAAAGCAGAAGTCTTCCATACACCACAAAAGCACTGAGGGGAGATAATCATGCCAGGAGTCTACAGTTAATCCCATGACAGTATACTTCAGGGGTGGAGAAGCCCTGTATCGCCTAGGCCAAGGTAATTCCCTCTATAATGTCCCCAATAGTTACAGTGCCTATGCAGGGGAAAAAAGAAAAAAAAAAGCACAAAATAATCCTTTTATCCACATATATATTGATTGATTTTTTTTGACCACTTTATTTTGGTGTAGATATTGAAGTTGATGTCCCAAATTTTATTTTATTTTATTTTATTTTATTTTATTTTATCTTTTTCTTTTTGCACTCCAGCATGGTTTGATTTCAGGACCAAGACTATTGTGTGGTGTTTGTCTTTATTGCTATAGTGCTCACTGGATATTTTATTTGATATTTCTTTCTGTATTGTTGTGTTTCAATTACCTTTTTCCTGTCCTCTCTCAAACTGAGGTTGAAAGCCTCTGGAAGGACTCCGCCCATTTTCAGCTTATTTGATTTTTTTTTTTTTACCCCATTCTATTGCTTTTCTTTCCTTCAAACAAAACCATACAACTTGAACTATCTAGCTCCGCCTCTCCAATAGAGTGGGAAACAAGAGAGGGTACCAGGACCAAACAGATATATGATCACTAATAGTAAGCTAGACACACAGGGGACCACTTACTCTAGCTGCCTGGGGGGTGATGGTGGGGGATATGGGTTGCTGGAAGGGAACAGGGGTGGAGGGAGGACAAATTTGGTGATGGGTATTCCCCTGATTCAATGTTAATATGTACCTAAAATACTATGTAAGCCAATATGGTCAAAATAAAAATTAAAAAAATAAATAAATAAAAATAATCCTATCTTTTAATAAAAAAGAATATATTTCTTTACTAAAGTAGAACCAAAATGCTTTTACTTTCAAGAGAGTACTGTGACCCTTGAGACTTTTCATCATTACTGAGTACAATTAATGTAGTTTTGGATTCTAAAACATATACAAAGATCACTATAGTAATTGTTTCAGTTTAGTAAAATGTGTGTTCTTAGCATGATAAGAAATGAACTGAAAGAAGAATGTTGGGGCCGGGGAAGGTGGCGCTAGAGGTAAGGTGTCTGCCTTACAAGCGCTAGCCAAGGAACGGACTGCGGTTCGATCCCCCGGCGTCCCATATGGTCCCCCCAAGCCAGGGGCGATTTCTGAGCACATAGCCAGGAGTAACCCCTGAGCGTCAAATGGGTGTGGCCCAAAAACCAAAAAAAAAAAAAAAAAAAAAAAAAAAAAGAAGAATGTTACTGAGAGCTGAGAAAGAAAAAACAAATAAATAAGTCAGTTAATATTTGAGAGGAATAAGTATCCAACAAGAAATAAGCCTAGTAAGGTTTACAAGAGTAGTTCCTGACCAGGAGTGACTTTCATCCACCCTGAGAATATTAACGAAAGCTGGAAAAATGCACCATTACTAGAACATGTTTTATCATCTAGCCGAGGGAACCAATGACGATCTAAACATAAGGTGTGGAGGACAGTCATTCACATCCAAAAACTAGTTACCTATCTAAGAATGCAGGGGCGAAAAATCATATAAAGTTCTGTTACCAAATACAAAAAGATTCTCCAGAGATTTCATTTGGCTTCTGCAGATCTGTACAGTCTTGAATCAGGCCTATGTTTCCTCTGAAATCAGTACAATTATAAGTGTGAAAAATTTGATTGTTATCTAAGGTCTCATTCCAAAGTGACTAAGGGATATGAGCAGAAGTTACCAACTGTTGCCCAAATACTAAGCATCAAATTGTAAATACTAAGTATCTAATGGAGCATAAATTCCAAGTAAACTGACTATAAAATTTTACCATTTCTTATCCATTCAACTCAAGGCACAAAAGATCTAGGTGCTTCTTGACAGGAATTTGGAGTCCTCAGATCCCAAGTTCAGTTGTACTGAGACTGATGAGAGACAATAACTAAAAGATAATAAAGAACTAAAGACTGACAATAGCCTTTGTCTGATGGAACAGCCTGTCTGCACATGAAACAGCCTCATATGTATGAAGCAAAGAGTAGAGCAGAAGTATATCCTAGATTAGGACACAAAGAACTGCATTTCAAGTCACAGTTTTATCACTTACTGCTAGTGACCCTGGACAAGTCAATTAACCTCTCAGAATCTCCATTTCTTTGCCTATTAGAATAGCTTCTCTGCCTCTCTCACAGAAATTCAATAAATGAAATACATATGGAAGGGTACTGCAAGTTTCAATATTACTTACTATGATGGGCACCAAATTTCACCCCTTTCTAATAGAGTCAAACCAGTTAAAAACCTTGGAACCTCTCTCCAACCCTGTTCCCGGCATCCCCCTCTTATGTCCCCAGACTGCTAGTATGACTGGACCTCTCTGTGTATAGCTTGTTAAAGATTGGGTATCAATTATGTTTTTGACTTTGGGTTTGTTTAAATCTACTCATTTTTTATTTCTACTCAATGTTCATATGACTGTTTGATTCTGATACCATCCATTTCCCCCCTCAATTTATGAGGCAGAACAAGATCAATTTAAAAAGAAGAAAAGGAAAAAATTCCATCATGGGGAATAGCAAGGCTCCATGCTGAAGGCCTTTTTACCAAGCTTAGTGGGGCTGCGAGGTTCAGGCTGCCCCCAACAATCTTCCCTCTTCTTCCTCCCAGACTCTGGGGCTATCTGGGGCAGGTGCCCAGGGGGCCAGCGAGGTGGGTGCCAGGGAGGAGTTTAAAGGGGACCCCAGGCTTTCCCCAACCCCCACCCTGCACAAGAAGGGCTGGCTTGAGGAAGTCGCCGGCAACTTTTCTTCCCACCTTGTCATTCTCAAACTGCGTGGGGGCTAGTGCCCCTGCATCTAAAGTATACTTGAATAGAATATCATATGGTTTAATCCATGTTTACAATATACAGAATGTTTATGTTGTTTACTTTCCTTCACCCCCCTTGGCTCACCACCTTACAAGCTCATTTCTAGTCCTTTACTCCCTCACCCCCACAATCTATTACCCCATATTTAACTCTTTTTACCCTCATTTCTTGACTCCTCAAGAAGCTGATCATTATCCCCACTCAAGCCAGCTGTCAACTATTCCCCAAAGTGAAAAAATAGACTTTCAGCCTGAGAAGAAACCAATACTCTGTTCCTATTTATCTACTCTCAGCTGTCTCCTATCCTCCACCTTCCTTTACTGTGTACCTGTGCTTGCCACCATATTCAGCTTCTAAGAAGTCCCCTACTCAAAGACATTTCCTGATATGGGGCTGCTGGAGTAGTTTTCAGACTCCAGAAGGTCAAATCACAGACCAAAGTGGTCCCAGATTCAACAGCCCCCAACCCCCCCGACTATTTCTAAAGACATAAAAGGGACATGTATATCTCCTTTGTATATCTTAGATGTATTCCCTTAACAGCTATAACTCTTTTTGAATATCCTCTTATATAGTAACATTTTTGCCCACTGTTTTTTTTCTTTTTCTTTTGATCTGTTCAATAAGGAATAAGTCTCTCTATTTAGAGTTCATGTTAGAACCAAGTTACAGAGATTGTTGGACTTGTTCCCTCAGCCCCCAGATGCACCAATAATACCTTGTGGCATTGTTCCTCTTTTGCATAGGCACATTAAAATGGGAAAATATTACATATGCAAACAAGTTCTTATAGAGATAGGAACACAAATTTTGTAATGCAGTCAGGCCTTATACCCTGAACATTGGCATAATGACTTGGCTCAGGCCTCAGAAGAATGGACATTGCAATATGCCCCTGAACCATGGATACCATCTATGGAAACAACCACAATTGTCTGTAACATCACCAGGAAACAAACCTCTACTAGGAAAGATTCTACCGCTGCCCTGGATTGACTCACTCCAAAGAGTGTTCTCTTAACACCCAGACAACTTAGCAACAGCAACAACGTGCTTGCAGGGCAGGGCTCTCAACATCTAATGATGAGGTGAAACTAGAGAATTCTCCACATCATCCTGACTTTTATGAAAGAAATGCACAGAAACCAGAATCTTTAACTACAAGAACCTGACACCAACAAAAGCTAATGTACGAAAAAATTTCACCAGGACCAGAGAATGACTCAGAGATTGAACAAACTAGTATGCCTGGAGCCCAGAGTCAGTTTTAGGACAGAAAACTTCAGGAGTAAGGTCTCCTTGTATTTAGGCCAAGGCTTTTATTCCCCATTTTACCCATATTTTTCTGGGCCTATGCAAACAACAACAATTGCCACTCTCACATCATTGATTTTGTCCTTTTTTTTTTAACTCTTATCCTTTAAAAAAAATAGAAGAGCTCAGTAAACTTTAAAAAAAAAGTAACTGTAGTATAATGCCTGTCTAGAATACAAGCAGAGGATGGGAAGGAAGGCGGGGGGCATTGGTAGTGGGAATGTTGCACTGGTGAGGGGTGATGTTCTGTTAATGACTGAAACCCAATACAATTGTGTTTCTAATCATGGTGCTTAAATAAAGAGTTTATATTAATTAATTAAAAAGGAAAATTTCCTCATTTTCAAAGTCAAAACTGTCAAAATCTTTTCAGTAGTTCTTCAGTTAATTAAGTAGCAGTCACAAAATACTGATAACTTAAAATATTGTTAAAATAGCAAATACACTAATAAATAATGTAATTTTTATTCTTATAATAAAAGAGATTTTTATGATATTTGAAAGATTACCAGATTATTGAATATTGTACAACTTTCGATATATGTGATAAAATGCAATAACTTTACTATTAAAAATAAGTAAAAACATATAATTAAAAAAACAAAGGAAAAATTAAGAAAATTACCCAAAAAACTCAAAAACCCCAAAAAACTCAATAACAATCACCTAAATAGACAAAACACAAAATAAACAAAAATCAAACAAAAGACCAAAGCCAGCAACTACAAAAAAGCATGATAGCAATAAATACAACAACCAAACAATAACCAAGAGAACAAAAGAAAGAAAAAAAGGAAAGAAAGAAAAAAAAAAAAGAAAGGGCTGTCTGGCATTTTTTTTTGTTTCTGTTTTTGTTTTTTTGTTTTTGCATGGGCACAGTAAATATTGGGGAAATTAGAAAGGGAATTCCCTTGGCCTAAAAGATACAGGGTTTCTCCGCCCTTGAAACATACTGTCATTGGAATAACTACAGGATCCATACAAACTACTTTTCACAAGCCAAGTAATTTTTATAGTGTCAGGAAACTTTCTACTCAGTTGTGGCTGATAGAATCAGGCCTCTAACTAGAGATCTTGGTATTTTTGCACAAGTCATGTCATAGGATGAAGCCGAGGATAGTGTATTTCTTTACAGTGCAAACAGTCCTGTTCTATTACTGTTGTTGTAATCAATCTTCTGTAATTGTTGGTCTTGGTTTTTACACAGATCCTAGGATGAAGCCTAGGACTGAGTCCTTCATTATGTTTCCAGAAGATCTGCTCTGTCGCAGTTGTCAAAGTCAGACCTCTGGAATTAAAGATCTTGATTGTTGTACAAATCCTAGGCCAAAGCCTAGACTAGGGTCTTTCTTATTGGTCCCAGGATAATTTCTGCCCAGTCATGGTTGTCAAGGTCAGTCTTCTGTAGTTAGCGATCTTCATTTTTGCACAGATCAAAGGTTGGCATGTTTTCTAATTTCATCTTGCCGTTAGGTGATTAGATCTAAGAGCTCTTAGATCAAGTTGTTGCCATTTCCTCATTGTCAGGATGTCATATCAAAACTGGCATTGGGTGGGAGAGATAGCATGGAGGGAGGGCATTTGCCTTGCATGCAGGACAGTGATTCGAATCCCGGCATCCCATATGGTCCCCCAAGCCTGCCAGGAGTGATTTCTGAGTGTAGAGACAGGAGTAACCCCTGAGCACTGTTTGGTGTGACCCAAAAAAACAAAAAATAAAAAATAATTGGCGCAAGTTGGTGCTAGAGCAGTTATTAGGAATTTCCCAGGGGTAGTTTGGTTCTTGTACTGTTGCAGGGAACTGTGTCCATTCTATGTTTGATGGTGGGTATACCCAATTCAATGTCACTATGTATCTTCAATATTACTGTAAAAGACTTGTAATTCATGTTGGTCACAATAAAAATTATTAAAAAAATAAATGGAAAGAAAAAATTTTAAAAAAATGTACGGTTGCAAGTGCATCAGCACAGTATAGCAGATGCCACCACCAGTAAAATAGGCACTGAAGAGAGGGGACCTAATTGTGGACCCTTAATTGTGATCTTGAAGCATGCTCCTTTATAGACAAAGAACTAAATTACTTGGCTTATTAATTTTCATCAACTCTTATGTTTCCTATGTGAGCACATTTCTTAGTTATATTGCATGTGTGTCTCAACCAATCTCTGGTATACTGGGGAACTTTATCTTCTGATATACAAAAAGATTAAAATGTACAGGTAAAAAATACTTCTTCTCTTCCACATCTATGCTATATCTGGAAGCCAAGGTTGTCAACAACAAAACATTCAATTTGCATCTAGAAGGAAAGTTCCTGAAAATATTTTTTCACAGATGAAGAAAGAGTGAGAAAGTTCTGCATCTACACAGGGTCATCACTTGCTAAATTTTCAGAACACTTTCTACATAATGTTTTCTCTTTACAAGGTATACTTTTATCATAAAAATATTTTAAAATGTTTAAGTATTTAAAATTAAATATTTTCTTTATCTTATAAGATTTTCTTCCAATAATCTAGAAAATACATTTCACTTTGACATAAAATATGTTTAAATGAGCCTAAATATATATTTCCTGGGCTTAACCTAACTGAAGGCTAAAGTAAGATATGATTAATAAAATTTAGTTTAGGCAATACATATAATACACAGATGGATGTTAAAGGCTTTATTATAAATTCAGAACTTGCATCTCTAACAAAGCACCTAGAAAAGACCCTGAAAAAGTAACACTGAACTTTTACAAAGAACTATAAATCTCATTACACAAAATTCAGCCTTCATGCCATGCAGTGCATTGATTATAAATCTAAGATTCACTCACTGTTTATATGGGAGCACAAGAATAAGGCAATCTAAAAATTAAATTAAATTCACTAGAAACCTTCCATTTTATTTCTATGTATGAGAATATTCTCCAATTGTTAAGAAGTGGACAGGGGGGAAATAAAAAGTAGTACAAAGTAATGTTATGAACAACAAAAATAGCACTATTAAAAGAACATATTAAGTACAAGGAAATAACTAAGAATTAATAGTAGGGGCAGAAGTGATAGCACAATGAGTAGGGCATCTGCCTTGCATGTGGCTGATCTGGATTTGATCCCCAGCACCCCTGGAGTGATTTCTGAATGCGGAGCCAGGAGTGTCCCCTGAGTACAGCCAGGTGGCTCAGAAACAAAACAACAACAACAACAAAAGATTTAACAGTAAATGAGTTACTATTTATTATAAGTGCTAAAGAATGCAGGCTCTATTAAGTTTGCTTTAAAAAATCTGTTTAAGATGAGGCTTTTGAAAAATGCTGCTCATAAACCATAAACCCTCAAGAATGAGTGATTTGAATTAACTTATAAGGTTAGTAACTATGATATAAAAAACAAATAGTTCTGAGGGTAGAAAAAGTGCTCCCTTTGGAAATGGAGCAAGATAGAAAAAAATGAACTGTCTATAAAACTCTGGGGCCGGAGTGGTGGTGCAAGTGGTAGGTGTTTGCCTTGCATGTGCTAATCTAGGATGGACCGCAGTTCGATACGGTCCCATATGGTCCCCTAAGCCAGGAGCGATTTCTGAGCATATAGCCAGGAGTAACCCCTGAGCATCACTAGGTGTGGCCCCCAAAAAATATCTGTTGATTTAAACTTACATATCAACTTCCTTACTCCCCATACACACAAAAAGGCATTCCTCTTTATTCTTCAACTAATTTTTCAGATTTATTTCACAGAAGTGTAGCTTTAAAACTACTCAACTATGGTGGCAGGGATAAGGCTTAAACTGCTAGTGGACATGCCAAACGCTGAATCCTCCAGCACCACTGGAAATAGCCCTGAATTGGTAAGCATGAACTGAAACAGCCCTGTTCTAAGCAATGCTAGTTGTGCCCCCAAAACAATTAAAATTATTCAACTCTTCTATACAGGCATTTTATCATTATTTTAGTGCAATCAATATTCTTTTTATGTACATTACTTATTGATTTATTTTTCATTTCTTTTGTTTGTTTGTCTTGGGGCCACACCCGGTAAAGCTCAAAGATTACTCCTGGCTATGTGCTCAGAAATTGCTCCTGGCTTGTGGACCATATGGGACACTGGGGGATCGAACCATGGTACATCCTAGGCTAACACAGGCCTTACAGGTTGCATCACTGCTCTGACCCCTATTTTTTCATTTCTTATCAAGATTTCAAGTTTCTCATATCATTAATTTTCTTATATTTAAAGAATTCCCTTAAATTCCCACAAAGAAATCCTCACTGGCTGTTCATCTTTAGTAAAACAAACAATCCCTAATTTTTTTATAGCCTTAATCTTGTAGTGTCTGAAATAGAACTTAAACATGCAAGGCAAGTAATTGATCGCTGAACCTCTAACCTCCTACTTCTGTTTATTTCTTTTTTTTCCATTTATTTTCATCTTTATTTTTATTTTTAATATCTTTATTTAGGCACCATGATTACAAACATATTTGTAGTTGGGTTTCAATTATAAAAAATAACATATTCCTTCAGCAGTGCAACCTTCCCACCACCAATGTGCACCATGTGCTCCATCCCCTACTTCTGTTTATTTCTAATACCACATGATTGCTTATCTGTACAAGATGGTGATTAATTTTTTACAGTGATTATTACCAATTTATACAAAATGAAACAGGCAAATGATGATACAAGCCAGTATTGTTCTTTTTTTGAGGGGGGATTTAGGGCCCATACTAATTGGTACTCAGGGGCTATTCCTGGCTCTGTGCTCAGGAATAGTCTTGTGGTGCTTAGGGGACCAATGCAGTGTCTCAGTGAGTAAACCTGGGTCAGCCACATGCAAGCCTTACTTCCTGTATCATCTCTTATACTCTAGTCAATTCCTAAGCCCAAACTATCCATAGCTAAGATCTACACAAGTAGTATTACCCCAAACAGTATAAATCTCCAAAAATAAACTATAGCTGTTTAAAATTATTCCCCAAAATTTATTTTTAAGGGATACACAAGAGCAGCAGCCTCTTGACGTCATTTGTTTGAATTCCTCTTGTAGGTGTAAAGCTCAAGGGGGAAATATGCAGTCACATGGCTCCTGTAGTTATTCAGCTACAACTATGGTATCAGATCCAAGAGATCTACCCCAAATTACTAGAGTGCAGCGGAGTATCACACACACAGTGAGAGAGAGAGAGAGAGAGAGAGAGAGAGAGAGACAGAGAGACAGAGAGAGAGGAGAGAGAGAGAGAAAGAGGAGAGAGAGACAGAGAGAGAGAGAGAGAGAGAGAGAAAGAGAGAGAGAGAGAGAGAGAGAATTACTGGGACCAGCTCTAACAAAAAACGGCATTCTTTAAATTCAAATTTCTCTAAAGCTATACATTTCTTGGCTCAAAACTTTTGACAAAAGTTCCTTCTTTACCCCTGAATAATTTAAACAACAATCTGTCAACAGCCAAAGAGTTAGCCTGGGCCCTACATACCCTCACCTAAACAAACCTGTCTCCTACAGTATTCTCTTTGGAAATTTCTCTTGACAAACATTGATGGCAATATTGTTCCCACTTGGCTTAGGGATACAGAGGAGAAGATAAAACTAAGTGTCAGGAATAAATATGCCTTATGAACAACATTACAGGTCCCAAGAAGAGTCACTAGGATACTATTAAAGAACCTATTACAGAAATTGAAAGGACAGATGGTTAGAGTAGTAAGGTAGAGCTGAAAGAGTATACTTGGAATCCCCATGCTAAAACTAAATGGTCAAATCAAAAAACAATATCTACACATTAAATCTCATGGCCTCCAAGAAATTATTCTTATCCCCAAATTACTGCTTTCAGAGAACCCTTTATCTACCCTTTAGTTTGTGCATGTCATGGTGTGATCTTAAATTTCCCCATGCACTACTAAATGTGATCCTTGAATACAGAGCCAGGAATTGGCTCTGAGCACTTCAAGGGGAGGAGGAGAAGAGGAAGAAACTGCCTATTGACTTTGTCATTTTGTTCCACTGTGTGGCAGGGGGGATGCTGAAAGGTTCAGAGCACATGCGTCACATGCAGGAGGCCCATGTTTGACTGCCAACACCATATCGTTACCCAGCACTGAGCTGAGTGGTACCTGAGCACCATGAGGTGAAGTCCAAGTCCCCTGGGGGGGTGGGAGAGTGGAGGATATGGGAGGCAGGATGGGAGTGGTTGTGGGAGGACAATTTGGTGGTGGGAATTCCCCTGATTCAATGTAAATATGTACCTGGAATATTACTGTGAACGATATGCAAGCCACTATAATTAAAATAAAAATTATATTAAAAAAAAAAGAAAAGAAAAGAAAAGAAAAGTTGACACTAAGTATGAACTATACCCCAAGTCTGCACTTCACTGTTCCTAGCACATGGGTGGGAGATATAAAGCTCAGTATCTTCAAATGTGTGTATCTGTGTGTGTGTGTGTGTGTGTATGTGTATAAATAGTGATGCATATAATTCTAATAGAACTTTTACTTAATTTTATTGGATTAAGTGAAAAAGAAAGCACATATTGCTGGATAATCAGGAAATACTTTGCCTCATCTTATGTCAAATTTATATTCTGCTTTATTTGTTTATATTTTATTTCACAAATTGTTAACCTTAAACTATTTATTTGGAACTAATTAAAATCTATATTTAATCAAGTTTAGGTGTGTCCTAGTGAGTTAAGGGTAGATGAAAAGCAGAAATCCTAAATATGTTTTATCAATGAGAAATGACTATGTTGACTTAGGTTAACTTCTCAAAATAACCACTATCATTTTTTTAATGCTTCAAGTGTTTTCTACAGATTTCTAACATCATGTTATTTATTAAAAATACTTTATAAACTTAAATTCTAATTTGCAATGGTAGTAGTTACCCTGTAAATAAACAAACTTTGTGTATGTAAACCCAATAAAACATATTTTGAACAATAAAGTTTGCCCTGAGGTCATGTACAAAATTTCTTATCCAGGAATAGAGTGGGGATAAAGGGGCAGGGATGGAGATAGTTCCGATTTTTATTTGTATAATATGTTATTAGTTTTGAAACTAGTCCCATCTGTGCTCAGGACTAACCACTTAATTTACACTCAAAACCACCCTTGATATTGCTCAAGGGACCATATGGGTTGCTGGCAGCCCAAATCAAGTGAGCTGCATACTAGACAAACACCTTATCCACTGTACTATCTCTCCAAGCCTATGTATTTGTTTTAGTTTGGGGCCACACATGACTGTGCATTGGACTAACTCCTAGATTTGCACTCAGAAATTACTCCTGGAAAGCTTGGAGAAGCATATGGGATTTCAGGGACTGAATGTAGGTTGGCCAAGTGCAAGGCAAATGCCCTACTTGCTGTGTTATAACTCTGGCCCCTTTAATGTATTTTTAAAGTATTCAGAAACATTCCATCTGAGAATAGATTTCTATTCTAACACACCAAACTGTCCAGTTATAAATTTATTTCAAGTGCACAGACTGGAGTCTTTGTCATCATATAATATAGAATCCAAAAAAATAAAAAAAAAAACAACAAAACCATATTCAAACAAGAAAAACAAGACCTTTTGCTCCATGGCCTATAACACCAGTTAACACAAACCATGTAAATATTTGTTCCCTACCAGTCAAATCTAGAAATATCTGCTACTCAAGCCACATGAATCCACATTCATTTTAACCTTAGAAATCAAGAACTATTGTTCCCAATTCTAAGAGAGAAATATTAGTGTTACTGATTATCATCAACAGTACCAAATACTGGCACTTAGGACACAAATCTATATGAGATATAAATGTAACTAAATCTGAGAATGTACCCTCTAAATGTAACTATAAAATGTCTGTAAAAATGTACAAACAATTTTTAAGTACATTTAAATTTTTTTTAATTTTTATTTTGACCAAAATGGATTACAAATCTTTCACAGTAATATTTTAGGTACATAGAGGCATTGAATCAGGGGCATTCCCACCACCAATGTTGTCCTCCTTCCACCCTTTTTCCCAGCATACATTCCATATCCCCCTTCTTTACCCCCCGGGCTGATAGCATGTGTCTAGCATGGTGCATTTGGGGGTGAGATTCAAAATCAAATGTGAAATGAATCAGAGGTGTTTCTGGCAGCACTATTGGGTATCGATTCTGTTGTCATTGGCTTTGGATTTGGTGTTTAAGTCTGATCATTTTTTTATTTCTACTTAATGTTCATATGACCCTCCATTATTTTCCCCTTGATTTGTGAGGCAGAACAGGATGGTTCAAGTTATGTGGTTCTGTTTGAAGGAAATAAAATAAAATGGGGCAAATATTAAATGAGCAAAAAATGGGAGAATTCGTTCTAGAGGCTATAAATATCAATTTAAGAGACGAAAGGGAAAGAGGAAGAAAAACATAACAATACAAAAATATTTCAAAAAATCAAACAAAAAACTTAAAAAGCACCACAGCAATAAAGACTACAACCACACAATAACCACGGTCCTGAAATAAAAAACAAAACAAAGCACACACACACACAAAAAAAAAAAAAAACCACGGTGGGGGGACACAACAACAACAACAAAACCTAAAAAAATTAATTTGTGCTTCTCTTTTATTTTTTTCTTGCATAGACACAGTAAATATTGGGGAGATTATAAAGGGAATTCCCTTGTCCTAAGAGATATAGGGTTTCTCCGCCCTTGAAGTATATTGTCATGGGAATAACTACAAGCACCATACATGTTCTTTTACTCTCCCCTAGGTCTTTTTGTGGTATCTGGAAACTTTCTGCTCCATCGTGGATGATAAAATCCTGCATCTGTAGCTAGAGATCTTGATATTTGCACAGGTCAAAGGATGGAGCCTAGGATGGAGTCTTCCTTTACATTCTAGGAGTTCTGTTCCATTACTGTTGTTTTAATCAGTCTTCTGTAGTTGGTGGTCTTGGTTTTTGGCCCGATCCTAGGACAAAGCATAGGATAGAGTCTTTCATTATGTTTCCAGAAGATCTGCTCAGTTGCAGTTGTCTCAGTCAGACCTCTGGAATTAGTGATCTTGGTTGTTGTACAGATCATAGGCAAAGACCTATTGGTCCCAGGATAAATTCAGCCCAGTCATGGTTGTCACAGTCAGTCTTCTGTAGATAGCAAACTTGGCTTTTGTACAAATCAAAGGATGACATGTCTTCTGATTTCATCTTATCATTAGGAGGTGATGTAAGACAACCTGCTTTTAGACCAAGTTGTTGCCATTTCCTCATTGGCAGGATGTCATATCAAAACCGGTGCATGTTGGTGTCAGAACAGTAATAAGAATATCCCAGAAAGAGATTGGTTCCTGGAGCTGTTACAGAGAACTGTGTCAGTTCTATGTCTGGGATCTAGGGTTCAAGGTGAGATGGTCTCTGTTTAATCACCTGGAATCTAAACTGGGTCCACATGACATATGTTCAAGGTGGGAAGTGCCCCTTTATTGTAAAGTGTATGAGTTCTTATCCCTAGTAGATAAGAGCTTGTTTCTATATGTAAAATTTTCCCTTTTTTAGTATGTCTTTGCAAAAGGAATGGTGCTATATTATATTGCTGGTGAATTTGGGGGTGAGATTCAAAATCAAATGGGAAATGAATCAGAGGTGTTTCTGGCAGCACTAGCCCATGTTGCACTTCTCGGGCAGAAAGGGGTCATGCCTGTGTGGGAAAGGCTTAATGAGTCCTGCTCTGAAGCACAAGAACATTAAAAATGAGCATCAGCAAGAAAATTTCTGAGGTATTCATATATTCATTCATATATTCAAACAGCAATCAACAGTCCTTGAAATCATAGTATATATCACAGCTATGCTGAGTACTGAGAACATAAAAAAACAAGTCATTTCCCACTGTAAATGGGAAAGAATATATAATATAAATATAGTTAAATAGCATATTAATGTGGTGAGTTGAGTGGCACAGGAATTTATTGGGAGAAATGGAATTCCAAATGAAAAAGTGAT
The DNA here is from genome assembly GCF_024139225.1 of Suncus etruscus. Classification (NCBI taxonomy): domain Eukaryota; kingdom Metazoa; phylum Chordata; class Mammalia; order Eulipotyphla; family Soricidae; genus Suncus; species Suncus etruscus. Next base: position 72,429,470 of record NC_064858.1, read on the forward strand.
CATCAATTAAGCCATGCAAGGCAGAGGAGCTGGTCTATGTGGGTATCTGGGCTTGCGTGTGAAGGCTGGTGGTTGGTTAAAAAACAAAGGCAGATGGAAGAACCTGGAGGAGAACATAAATAAATATAGGACGGTGAATAACAAGGAACAAACAGGAGATCACAAATGGACAAAGCACCAAGTAGACTTATGGTGCTAGAGAAATAACATAGAAGTGAAAACACTTTTTTTGCACACATTTGACTGACCCAGTTTTATCCCTAGCACCAATATGATCCTGTAAGCCCCACCAGGAGAGAGCTGAGACAGAAATAAGTCCCGAGCACCAGCAGGTAAGTATGGCCCATAAACAGAAACAAAAATCTTGGAATATTTTTCCATTAGCAAGGATCCTAAAGAGAAAAGTGATGCCATCAGAGTTATCATAGCAACTGGCTTGACTAGCAAAATTCTTGCATAACTGAATATGAGTGTTCCGGTACTGAAGGACCCTGCTTACACCCACAGAGCATAGGGGGAGTCGACAAAGTCCTAATTAAAATAATTCCTTTTTGGTTTTGGTTTTGGTTTTTTTTTGGAGGGAACACACCCGTTTGATGCTCAGGGGTTACTCCTGGCTAAGCGTTCAGAAATTGCTCCCGGCTTGGGGGGACCATATGGGACTCTGGGGGATCAAACCGTGGTCCTTCCTTGGCTAGCGCTTGCAAGGCAGACACCTTACCTCTAGCGCCACCTCACCTGCCCCTTAAAATAATTCCTATTTCTTGAAATGTTTGTGGATGGGGCTGAAAAGACAGTACTCTGGTAATTTGTTTGCTTTGCATACAGCCACCTGGGTTCAATCTCTGGCATCCCATATGGTCCTCTAAGCAACATCAGGAGTAATTAATAAGTGCAGAATAACTCTCAGGGGATTACCTCTAAATATCACAGGTGTTCTCTAAAAAAAAACTGAGCCCCTCTAGTTTAGTAGTTGTTCATCTAGCAAAAGAGCCTAAAGAATAATTTGAATATAAGAAACTGTTTTTACTCAAAAATGCCATCACAACAACTTTATGCAAATATTGGGGGAAACACCAATAAAATTTAAGAATGACCTAAAATGAAATTTAATAATAATAAAGAATTTTGTACTAATGGTCAAAAAGCCCTCAGAACTGCAGTTTTTCTCTACAAAATTGAGATTACATGGGTGGATGCCCTTAGGACAATGGGCACCTTGGTGATAGGTGTGGTATGGAAATGATGCAGCATAAAATGGATAACAGTATTATAAATACCAGCACCTCAATAAAAAATGATTTTTAGAAAAATAAAATATTCAAATACATTTCAATTAAAAAAATTCTCACCAACATATACATACATAGCACAAAATAGGGGCTTTCATAATAATGTCCCTGATCTTAAAATTATTTTTAAAAGAGATCATTTTAATTAAAAATTTAAATTATGAACATTATTTGAAATAAACCAAAAGACTCACAATATCAAATAGATAAGCCATAAAAAAATAAAAGGCAACTTTTCAAGCCTTATTCTTCCTTACTTTCTTGTTCTAATCCAAGAGCTAAAGCGATGACATATATACAGAGAGACATTTAATCTTTTGAGATTAAAAACGCTAAAAAGCAAAATTTTGGTAAATTATCTCATTAGCAAAATTGAAAAGAAAAAGCAAATTTTCAGTGAATTTCCAGACAGATCAAAATAAATATTCCAATCTAAAGAACAGAGAGAATAATTAAATTTTAAAACATATTCTTTGAAGTATGTGGGAAATATCAAAAATGCCATTCACTTCCCAGAGGAAAGAATGGTCAGAAAAAAATAGAAAAAAAAATGATTGCAAACAATATCCCAAATTTGATGAAACACATCAATTTACAGTTTTAATCATCCTAGTGAACTTTCAAAGAAGATAAACTGCAATAAGCAAACCCAGACACATTGTAATCAGTTGATTAAAAACAGTGGGAGGAACAAGGAAATTACATATAGAAAGATCCACATAACTCGGAAATCTCAAGATAATCTATAGAGGCCAAAAAAATGAAAAAAAAAAAAAAAACTCTTTTTAAACACAGGTGGAAAAGAAATTTAGAACAGCTATGTAGCCAGGAAAAACAGACTTAAGAAAAGACATAAAAATGCTTTCTCGGCCGAGAAATCTACGAAACTACACCTGCCTGCCTAGTGGGGCCCGACTGTGAAAAATTGTGAGTACTGCCTGTGTCTGTCTGTCTCCTGTCCTCTAGCGTGAACCTCTTGGGAGTGGGCCGAAAAGAGGCTCCAGAAAACTTGCTCTCTCAGAGGCTTATTCCAGGGCGGAAGCACCAAGGAACTGCTTCATAACGTGAAAACTGGCTATAAGCAGTACTTTGCAGAAGCCAGGTCCCCTGTTTGTGACGTCAGGCTGGGAAAATCTATGAAACTACACCTGCCCAGTGGGGCCCGACTGTGAAAAATTGTGAGTGCTGCCTGTGTGTGTCTGTCTCCTGTCCTCTCGCGTGAGCCTCTTGGGAGTGGGCAGAAAAGAGGCTCCGAAAGAGCATGGCCGCATAGCGAAGTGGAGCGGCCATGCGCTCTTTCTAAGGAAAAAACACCATCGCAACAAGAAGAAAAAAATCACACTAAGAACTGTGCTGGTTCACTGAAGCCCAGCATTTCTCTCCGGACTGTCTTCTCTGCTGCGTGCTCGGGCCTAAGATTTGATCCTGTGTGAGGCTTCATCCACAGAGGACTCCCCTCCCTTGCAGGCAAGTCGACCCACCCAGAAAGGGCAGAGCCAGAGGAGTGTGGCTGCGTACATCATTTAGCCATGAATACCACCACAACACATAGAAAAACCCACAATACAAGTGTAGCAAATCATTGGAGTCCCAGAGACCCGTAAATCTATCAACATAATACACAACATCAACAACAAGAAAAATAAAAACCACATGATCATATCAATAGACACAGAGAAAGTGTTTAATAAGGTCCAACACCCATTCTTGATCAAAACTCTCAGCAAGATGGGAATGGAAGGAACCTTTCTCAATATAGTTAAGGCCATCTACCACAAGCCAGTGGCAAATATTATCCTCAATGTAGAAAAACTAAAAGCCTTCCCTCTAAATTCTGGCACAATACAAAGCAGGTTGTCCCTATACACCTGTAGGTTTGTGCTGGCAGACTCAAGCATCCATCCTCAGGCAAAGCAGTACCTCAGAATAGGGCCAGTGAGTGTTCCAGAAAGACTGGCCAAGTATAGGAGTGGCACACACCCCTGATCATAGCTGGGAAGATAATTCCTCCAATATAAGCATATCTTAAATATAAGCTTCCACCTAAGGAAATGAGTAATTTGTTGTATTGATATATTAGTAAATAATAACCATACAATTTCATTAACAAATGGAAAAATATTGATAAAAGTTAACATCCATTTCATGATTAAGGGGAAAATTCAGGCCAGAGCAATTGCATAGCAGTAGGATGTTTGCCTTGCATGCAGCCAACCCCGACAGATCGGATCTTGGTTCAATTCCCAGCATCCCATATGGTCCCCTGAGCCTGCCAAGCGCGATTTCTGAGTGCAGAATCAGGAGTAATTCCTGATCATGCAGTGTGTGACCAAATAAAAGGGGGAGGGATTCATACAAGAGTATAATAATAAATTCTTTTCCTAATAAAGAGAATCTATTTTTAAAATATAGAAACAACCCAAAGTTGGAGAAAACTCACATCACCTTATTCTAAAGCTTTCTTTAGAATCATCTTAAGATAAGATATAAGCAAGAGGGGCTAGAGCCATAGCACAGTGGTAGGTGCTTGCCTTGCAGGGGGTCAACCCAGGATGGACCAGGGTTTGATTCCTGATAGCCCATGTGGTCCCCAAGTTCTGCCAGATGTAGCCCAAAATAAAAATAAAAAAGAAGGAAAAAAATGACAGAATTATCTATTAACAGAACCAAATGGAGTAAGCTCAGGTAAAAATCACACAAAATAAGTTGATTTGAATAAGGATACAAGTTACAGCTCACTGAAGAATATTGTCATACACCTGTAAAATCACTTTTTACTTTCACCTTTTAGTACCCTTAGTTATGTCAACTGTTACCTCAGTTGATTTACACTAAACTATAGCTACTAAGTATCAGAGAAAGCAGCAAGAGAAAATTCTTAGCTGGCTCAGTAAGATCTAAGAGGCTGCTCAAAATCCCCTAGCTGAAATGCACTTTTTCCATGACTTTCTGGTTTCTTGTGCACCACTCCTTGCTGCCAACATTAACATGAACACAAACATGGTGAATACTATGTTTATTCACATGTTTACACAAACATGTGAATACTGACTGTATCAGTCAGCCTCCAGAAACAACCAGCCAGTGAGTCCAGTAGTAACCCCACAGTTTGGCATCTCTACAGGGACTTGAAAACTTCAGAACTGTGAGTGAGGAAACAAATTTCTTGGGGTACTGAGTAAAGATACCAGGTCAGCCCATTCTTACTGCACTAAATGTGCTATACCCTCTACTGGAATATTTGCTTAAATAACTCACCCCCCTTCTGAATTGTGTCACGCTGTTCTGAGGTATTTGCCAACATTTTCAAGATGAACTGAATGTGGTATATCCATTAAAAATTCTCCCATGAACATACTCCAAGAAGAAAAAGAGTGCTCTTACAGAGTGAAGAGTCCTTACTCAAAAGACATTCCTAAGGTACTGGATCCGGTGGGATAAGCAAAATTGTGTTACAAATGTCTGGCAAATGTGTGCAGAATACATGTCTGACAAATATGTGCAAGATACAAGAATAAAGAGTTATCACTCTACATACTCCCCCAGGGTCAGTACAGGACACAGGAGGATGAGCAATAAGGAGACCCAAAAGCCAGAGTTGGCAATCCAAGTCTTAGGTACTGTTAAGTGGTTCAATGTTCAAAATGGCTATGATTTCATTAACAGAAATGAAACTAAGCAGGATGTTTTTGTTCACCAGACAGCTATGAAGAGAAACAACGCCGGGAAGTCTTTGAGCAGCATTGGAGATGGGGAGATTGTGGAATTTGATATCATGAAAGGGCAGAAATGTGCAGAAGCTATTAATGTTACAGTGCCAGAGGGAATACCAATGCAAGACAGCCGCTTTTTTCCTAATCGACATAGGTTCTGCCAACTTAATCTTGGGCCTCACCTTGCTGAGGCCCCCTGAGGTGAGACAGAACCAGACAGTAAGGGAGAGTGAGCTGAAGATTCAGAACAAGTCCCAGATGCCGGTGCCCAACAAGCTTTTGTAGAAGGTGCTTTGTGAGAGTGCCAAGGCCCCTCAAACCAGCTATAACTAGTTGAGGCTACTGATCAACTGTGCATGCACGGATGTGAATCTCTGTCAGTGTTGTAAACAAAACCTTTTCTCTATCCCTCTAATACCTTCCTTCTTGGCCTCAAAGTGTTCCCCTTCTGTATCCTTTCAGATTAGTACTACAAAAATGGCAGGAGAGATAGCATGGAGGTAAAGCGGTTGCCTTTCATGCAAAAGATGGGTGGTTCAAATCCCATCATCCCATATGGTCCCCTGTGCCTACCAGGGGCGATTTCTGAGCTTAGAGCCAGGAATATCCCCTGAGCACTGCCGAGTATGACCCAAAAACAAACAAACTGATTAGTACTACAAAAGAGAAGAGAATCACCACTTGCAACCGAGCAGACCACATGTATTGGTCACTTCCAGTGGATCTTTGACTGCTGATTCTGATCAGCAGCCACAGGAGATCATCTCCACCAAGGGGCTACTTCTTCAGCTGATCACTATCTGATATTTCCCCATCCATGGGTCTTTTTAATGAATAGAAGAGGATAACTGTTGTCATACACCTGTAAAATCACTTACTTTTTACTTTCATCTTTTCTGAGTTAATTAGAACAAGTACCCTTAATTATGTCAACTCTTACCCTCAGATGATTTATATTAAACTATGGCTAATAAAAGTGTCAGCAAGAGAAGCTTGGCTGGCTCAGTAAGACCGAAGAAGCTCCCCACCAATCCCTGAATGAAATGCATTTTTTTCCCATGATTCTGTCTGGTTTCTTATGCACCACTCCTTGCTGCTGACACATCCATTCCAGTATCAGCACGAACATGAACACAGTCAATACAGCAAACTGCAGATGGCTAAAAGCAAGCTGCAGGAGGCAGCTGTCAACCACCCCCCCCCCACCGCCCTGGGGGAAACCAGCCAACCAGAGAGCCTAGAATTACCCCCTGAAAGAAGATGAAGTCTTTTGAATAATTGGCTTAGAAGAGTCAAATAGACATTCACAAAACATTCTTGTAATATACTCTATACCTTATAAAAAATTAACTGATGATGGATCATGGATATAAGTGAATAATAAAACAATTAAAATTCTATGATTTTTTTATTTTTCACCTATCAAAATAGTCTTTAGATATAGTATTTAAAAACATGATCCAAAAATTAAAATATGGATAAATTTGATGGTAAATTTGATTTAAATTGTTTTGCTCTGCAAAAGGTTCCATTTAGTGAAATAAAAAAACAACCCACATAAAAAAAATTAGATGACTGAATTGACAAAAAAGTTCCGTGCAGAATCCAAAGAACCAACAATAAAAGCCTAGATGCAAAAGATTTTTGACCTGCTCATCCAAGAAAATATACTGCTAAAAAGAACATAAAAATCTGTTCAATATTAGTCGTCACTAAACTTCAATTTAAAACTGCAAAATACAACTATGACCTATAGAAATAGCTAAATTAATGACCCCAAAGTTTACTGTACCTATGCAGGAGGGAAAAAAAGACAAAAAGCACAAAATAATCTTTTTTATTTATTTATCTATATAGTTTCTGTCGATTTCTTTGATTTGCTGTGGACATTGAACTTGTCTCCATTTTCATTTTTTTTTCTTTCTTCTTTTCTCTTTTTTCGTATTGTGCTCTGTCATGTTTTTTATTTCAAGACCATGGCTATTATGTGGTGCCTATCTTTATTGCTGTAGTGCTCACTGGATATTTTATTTGATACTTCTTTTTATACTGTTGTGGTGTTTCACCTTTTTCCCCTTCATCTCTCAAACAGTGGATGAGAGCCTCTAGAAGGACTCCACCCATTTTCGGCGTATTTGTTTTTTGCCCCATTTTATTACTTTTCTCTTCTTCAAACAAAACCACATAATTTGAACTATATAGTCCTGCCTCCCAATTAGAGGGGGATATAATGGAGGTACCATGACCAAACAGTTGTAAGATCACTAAGTAGGAAGCTAAGCACAGAGGGGACCACTCATTCTAGGTGGAGGATATGGGAGGCAGGACGGGAACGGAGGTGGAGGGGGAACAATTCGATGGTGGGAATTCCCCTGATTCAATGTTAATTTGTACCTAAAATATTACTGTGAACAATATGCAAGCCACTATGATTAAAATAAAAATTATATTAGAAAAAGAAATAGCTAAATTAAGAAAAATATACCACACATTGGTAAACAGACAAAACAACAGAAAAGTTATAATTTACTGATAGTTCAAATTTGTATATTCCCTTTGAAAGAAAAAAATTCTGATTATTCTTTAATAGATAACTCAGAAAACTTACTGAAGTTATTTATTTAAGATATACTCATATTATTCATATGATTGTATGCACTATTTGTTGGGGCAGGAGGAGTGTTTGGGCCACACCAAATGACTCCAGCAGTGCTCTAGAGTTATTTCTGGCAGTGCTCAAGGGAACATATGCAGTGTTTAGGATTAATCAGGGTCAGCAATAAAGGGAATTGCTTTAACTTCAGTGCTATATATATTTCTGGATTCATTTATGCAATATTTATAAGTTTTATTCATAATAACTAAAAACTGGAGAAATACAAGTATTTCAGCAGTAGACAGATAAAACCTGAGGTGTTTTCATACAATGAAATATTACTCAGAATAAAAAGTAGCTACTTATACACAAAAACCTAGGATAATCTCAAGTGTACAATACTCATTTAAAAATTGTCGAAACTTGAGCATTGAGCCAGGTATAGCCTAAAAACAAAATAAAAAAAAAAAGAAAAGAAAAACTTGCCAAATATACTCCTTCCAAGATGGCTTCAATGAGTCCATCGTTGAATTAATGGCCTGCTGCGTCTCTAATGTGACAATGTCCACTAGACAAATTAGTTTCTAAACCATGATTTTGCAAAGTTGAAACTTAATAATCACAGTCACTAGGGTTTAACCTATAGCACCCACAGTTCCCATTTGTTGTAAAGTCTATGCCATCTGTGGTGGTGTGTTCCTAACAACTTCTATTTCATTGTTGCTTAATTAGAATTTAGTTTTGCTCAAATAAACTTGGAACTTTAAAACAAAATTGTCGAAAATTAATTTTGTTACTGTGTAAATTGAGTAAAGTTACTGAATAAAGTTACAGTTCACAAGGGTTTTAAAATTGGGGCAGAGTTAGTCCCAAGAGAATTTTTCAGAGGAAAAATATTTCTTAACCTTGACTTTGTTCAGGATCGTATTATTCTAGACAATTTTTCATAACTCAGAACTAAGTACCCAAAAGGTGGCTTTTAATTTATTTAAGTTTTAAGAAGTAACTTCTATAGTCTCAATAACTTCCTACTACTTTTTAGTTAGCTACAATTCTCCCAAATCTTTTAAACAAATGCAGTGATCACTTTTAGAACAAGAAAATTACTTTTAGAAGCACATGCTGGAACCAGAGAGGTAGAAGAGTGGACAAGTGTTTGCCTTGCACATGACTGACCCATTTCAGTACTGGCACTGTATATGGAGTAATTTCTGAGCACAGAGCCAGGGTTATGCTCAAGTGTAGTCATGTATGGCCACAAAGACACCTCAAAAAAGAATGTGCATGCACATGCACACACCCAAAACATTCAGCAGGCACTAAATCAAATAATTCCCTGGTTCATAAATTATGCATAATTTTCTTTAAACTACTTAGCAAGCAGAGAAGCTGAATATGCATCTCTGTGGTGAGAATCAAGATGCTTCAGTTTAAAGAGCTGTTCGAGTCTGGTTCTGCAAACAGTTGCTCCTAGTGTTTACTAATGGGAAAGCAAAGCCAAGCTAAAACATTTCAGGGAGAAAGGTGCATTTTTCATCTGAGTTTTTCTTCTCTAACAGAGATATAAATTTCAAATTACAGCTTGTTCAGAATTAAATAAAGATCATAGAGAAAAGGCCAATGTAATCAGAATTCCTTTCTAAACCAATGATTTCAGCATTACCTGAGAAATAAAATCTAAAGAATTTCATCTACTTTTCCTACATATCCATAACCCTTTAAATAAGAGGACATGCACACCAAAAAAAAAGAAATTAAAACCCTCCAAGTCATAGATAATTAGTCAACTGAGAGTACTGAGAAAGAAATAGATTACTATGATGAAAATCTTAGTGATTATTTGGAGAAGGGTCTTTCAGAAAGTTAATTTTTTAATATTATTCAAAAAGACTGTTTCTCACTCAGCCTGACAATGACATGAAGTTCTACAATAACAAGTCCACAACAGTGAAAGAGCCTGTTTCCTCACACTTTCCTAACAGTGAAAGGGCAACAGTGCCCAGCAGCTGCCTGGCTCCACAACAGAGAAGAATTGACCTTTCATTTACATTATAGTTAGATTTTTCCAGATACTACAGCTGCAGAATGAGGAATTTTCAATTCAAAAGACAACAAACCAGATGAAATTAAGCAAATGATTATCCTGTATAGAAATACTGGCCTGGCTGAGGTAAAAAGTATAAATCCTTAAGATATTCTGAAGAGCAAGAGACAAGAAAACAGAACAGGAAAATGAACAGAGGAAAACAGAGAAGTATGACCTGATTCCTGAAAAAATGCTCAGAATTAGCACATTAGCATTTGCCTTCCTAATTATAATCACCAGGTTCTCTTCTGCATTGAGTCTATAGTATTCAGTTGCAGATTTAGGTTTGGAGAAAAAAAGTGCTTCTCATTTTCTCATCAATATTTACCTCTTGTGGTCAAGAAAGTAGATGTTTAAAATTTATAGAGAAATTAATCTATAGGCGGAAATGCAATACCTTTAGCATGAATGTCATTGATAAATAAATTACATAAGGTGGAGTTACTTAAAAAAATAAATACCAACCATCATCTAAACTTTTAATTTCTTCTAACTTTATCTTTTAGTTTCTCTATAACTGGAAAGCACCACAAGTGAAAATAGATGAATAGTATCTACTCCACATCAAATCTTTGGAATCCATTACTTCTCACCATTACAGTACAATATGACGTGGTAGGCACTATCTATAGCCTAGGTGAGGCTGTTTTTAGTAACTAATACTCCACGCTATTAGTTCAGGCTAAGGCTTGAGACAAAACCCCAAATGTGATTGCTAAAGTATGGTTTCCCCCATACTCTGCTCCACTTGAGGTAAGTACACAAATTACTCTTTCCCATAGACTTCAATAAGTACCATCCCAGAATGTGACTTAGTTACTTAGTTATCTAGAAATACCAAGTGAAATTCCGAATGCCTGAACTTGAATATTTTTTTCCTATCACTAACCAGTCTAAAAGCAATTCTAAGAAGTAATGTACCATATAGTAGAAATCTCCAAATATATACATACTCAAAAAACTAAACAAGATTTTTCCATTTATTCATGACTTATTTCATAACTCCTTATTTAATTTTGGATATAATGTTGAAATTCTGGTTTCTTAAATACTTTCCGATACATGAATCTTGGCTCAGTTTATTCCTAGGTATTTTATTCTTCTTGGTGCTACTTTAAATTTGATTTCCTTCTTAATTTCCTTTTTTCCATTCTTTTTAATTTAATCACCATGAAATTACAAAGTTATTCATTATTGGGTTTAGGTATACAACGTTTTAAAAGGAATCCCTTGCCAGTGAGCATTCCCTCCACCAATTCACCCCATATAAATTTGTGGACACCAGGACAAATATCTTTTACTATTTGAGGAAGTGCATAGAGTCTTTATTAAAAGTAGAGTTGCTGGGTCAAATGAAAGTTCAATTCCTAGATTTTGTAGGATGTCCAAATTGTTTTCCATAAAGGCTGGACTAGTTGATGTTTCCACCAGCAGTAAATGAGGGTACTTTTCTCCCTGCATCCACACCAGCACTGTTGTTTACTTTATTTATTTTTTTCCAAACCTTTGAGAATATTGTGGGCAAATTCATTTCTTTTTTTAATTTATTTTATTTAACTAACTTTATTACATACATGATTGTATTTGGGTTTCAGTCATGTAAAGAACACCACCTCTCACCAGTGCAACATTCCCATTACCAATGTCCCAAATCTCCCTCCTCCCCACCCAACCCCCGCCTGTACTCTAGACAGGCTTTCTATTTCCCTCGTACATTCTCATTATTAGGATAATTCAAAACGTAGTTCTTTCTCTAACTAAACTCATCCCTGTTTGCGGTGAGCTTCATGAGGTGAGCTGTAACTTCCAGCTTTTTTCTCTTTTGTGCCTGAAAATTATTATTGCAAAAATGTCTTTCATTTTTCTTAAAACCCATAGATGAGTGAGACCATTCTGCATCTTTCTCTCTCTCTCTGACTTATTTCACTCAGCATAATAGATTTTCCATGTACATCCATGTATAGAGAGATAGCACAGTGGCGTTTGCCTTGCAAGCAGCCGATCCAGGACCAAAGGTGGTTGGTTCGAATCCCGGTGTCCCATATGGTCTCCCATGCCTGCCAGGAGCTATTTCTGAGCAGACAGCCAGGAGTAACCCCTGAGCATCGCTGGGTGTGGCCCAAAAACCAAAAAAAAAAAAAAGAAATGGTTGTTTACTTTAAAGTGTGCCATTCTCTGTGGTATAAAATGATATCTCATTACTGCTATGATTTGCATCTCCCTTATGTTCAATGATGTGGAGCATTTTTTTCATGTGCCTTTAGCCATTTGTATTTCCTTTTTGAGGAAGTTTCTGCTCTTCTCTTCTCCCCAGTTTTCAATGGCTTTAGATATTTTGGTGTGTTTTTTCTTGGTAAGCTCCCCCTTATCAGATAGTGTATTGAGTAAAGAGTTCCTGCCAATCTGTGGGCAGTCTTTGTATCCTAAACACCATTTCCTTTGAGGTACAGAAATGACTTAATATAGCCCATCTGTTTATCTTTTCTTCTATTTGTTTGGTCATCCTTGATGTTTCATCCTTGAAGATGCCTTTAGCTTCTATGTCATAGAGAGTTCTGTCTATATTTTCTTCTGTGTACCCTATGGATTCTGGTCTAATATCAGGGTCATTATTCCATTTTGATTTGATTTTTGTGCATGGCATTAAAAAGAATATTGAGTTCTTTTTTGTTCTTTTTTTTTTTTTGCATGTAGCTGACCAGTTACCAGCATCACTTGTTACACTTTATATTTTTTATCCTTTACTAATGGTTAACTAAGGATCCATCTCAGGATATTCAACTCTATCCCACCAATCTGTCTTTATTCCAGTACCACGATGTTTTAATTATTATGAACAACTTTGTAAACAGTAATGTTTAAAAAAGTTAGAGGAAAAAATTTAAGTTACAGAGAGACCTTTATGACACTGCTCTGGGAAAATATTTCCTGAATATGACATAAGAGTAAAAATTAAAATAGATAAGTGGGATTATATCAAATATAAAAACAAAAATATTAATAAAATGAAAATATAACCTATATAATGTTACAATATTCTTACAAATATAGCGATGAAAGGTTACTTCCAATATTAGTAACTCTTTCAACTCAACAGCTTATAAATAAAACAACTAAACTAAATTAATAGGCAAAGAGTTCAAAACATTTCAACAAATGATAAAAACTGGTATATGTTTACACTCATCATCTGTGAGGTTAAAATCAAAACTTGCCTGAGTTCTCATATCACACTTGTATGTATCTGTGTGTGTGTGTGTGTGTATATATATATATATATATATATATATATATATATATATCTGTGTGTTTATATGTGTATATGTAGGTATAAGACTTCATAATTAAAAACTACAGACACACGTGTAATTCATACCAAGTGTTGACAAGAATGTGGATATACTGGAACCCTTGTTCTTCTGTGTATGGAAATGTGAATTAGTGCAACCACTGTGGCAAAGAGTATAACAATTTCTCTAAGAGAATCATTGTGTAATTCCACAACCCCAGGTCTTGATATATAATCAAAGCAATTGAAATCAAGGTCTCAAGGAAATACTTACATTCCTATGTTAACTGTAGTTATCACTCAAAGAAAAACATAAATTAACCCAAATGCCCATTAATAAATTAATGGATTAAAAAAACTAATTTTATACAAAAATATGTATGATGTATATATTTAAAATAAAATTATATTTAGCCTTAAAAAATAAAATTCAAGGGGCCGGAGAGATAGCACAGCCGTTAGGCGTTTGCCTTGCATGTAGAAGGACAGTGGTTCGAATCCCCACGTCCCATATGGTCCCTCGAGTCTGCCATGGGCAGTTTCTGAGCATAGAGCCAGGAGTAGCCTCTGAGCGCTGCTGGGTGTGACCCAAAAACCAAAAAAAAAAAAAAAAAAAAAAAAAAGTTCGCTACCCAGCATCCTATATGATCCCCAAGCCAGGAGCAATTTCTGAGTGCATAGCCAGTAGTAACCCCTGAGCGTCACCGGATGTGGCCCAAAAACAAAAACTGAAGTTCTACCATATGTAACACTGTGGTAAGTAAAATAAGATAATAACAAAAGGAAAAATATTACTTGATTCTGGGGATTGAGTTAGCTGTAGTCTTCCTCCATGGCCTCCCACAGGGCATTAGGGGCCCAGTTGTGGAGGATGCAGAGGCTCTTTGGGGGCATCCATCAGGAGTCTGGTGCCACCCTGGTGGGCTGATACAGCCTACCTGGCCAGGGAGCCTTGATGGGGTTGGGTTCGCTGGGGTCTTCCTCAGAGGCCTCACGCAGAAATCATGAGGCCAAATGTGGAGGAATGTGATGCAGGGTTCAGGGGACCAGTAGGCCACTCCTAGCAGTATGGCCAGTGCAGCCAGTGGAACAAGGACATGGGGTGCAGTGCCACAAATCACCAAGACTAACCAAGGATGCTCAGTAGCACCAGGCACCTTGCCGCATAAAGCCAGATTGAGTCTAATTGCAAAGCTACTATTCAGTTCCATTAAAAAGGACACATTCAGTTCAGAATTCATGTGATCTTCACAGAGGTAATTAAAAATAACAACAAGTAAAAAGGGGATTTTGTGAAAGTCCTAGTAAATTAGTGCTTCATCCAACTGAAAAAAAAAATATTGTTTGATTCCACTTAAATGAGTTATCTATCAAACTTACTGAAGCAGAAAGTAGAAGAGTGTCAGGGATAGAAAGGTAGAGGAAACAAGAAAATACTATTCTCTGTATGCTCTTGCCCACCTATAAACATATAGAAGTTAGCTTAGGTATATATTAATGAAGAGAGGTGGGAAGAGTAAGAGATATACTGAGTACAGAAAGATAGGCAAGTATAGTACATGTAAGGTAGAGAAACTAATAGATAAAATTTTGGATATGTATAGGTTTCATGTCTCAAGTACTAACCATTGTGTTAGTGAGGTCTATCTATATAGGTGTTTACTCTTTGCAGTACTGTCCGCGGCACCCTAAATATCAGCTCTCCTTTCCTATAGAGGAGGTAACCATGTGGTTTTTATTTGACATGGATTGATTTGATGGTAATGAGGAGGAAAAGGTAGAAGAAGAGGGAGACAAGAATAGAGAAAAAATATAACAAAACAAAAGAAACAAACAAACAATAACAACAACAAAAAAAGAATGAGAAGAGAGGATAAAAGAGTAAGGGCATGTTAGTTTGCTTGAAAGTGTTCGATGCGTAGGCCCTGTAGTATAAATCTGTAGGTCATGGTTGCTGCTTCGGTGGTCTGGCTGATCATGTGCCTCACGTCCTAAAAGAGGACATAACTTGGAGGTAAAGGGTATGTTAAAGAGTTTTATCCAGATATTTTCATAATGCAAGCTGAATATGGTACCACATGTGACTTAGCACCGAGGTGCCACCATAGGATGCCCACCCTTTGTCTCCAAGCACCCCTATGGACAGAAAAACTAAGAAATTATTTTAAATGTAGTAAGGTTAAGGTATTTAAACATATTGTTTTGAAATGTTTCTGTTGGAGTCAGTAATTTCCCATCACAACAGCAGAAACAGCAGCATAAAGAGAACAGGTATATAATCAGCCTTTTACTACAAAGGCCCATAATAATTTCCTAGGGATACTATTCAAAGGAAATATAATATTTTGATTATAAGATAAGTTCTAGATCTACTATAAGACATCATACGTGGATTAACAACACAGTATTGCACTTAAAACATTTGTAGGGACCAGAGATATAATTCATTATGGTCCTGTAAATGTTTAGAATGAGACATCTATTGTTCTATCCTCAGCACTGCCTCTTCCACTGGGCACAATCAATGAATCATCAAACATGCAACACTGGGTCAAGTATTTCTAGGAGCTCCCATGCACCCAGAACTCTGAGCACCATATCAGTGGGTATAGCTCTTTTTTGTTTTAAATGAACACTGTTTGGAGTGTATAGTTAAAGTGTACCTTTTACAACAAAAATTAGAAATTAAGTCTTATTGGGCATAAACAGTACATAAAAAATAAGGAGAACACAAGGTTTGGCATCAAAGAAAATTGAGTAAAAAACCCAGTTCAGTTTGTCACGGATATTTGACTTAGACCTCAATGGATCAGACATTTACTGTCGAACCCCAAATTTCAGATGCTGTACTCTTCAGGCACACAGGATTTAGTTGTAGGCCATCTTTAGCTTTTAGTTTCTCTGTAATTTTGTCCTTGACTATTGATTCTTCTTCCTGGGGATTTTCTTCCTGGGTCTCTGGGACTCCAATGATTCTTATATTGTTTCTGTTGAATTTGTCAAGGACTTCTATTTCGATCTGTTCACATTTTTTGAGTATTTTTCCATTGACTGATCATTTGCTTTAAAGTTCTTTTCCAGTCTGCATCTCATCTTCCAGCTCACTGATTCCTTGACTGCTGTTACTCTGTTTGAGAGGCTTTGCATTAAGTTTTTAATTTCATCTACTAAATTTTTCAGTCCTATTATTTCAGTTTGGAGTTTTCTGATTTCTTCATCCTTTTTTTAATTAATAATTTTTATTTTGACCAAAGTGGATTACAGATCATTCACAGTAGTATTTCAGGTACATAGTGACATTGAATCAGGGGCATTCTCACCACCAATGTTATCCTCCCTCCATCCCTGTTCCCAGCTTGTATCCCATATTGCCCCTCCTATGCCCTCCGGGCTGTTAGTATAAGTGGTCCCTTCTGTGTCTAGTCTGTTGTAGATTGGATATCAATTCTGTTGCAGTTGGCTTTGGATTTGGTGTTCAAGTCTGATCATTCTTTAATTCTACTCGATGTTCATACAACTGTTTAGTCTTGGTGACCTCCATTATTTCCCCCTCAATTTGTGAGGCAAAACAAGATGGTTCAAGTTATGTTGTTCTGTTTGAAGGTAAGAAAAAAAAAGGAAAAACTGGGGGGGGGGCAAAAATTTAAACAAGCAAAAAACGGAAAGAGCCCTAGAGACTATAATGTTCTCTTCATCTTGATCTATTCTTTCTTTGAGTTCTATGAGCATCCTCCATATTAGTACTCTAAATTCCTTGTCTGAGAGGTTAACTATGTGGTTGGTACTCTCTGGGACATCAAAACATGGGCAGGGAGATGTGTGCGACTGCATAGCGAAGCAGAGTGGCCACACTCCTTCCTCCCTGCTTCTCTGCTTGGATAAGAAAGCCAAAAATGGAGGGATGCAAAGGCTTTATAAAGGCACCAGTCAGGAGATGGCACTGCCTTGTGGACTAGGACCGCCTACCTGGTTGGTGAACCATGATGAGATTAAGTTGATTAAGTTCAATGGGGTCTTTTTCAGCAGTCTCCCACAGGGATGAGAAAGTCCCTCCGATCCCAACATTGGGACCTGCACAGTTTATGGAAACAGCACCAATAATCAAAATCCCCCTTGGGTAGCCTTGTGTGCCTCCTCCCTGGCACCAACCTGCTCCAGGGTATGTCAATAAAACACCCTGATGATGATGAGGAAACAACAACATCTTGATCTACAGGCAGGTTGTCCTACCTCATCCACCCAACAGTGAGATGAAATCAAAAGATGCTCCGTCTTAGGATCTGTACAAGAACCAAGTATACCAGACTAACTACAACAGCAGCAACTAAGAAGAATTTGTCCTGGGACCACAAAGAGAGTTTATCTAAGGTTTAATCCTAGGACCTGGGCAAAAACAAGATTGCTAACTACAGAAAACTGACTTTGATAACCGCAACCAAGCAGAACTTTCTCTAGGACCATAAAGTGACACATTGGGGTTGGACAACCAACATGCCCAACAAGCCTGTAACAGTCTTTTAATAGTTTGCTTCATGGCTTCATGAGTAGAGACACCCTGTATCTCTTAGGCCAATGGAATTTCCAGGAAACTTTATAATTTCTCCAATGTTTGTTATGCCTATGTAAAAAAAAATCCTCCCCTCTTCCCATTTTTCCTTTTATTTTTTTCCGTATATACTCGAGTATAAAATGACCCTCCTAATTTCCTAATTTTACCCTAAAAACTGAGAAAACTTAGTATAAGCTAAGGTGGAAAATGCAGCAGCCACTGCATTATTTCAAAAATAAAAATAAAATGCTCAGACTTAAACACCAAATCTAAAGCCAACTACAACAGAATCAATACCCAATCTACACCAGGCTAGACACAGAAGGGACCACTTATACTAGCAGCCGGGGGGCAAAGGAGGGGTGATATGGAATGCATCCTGGGAACAGGGGTGAAGGAAGGACAACATTGGTGGTGGGAATGCCTCTAATTCAATGTCACTATGTATCTAAAATATAACTGTGAATAATTTGTAATCCACTTTGGTCAAAATAAAAATTATTAATAAAATATATATATACCCAAAACATTGTTGTCATTTTCTTTTCTTTTCTTTTCTTTTTTTGCGCTTGTTTTGTTTTTATTTCAGGACCGTGGTTATGTGGTGCTTGTCTTTATTGCTATAGTGCTCTTTGGATTTTTTGTTTGATTTTTCTTTATTATTGCTTTGGTGTTTCTCATCCTTTCTCCCTTTCTTCTCTCAAACTGATGTTTCGGCTTGCTTGATATTTACCCCCATTTTATTGCTTTTCTTCTCTTCAAATAAATCACATAACTTGAACCCTCTTGCTCCGCCTCTCTAATTGAGGGGGAAATAATGAAGGGTACCAAGACCAAGCAGTTGTATGATCACTAAATAGTGATAAAAATTATCAGACTTTAACACCAAATCCAAAGTCAACAACAAAAGAATTGATACCTAATCTACAAGCTAGATATAGAGGGGACCACTTATACTAGGGCTCCAGGGGTAAGGGAGAGGGATATGGGATGCAAGCTGGGACAGGGGTTGAGGGAGGACAACTTTGGTGATGGGAATCCCCTGATTCAATGTTAATATGTACCTAAAATATTACTGTGAAAGATATGTAGTCGACTTTGGTCAAAATAAAAATTATTAAAAAATTAAAAATAAATAAAAAATTTCAAAAAAACAATTACAATAATTGAGGAGTCTGTAGATTAAATTTCAATATTTATTGCTAAAGAAAAACTGTAAAATAGCATTTCAATATTTATTGCTAAAGAAAAACTGTAAAATAGCAACAATAACTTTAAAACTTTAAATAAAGTGCAGAAAATCGTAGCTTAACAGGTAATCAAGCTATATCACAAAGGTTAAAATCCTTCATCTGGATTCCTCATCATCTGTATGTCCAAACAGAGCTCAGTTGTATCTGATGTGAGGGTATCACCATAGACACTGTCATCATCACTGAGTTTGCAAGTATCATCATCACTGCTGTCGGTCTTATACAAAGTGCGGAAGATTGTGGGTTAAATAGTTCAGTGGCATATAGTTCAGCTCAGCAGCCTACCTCTTCAGCTCAGCCGTGACTTGTGGACTGAGCTGAAGCACTGCTCCCTCCAGCAGACAGCAAAAGACAACTGGAGACTACTTTCATTCGATTTGCTACACCAAATCAAATAACCTGAATGGCCTGAGTATAAGCCAAGTTTGGGCTTTTGGGCACAAATTTTGTGCTGAAAAACTCAGCTTATACTTGAATATGTATGGTAATTTTACTTATATTCTAGATAGGGGCTCCCGCCTTTTTCACAGAACCATAGAACTTGAGTCATTCATTCGATCTGTCTCATATTTCTTCTGCCTTCCTACAAATTGAGAAAAGGATAAAAAAAAAAAAGTGGTATGTGCCCAGGGGCCAAGAAGTCTCAAGAGTATTGAGTGAGAAAAAAAAAAAAGGTCAGACCTAAATACCCATGGCAAGGTCAAAAACCATAGAATCAAGAGACCCAAACTACAACAAGTTAAACACAAAATGGACCTGTTACACTGATTGTCCTGGGAGGTAGGAGTGGAGGTATAGGATGCATGCAGAGAACTAGGGTAGAGGGAGGTCAATACTAGTGGTGGGAACAGCCCTAATTCACTGTCACTAAACACCTGAAATACAACTGTGAAAGACTTATAATTCACAATGGTCTCAATAAAGAAAACTATATATTAAGAAAAAATATAGTTCAGCCATTTTCTATATTTTATTTCATGAGCTATGATCTGCTTTCTTTGGGGGAGGGGGGTGCAGCATGGGAAATTACATTTAATACTAGAAATTAAATTCAGGGCTTCACATAAACTAGGCATGTGTACAGGTTGAACAACATCCCTGACCCCACATTTGAAATATTTAAGGCTTCCTAAGGCTCAGCCTTACCAGAACATGGAAACACTACTCCAATTTAGGGTTGTAGAATGCACGCAAATAACTACCATATTTGCCGGCATATAAGACGATCCGTAAACCCATGAAAAACTTCCTAAAAGTTGGGAATCATATTATATGCTGGTATACGGCATGCTGAAACTTGTTCCAGCTTCAGGGACAAGTGATCCACACCCCTCTTACTTTTAAGAAGTAACTTACTTTTAAGAAGTAACTTACTTTTAAGACTTTTAGAACGTTTTTCATGGGTTGAAGGGTCATCTCATATGCCGGCAAATACGGTACATACCATATGAGGGCAGTTAGTATGTGTATGGTTCCTTATAAAAATGCCATAACTTCATAATTCAGAAAATACTAGAACAAGTACTTCTAAATATGAGCCTAATGTAATGATAATTGAAACTCGGGAGTAAGGAAAGTAAACTGTGTGCAGATAATAATTACATATTATTACTGCCCTTATAGACTTTCATTTTACTGCCCTTATAGACTTTCATTTTACTGTCCTTAGAGACTTTTCTGCCCTTCTATGCAGATTGTCAGGGGCTGGCTGACATGAACCACTCACTCAACCCCCAAGTCTTTCCTCACCAGTCTGCTGCTCTATCTCTAGACCATACAATGGTGTAAAGCACTGGTGTATCTGACAGCAGCTCAGCAGCCCACATGAAATATAGCACTTGGTCCAGTTCAGAACCCCCATGTCTGCCACAACACTAAATTCCACTGCTTTTCAGGAGTCAGGGCCACAATGCAAACTGCCTTTCAAGTAAAATAAATCACAGTAGAGGGGCCAGAGCTGTGGCACTGCAGTAGGGCATTTGCCTTGTACGCAGTTGATGTAGGACGGACTGCAGTTCAATCCCCTGGCTTCCCATATAGTCCCCCAAGCCAGGAGTGATTTCTGAGTGCATAGCCAGGAGTAACCCCTGAGTGTCACCGGGCGTTGCCCAAAATCCAAAAAAAAAAAAATCATTAGAGAAAACTTATTTTAAAAACTTGTAAATATTTGTTGTGCCTTTTACATTGCTACTTACTTACATATTCAAAACTAATGCAGTATGCTTTTCCTTTCCTGTGTCCTTCATTCCTAGCTTCCTTCCTATATTTTAAAGGAAAAAGTTTACAATGTATTTATTCTTGCCTATAATTGGACAAGATATTTTGAAGATGCAATGTCTTGGGCACCTGTAGTGGGGAAGGTGAAGTAACATGGCATATCAAAATATGAGCACTATTATGACTTCATTGCCTAAACTAAAATAATCTAACTTATAAAAAAGAAAATAACTGAAAGTATAAAACTATACAATCATATAAAACTATAAAATCATCCATAAAATCATCCATTTTTAAAAAAAATAAAAGATGTAATAAGATATACATACTATTTAAAGTTAGATCACTCTTAAAAAAGTAGGAAAAGTAAGAAAATTCAAATACTAATTGAAGAATGTGTCCTCCAAAATTTGGGAAACAGCTGGCTGTGCTCAGGCCTTAATCCTGGTGATATATCAGGGGATGATAGGCAGTGCCAGAAATTGAACCTAAACCTCTATTATCTCTCTGACCTGCGACATTATGTTTGTAATAATTTATTACTTTTCATGTAAGATGATTATAAAGTTGATGCCTTTAATGTTTAAAAATGTCCTTTCAGTCCACTGGAAAAAAAACACTAAGATATATTCATAATTATGACAATACTAACAATTTTACAATAATAAATACGTTTTCTTCCCTTACTGAGTAGTTATAAATATATGTGCTTTAATAAAATGTTAAAGAAGCATATAATAAAAATGTTTTGGGAAATCTACCTTCTATTATGAGTAAGTGTAATTTACATTTATAGTAAATAAATATACTAAATCTCACAACATTAATTTTAAATCAGGGGTCTCAAACTCAATTTACCTGGGGGCCGCAGGAGGCAAAGTCAGGGTGATCCTTGAGTACAAAGTCAGTAGTAAGCCTTTAACATTGGGGGGTATGACCCAAACAACTAAAATAAAACAAAACAAAAAAAGATTCCTCTAGGGCAGGACCACAAAATGTTGTATGGAGGGCCACAAACGGCCCGTGTGGCCGCGAGTTTGAGACCCCTGTTTTAAATGTTCTAGATACATTAATTTTTGCTCTTAAGGAGCATATGATTTTATTTGCCTAAAGTTGTGATTATAATTTTGGGGAATATGCAGTTAATTAGATCACATAACCAAATATATTACCTTCCATTATATTAGCTTTATATACTAACTGCTTCCCAACAAATTCATCAGCAATCTTACCATAATGCTACCTATATCTCAATAATGTTTCAAAACATAGTTCTGTACATATAGCTAAAATATAAAGAAAAGATTAGCTGAAGATCCTTCCTTTCTATTTCTTTCATAAGAAATAAAACTGCTGAATAATGGGTTATAATAGTTAAAATGTTTAAAAAACTAAATAACTTTATTCAATATGATACATGTCTCATGTATTGCTTACATGAACTATCACAATAGAAATGAACCTGTTGTGTCACAGTGTTAAGAAAGTAGATTTTACCTTTAAAAAGAGAAATGACATACTATTGTATTATGCCAATTGACACTGACAAGTTTAATGTCTACAATCATAAACCGTTCCCTTAAATACGATACTATTTTTCTCCAAAGTGGGTTTTGATAGCAGTCCCTTTCAATACACAAAGACAGTCATGGTCATATCAAATGCACAGTGTCAACAGGTTTATGATCACAAAGACTTGATGAGGTGAACATTGTCCCTACCCTTCAAAATTGCTTGCTGTGTGACAGGACCTGATGGTTACCATAGTGATTATATGGCAGGTTCTGATTTATTACCTTGTTCTTCAAGACTATGATGGCTCTCTGCTCTACCTTCAGCAGCTATTTAAGATTTAAGAGCAACACTATGATAAATGCCCACTATCTGTAAGACAGATTCAACAGCATGCAACCTTGGAGAGGGGTTCTTTAAATGCAAATCACCAGCTTTGTCTTCTTAGAAAATGAAAGAGTGATTCTGAAGCCATGCAAAGGGAGACCTTTGCCCTCCACAGCACAGATTCTTATCCTCAGGGACTGTCATTTTTCAGGGATACCACCACCCAGTGAATAGTTAAGCAGTTGAAATAGAAAATGAGGCAATAAATTGTGCTGAGGCTAGCCCAAGTAGCACATTGATTACAAAAGCAGACATATATCTGAGCAATTAGTGAGGCATTGAATTATGTGCTGCCAAATGTTCAATGTATTTAGAAAGTTATCACCATTGGTCAATATATTATGTCACTTCCTCTCAACTAATTGACACAGCTAACACTTTCACATGCAACCCTAAAAAAAGAGCATTTAGGAAATAAAGCTAGCAGTTGGATAGCTATTTGCCAATGAAATTCTACTTACACATCTCAATCGAAGATGGGTTCTTATTTCTTAAATATCAGATTTCACCTGTTTTTTACTTTAGAAAAAGTTTTATTTTTAGGAAATTTTATTTTAGGAAAATACACCACACACAATGCCAGTAATTTGTCACAGGAGTGTCATGCAATTAGGTGGTACATAAATGTCAGCAGGTATGAACTAAGATTCTAGAAACCATTTATGGTTCTATTCTCTTTTATTGTTTCTATATGCATGATGATAAAATAGTGAGAGAATATGGCCTTTAAGGCTTATCAAGTTAATAAACACTAGTTATTAACACAAGTTAATAATACACTAATTTGTATAATACACAAATAATACACTAATTTGTCCCATAAGACAAACAAGTTATTGATTTAGTCATCTAAATTCCTTGTTTAGACAGGAAGGATATTGCTTTTAGTATAAAAAAACAATCTCCACAATTCATGTTTAGTTCTTATAGCTCTATTTGAGAAAATCTTTTCAAAGAACAAAAAGCACATGATATTTTCAACATCACAATAGATCAGCATAAATGAAAACTTGTTTACTTTGTTTTTCACAAAACCGATACAAGCATAAACACTACCAGGGATGTGGTCTTCCTGACTCACAAAACCCAGAGGCTGAACTATATATTCCATTTTCTGCTTTGTTAATTCATCAAAGCTGTACAATTCCTTTTTTCTGCAGTACATTAATAGGAACCATATAAATCAATGCTGACTTAATTTTAAAGTTACTTATTCTGTTTTGTTGGTGGGTGTAGAGAGAATAATATCAAAAACAATGTTTTAAATCTCCTTTTCAAATCATTAGAAAGACATTTTCAGAATATTTTTAAAAAGCATTTTCAAATTTCAAATTGTGTTATCTAGTCATGTTTTTCTTTTCCTTTACTGGGGCAGGGGATAGAAGGAGGATAAAAATTGATTGCTTTGCACCGGGTAAAAAAAATTAATAATATTATAGTAAACTCCCCACCTACCTCCCATGGCCCACAGCTTTTTATAGGAAATGGTTACAAGCTAGTTAACTGAATCTGATCTGACTGTTCCCACAAGTAGCAAGTAGGAATTCACAGGAATTTATATGAGAACAAGTTTTTAAGTCTTCTTTTGCTTTGTTTGGACCACATCAGGCAGTGCTCAAGGGTACTCCTGTCTATGCATTCAGGAATCACTAATTTTTTGTGTTGAGGCCACACCCAGCAAAAATCAGGTTACTCCTGGATATGCATTCAAAAGTACTCATAGTTATACATAGAAAAATCATATGGGATGCCAGGGATTGAACCCAGATCTCAGTCACATGCAAGGCAAGTGTCTTAACTGAAGTACTATCTCTCCAACCCCTCAAGAATCACTTCTAGAGGGCTCATGGGACCATATGAGGTGCTGGATATTGAACTCAGACTGGCCAACATACAAAGCAAGTGCCTTACCCACTGTACTATCATTTCAGCCCCTGAATCTGTCTTGGATTGTAATCTTTTTATTTGGAATCAGATACACAAATGGACAATTCCTATAAGAACATATAAAAGGGCAGGGTATGTGGCTCAATGATAGAGCATTGTAAGAATGAGGCCATGAGTTTAGACTCTGGCACTGCCCCAAACTGTCAAGTAACATCATGGTCACAGATGCTGGGATCCCTGACAAAATGAGGCCTGTGAAAGAACCACAATCATGACTCCTGGACAAGGAAAATGCAGTAACTGCAAACAGAAGGAGTTAAGTCATTAGGAAGTCACAAGATAAAAGCATCTAGAATATTTAATTACCTTTAAAGATTATATGTGTAATTAATGTTAAAATGTCACAGAGAAGATTTGTCTTATGTTAATTCTACTGTAAATGGAAATAAATTACACAAAATATATAATCTTCAAGGTTAGCACAATGAGTTATTTTCCCATTATTTCCTTACTCTGCTAATGTCTTGAAGCTAACACATCAGCCCCAAAATTTCCAAACCTAGCCATCCAAATCCATTTTTCAGACCTCAGTCCTCACCATTCACATCAGAATTCATGCACTATGGAACCAGGAAAGCAACTGACTTCTACAACATCTCCTTAACCTATTCCTTTCTCCCCTGCAATCCCACAAAGTCCTTTAGTACAATGAAGACTGATTAAAAGAAAATATGGGATGCAAATCTACTGATCTCTTCCTGTCATTTTATTCTGAACCAATTAGATTCCCATCAATTCAGACAAAGTACTAGAATGAAAAAAAAATGGTGCTGACAAAGGTCCCTAGTCTTCAACACATTCTGATTCAACAGCTCATGGGAACTCTTTTTCACTTTTGCTTCCTACATAGCCCTCTAGGAGTTAACAGCTGTCAGCCAGGTAAGAATCATTTTGGCCCTGAGGTCAGCAATCTTATTAAATCCCTTTGCCACCATTGGGATAAAGTAATACCCTCACTGTTCAATGTAAGGCAAGGGGAGAAATGATTGAAGAGAGAAAGGGTTAGAAAAGCCAGGAGGGGAATGAAAAAGGAATAGGAACAGGATGAGTGCAAGTAAGTAGGAAAATAAAAAGCTTTCACACCTATACTATTTTTACTTTTCTATGCATTCACTAATCAAGGACATATGAAGTAAAAATAACCACTGCAACTCAGAAAATGCTCTAAGATAAAGCACAGTGTTACATTTTTGTAATTGATGTCATTCTATTGTGAATACACTGCCCACACCCAGAAATACTGCTGTAGTCATCATTTGGCATTTTGAAACAAGTGTTAAAATTGTATAAGTACAAAACATATTGACATTTATTTATTTTTATAATGGCAATGCTCCAAAAAAGAAAAATATCTTTTATTTTAATGAGCAAGAACAGACCTTAAGCATGTACACACAAAAGCTAACTATATTAGTAAATAATCTTTCTTGCATTAAGGTTCAGAAAAGCACTTATAGATCAAAGTCCTTTTTTTATATCTTTATATTTGAGTAAGAACCCATAAAAGTAGATACAGAGGCCTAAAGGCCATTTTCAAACACACTGAACATTGAAGAAAAGTGAAATTTGCTTACTTTAAGATTCACTTCACAATGTACAAAGCTTTTCTTATTTCAAGAGAAAGCTTCTATGATTACTAGAAAGAGGTAACTTATTCTGTGCTTCCAAATATATGTTCCAAATATATGTAATAGAAAGATGTTCTAAAAGAAATATGATAGAAATAGAAATAGATGTTCTAATAGAAATATGTTCCAAATATATGTAATTGAAATATACATGTAATCTAAGAGACAAGGAAAATAATTGAGCATGGCCACCACAAGCAGAAGTAGATCTAGGTCTACAGTTTTAACTGAAGAATGCAGGGAGGGATATTTATGTGAGGAGAACTAGTACCATGTTCTTAGTGGTACTACTATCAAGTAACAGGTACAGGCAGGTGGCAGGTTAAATTTTTTTATTGTGAAAAAATTAACACTATTTTAAAGATGTATGCTGTCCAGAAAAATACCTATAAAGGCGATCATACAGAAAAATTCATTCTTGAGATAAATTACTCCGTTACATTTCAGGTCCTTTATGAACTAACAGTAAGTCCTTATTTGATCACAAAAAATACTATTAACAAATAAATGGAAAAATCAAATACTCTACTCTGAAACATTGTAAAGACTAATTATTCAATGACTTGCTGCCAATGCCAATTAATAAGCTTACAAAATTTCGGCTATTAACATGTATTCCCTTTTTCTAAAAATGTGATCTTAATTAAAACAGCGGTAGGCAAATTAATTAAGAAACTTCTTGGGGGCCGGAGAGATGGCATGGAGGTAAAGCATTTGCTTTACATGCAGAAGGTTGGTGGTTCGAATCAGGCATCCCATATGGTCCCCCATGCCTGCCGGTAGCGATTTCTGAGCATAGAGCCAGGAGTATCCCCTGAGTGCTGCCAGGTGTAACCCAAAAACCAAAAAAAAAAAAAAAAAGAAAAGAAAAGAAATAAGAAATTTCTTGATCCCTTCAATAAGGCATCAACACAATAAAAATATTTTTATTTCCCTTTCCTTATTCTAATCCCAAGACCATTTTTCACTGGCAGAGCAGATGGAACAGAAACAGGCTTAAATAAACACAACAGAGGAATTGGTTCTGATCCTTCCAATCAACAACAAGCCACTTTTGTGACCCTTTAGCAGACATCACAAATCATTTTACTATAATGTAATTTTCCACAGATCCCTATAAACAATCCTGTAAGTGGTGGGCTAAGGGAGAAGTGCTTGAGGAATCAATTCTTTTCTTCTCTAGTGTTCCAACCACTGGCTTCCAGTGACATTTCTAAATTAATATTCTAACTTCTTCACATGTATATTTATTCTTTCATTGTTCTATGGTACAGAATCTAGACTAAAGCATATTAAACTCTCTTCCACACCTTTTAAAGGTCTCCCTGTGTTCATGCAATTCTGATGGCTGTTGGAAGGGCATGATCGAGAGTTGGTTTGTCCCTCGGTCTCTTCCAGCTCTGACTTTTCCCACCACCCTCCACCATTCCAGAATATCTGATTTGAGCCTAAGCTGTGGGCAGTATGTATTTGGAGGGGCCGTTTTCATGAGGGGCCTTCAGCATATCCCTTTACCATTCTCCCTCATTAGCTCCCATCTAGAGAACTAAGAACTAAGGAGAAACAGGCAGGCTGCAGAATGAGGTGCTAAACTCCATAATTTTTACCCTGTAGCTATTTGCTCTGGCAAACCTTTTCCCTCACTTTCACTCACAAATAAAATCACTGTCAAATTAAAAACAACAATCTTGGGGCCGGAGCAGTAGCACAGCAGTAGGGTGTTTTCCTTTAACACACCTGACCCAGAACAAACCTCAATTTAATCCCTGGTGTCCCATATGATCCCCCAAGCCAAAAGCAATTTCTGAGCACATACCCAGGAGTAACCCCAGGGCGTCTCTGGATGTGGCCAAAAATAAAAAAAAATTGTAAAAAAACCTGCAAAGCGCCAATATTTGGAATATTTTGTGAGTAATATTCCAATTATAAGAATCTTGAAATACTGGGCCAGAGTGGTGGCACTAAAGGTAAGACATCTGCCTTGCAAGCACTAGGCTAGGACTAACTGCGGTTCAATTCCCTGGCATCCCATATGGTACCCCCAAGCCAGGGCGATTTCTGAGCACATAGCTAGGAGTAACCCCCGAGCGTCAATGGGTATGGCCCCAAAAACAAACAAAAAAATAACAAAAAATAAAAAACAAAATAAAAAAGAATCTTGAAATACTATTCCCTCAAGAAAACAGAATAATTATGCACTTATTCAATATTTATTGAGAATCTATGTAGAGGCTTTGTTCAGGAATTGGGCATATATAAATAAAACCATATCCCCTCAAGAAGTTATGTTCTAGTAACAAATTTAAGTAAGTATAAAATGCCTGAATTATGGAAAAATGAAAGCATTATAGGCATTTATATATAAATGCTATGAATAACTATATTTCATACATGCCATAAGTAAAATGTCAGAACTTAAAGAAACAAAATTATATAGAACGTAAATTACACCGTAACTGGCTGCATCAGAAACATAACAAAAATACTCAAATATAAAAAAGCATTACTCTAAAATCTAAACATATAAGCCATCAGGCACAGTTCAAATGATCATGAGGCACTTCCTGTGAATGCTTGTCTGTTTATCCTTTAATCATCATAAGCACTGCATACACAGTAGGAATTAATTCTGAAATTCATTCATTCTGCTTATAATGTACATTTTGCTTACTACGGAGAAATATAAAGTAAAATACATGTCAGTGTTTCAGGATTCAAAGTATATCAGCCAAGAATATAAAAGTACAGAAATCAGAATAGTTTAAAATTATCATATGATGGAAAGTTTGCTAATAGTGGGTAATAAAAAATGTTGCAAAGTTAGAAGCAGTTTGGAAAGCCTGGATGCCACATAAAACTGAGCAGGGTAGTAGACAAAGTATCATTTCTTATGTCTAAATTAAGAATCTAGTGCAAGAGTACTAAGATGGCAAACAAAATCCAGGTGCCAACTGCAAGAGCCAGGGCAAGCTATGTCAACTAGGCCCAAAAGGAATTCTCTCCAAAAAAATGATGTAACATGGATATAAGTGTCTAACACCAGAGAGGTAGTCTAGACATGGGAGACAGAATCAAGGAAGGCAGAGTCTGGGACCCGGAAGACAAAACAACCATGATAGAGGTAGTAGCAGCATGATGAGAGTATTATAGATACTGCAAGTGGTATTGCATTCAACAGAGATGTGATGAATAAGACATACCAAGCTTGAACTCTGACATCTCCACAGGTTCATCAGCTAGAGAGGCCTAGGGATGGACCTCAGAGCACTGTGTGTAAGCATGCCCTCCCCCAACACACATACACACATACACCAGATAAAACTAGAACAAAACTCACCAGCATTTTCCTATAAAATGTGAAGTATTAAAGGATTAAATCTGGCAAAGAAAAGAAAAACATTATTTCTTTTTTTTTTTAATTTTTATTTTTAATTATGAGAACAAGGGTGCAAAGAAAGAGGACAAGGTAAAGTTACAGTGGAAGGACCATCACCCATAACATAATTCTCAGAAGTCCCCTTGCTGATATCTTAACTTTGAAATTTCAGCCAAAGAACATTAAGATAAATAAGACAGAATCCATGTACAATTACTTTGTCCCTCAAGTCCCCAGATTGTAACACAATCTAAAGCCATAAAACTTACGTAACTCCTTAAACATTACAGGCATAGTATTTTCTTACATTTCCATATACATGCATATTAGCTTAAATTAACCTCAAATTTTAAGTGAGTTCTTTTTAAGGATTAGAGTCAAAGGAGCACAGTAAGAATGGTGTTAGAGTGGCAATTGTTGTTTGCATAGGCCCACCAAAATATGAGGGACAGAAAAACATTATTTCATGGAGAAATTAAACTTACTCAAACAAATACAAAATAACACTGAGAAACCAACTTATTGCAGATCCTTTTGGAAGCTGACCATGATTAGCATTATAATGAGCATTACCCATGGAAAAAAAATGAAGTGCTCAGTCAGTTCACTGAATATCCTACACTACCTTGGAAGGCAGGAGATTTTCATTAACCCATGATGAATCATTATATTAAAGTACATGCTGTTATCAGAAATTTTAAAATGTAGGAAACCGTGTTTTAGCACTAAAGAAAAACACCAGTTTAAGAAACCAAGGTTGTAGCTCAATAGGAGAGTGTTCACTTTACTTATGGTGAGGCCCTGAGTTTGATTCCTGACACTGCAGGAAAAAAAAAAAGGCAAGGAAAAAATCTACTTAAAATTAACAGCTTCCTTTACAAACCAGAAGAGAAATTTTCCATGCTTGTAGTTAAGATTAGCTTAGTAATTAAATTAATCAAAGGACAGAACTATGGAATGATGCAACGTCCATTTCAACAGCACATAAAGTACCAAACTGCCTTGAAAAGAATCTTGAGAGAGTATCCTTTTTGCCAAGACCTTGATATTTTGCCTTCCATGATTCCCATCCCCTAAGAGTAATTACTTCCCTAAAAAATTGCACATGTTACACAGTTAAGAAATTACAGCTGTGCTTTATACACCTATGGCAAAATTCTACTACTTCTAAATCTAAATCCGTGCCTGTGAGTTGTATCAGGATATGAATGACTCTATAACATAACTGAAACCTTTAACACAGCCAGTTTAAGACAATCATCCAGATTACTCTATAAAGGGTAAATGCAGGACCAAGGGGTTACAAATACAGGCTTTGCATGCTGCCTAACTCAGTTCTTTTTTTTCCCCTTTTTTATTAATGTCTTTATATAATTTGATTACAAACATGAGTGTAATTGGGTTTCAGTCATATAAAGTACACCAGCGTGACATTACCATCACCAATGCCCCAAATCTCCCACTTCCCTACCCCCCTGCCTGTATTTGAGACAGGCTATCTACTTCCCTCATTCATTCACATTGTTATGTTAGTTGTCGGTGTAGTTATTTCTCTAACTGCACTCACCACTCTTTGTGGTGAGCTTCATATAATGAACTGGACCTCCCAGCCCTCATCTCTATTGTCTCTGAGAATTATTGCAAAAATGTCTTTTATTTTTCTTAAAACCCATAGATGAGTGAGACTATTCTGTGTCTATCTCTCTCCCTCTGACTTATTTTACTTAGCATAGTAGACTCCATGCACATCCATGTATAGGAAAATTTCATGACTTCATCTCTCCTAACAGCTGCATAATATTCCATTGTGTATATGTACCACAGTTGCTTTAGCCATTCATCTCTTGAAGGGCATCTTGGTTGTTTCCAGAGTCTGGCTATTGTAAATAGCGCGGCATATGAATATAGGTGTGAGGAAGGGATTTTTGTGTTCCTAGAGTATATCCCTAGGAGTGTATAGCTGGATTGTATGGGAGCTCAATTTCCAGTTTTTGGAGGAATCTCCATATCGCTTTCCATAAAGGTTGGACTAGATGGCATTCCCACCAGCAGTGAATAAGAGTTCCTTTCTCTCCACATCCCCGCCAGCACTGTTTATTCTCATTCTTTGTGATGTGCACCAATCTCTGTGGTATGAGATGGTACCTCATAGTTGTTTTGATTTGCATCTCCCTGGTGATTAGTGATGTGGAGCATTTTTTTTTCCTGTGCCTTTTGGCCATTTGTATTTCTTCTTTATCAAAGTGTCTGTTCATTTCTTCTCCCCATTTTTTGATGGGGTTAGATGTATTTTTCTTGTCAAGTTCTGTCAGTGCCTTGTATATTTTGGAGATTAGCCCCTTATGTGATTGGTATGGGGTAAATAGTTTCTCCCACTCAGTGGGTGACTTTTGTAGCCTGGGCACTATGTCCTTTGAGGTGCAGAAGCTTCTCAGCTTAATATAGTCCCATTTGTTTATCTCTTCTTACACTTGTTTGGAGAGTGCTGTTTCCTCCTTAAAGGTGCCTTTAGTCTCAATGTCATGGAGTATTTTACCTACATGTTGTTCTATATACCTTATGGTTTCAGGTTTGATATCAAGGTCTTTAATCCATTTGGATTTTACCTTCATACATGGTGTTAGCTGGGGGTCTGAGTTCGCTTTTTTGCAAGTGGCTAACCAGGTATGCCAGCACCACCTGTTGAATAGGCTTTCCTTACTCCATTTAGGATTTCTTCCCCCTTTATCAAAAATTAAATGATTATATATCTGGGGAACAGTCTCTGAATACTCAAGCTTATTCCACTGATCTGAGGATCTGTCTTTATTCCAGAACCATGTTGTTTTGATAACTGTTGCTTTGTAATACAGTTTAAAATTGGGGAAAGTAATGCCTCCCATATTCTTTTTCCCAAGAATTGCTTTACCTATTCATGGGTATTTTTTGTTCCATATAAATTTCAGAAGTGTTTCATCAACTTCTTTGAAGAATGTCGGGTATCTTTAGAGGGATCGCATTACATCTGTACAATGTTTTGGGAAGTATTGCCATTTTATTGATGTTGATCCTGCCAATCCATGAGCAGGGTATATGTTTCCATTTCCTCATGTGTTCTCTTATTTCTTGAAGCAGGGTTTTATAGTTTTCTTTGTATAGGTCCTTCACATCTTTAGTCAAGTTGATTTCAAGATATTTAAGTTTGTCTGACACTAATGTAATGGGGTTGTTTTCTTAATGTCCATTTCTTCTCCATCATTATTTGTGTATAAAAAGGCCATTGATTTTTGTGTGTTAAATTTGTAGCCTGCCACATTGCTATATGAGTCTTTATTTCTAGAAGCTTTTTTGGTAGAGTCTTTAAGGTTTTCTCTAACTCAGGCACCACATGCCTCACTGCAGCCCTAGAGGACACCAGTATTTCTGGGTGTGTCCCTGAAAGCCTCCCAAGTACCCCCAGTGTGCTGTTTTATCCCCAACACTGCAGGGCCCAGTCAATAAACTATCCTCCTGTCCTAGCACTGAACTGCCAGACCAAATATCTAAGAATTGCTGAGATAGGCCCCCACATCTCCTAAGTGCCACTGGAGAAGTCACCTCACCAAGACTTTTAAAACTCAGTATAAAGCAGCAAAAATCCAGTATAGTCACACTCTTAAACCCCAGTTGCTATGGCCTGAATGGTGACCCCTATCGCCATAAACTTTAGAGATGGGAGGCTTCAAAGGTAGCTAGGTTTGGATTGAATCACTATGGAAGTGCCCTTAAATAAGGTCAATGACTATATAAGAGGAAGGAAGAGCTCTCTCTATGCCACAGGCAGATCAGTGATAAAGAAGTGATCAGCAAGCTAGGAAAAGGGCTGTAACCAGGAACATAACCAGCATGTAGCCTAAGCTCCAGAGTGATTATAAATAAATGTCTTTGTTTTTTTTTGTTTTGTTTTTTGGTTATGGTTTTTGAACCAGCCATACCAGCGATGCTCGGCAGTTACTTCTGGTTCTGAGCTCAGGGATCACACCTTGTAGATTCAGAGGACCTTATGGAGTGCTTGAGTCTAAACCTGGGTAAGCCACATGTAAGGCAAGTGCCCTATCCACTGTTCTATCTCTCCACAACTAAATGCCTATTCTTTAAACTGACCAGTTTATCATATTTTGTGTTAAGACAACTTGAGACTAGTTTCATATTAAATATATACCTTCAAAGAACTATTTGCTAGTGTAGTCAGTTATAAAAAACCTAATATCCTAATTTGAAGAAACACTGGATCTGAAACTAAGATTAAAATAAAGCTCTACGTACACAGAGGAAAAGGACATATTTGTATGATAAAGTCCTACACAAATAACCAAATGTGGCTCAGGGAGAGTGGACTTTTCTCCCTAATTATATAGCCAAAGGTAAACAGATGTGAGCCACAGCTGAGCTGTTTTTAAAACATGCACCAGGTTCTCCAATTTGAGCATGTGAGAAGATACTGTTAATAGCCATAAAAATACTTCGATATCTGAAGATGAAGAAGGCCACACTCCTCCTAATCAGCAAAAGCTAAAAGTATTAAAGCTGTGAAGATGTATAATTGGAAATGGGGCTATACAGAGTTGAAGTCTCCAGTTGTTACAGACAGAAAACTACAAGGTGTTTCCATTATTAGTGTGTAGCAAAAGAACTTATAGGTTCCTATTCCCTTTGTGTTTACTCTGTGCCAGAATCCATCTGCCTAAAATACAAAATATCTATCTTTTCACTTAATTTTCACTGCACTCTTTCATTCCCATTTCTAATATTAGAGTCTTGGGGAATTTATTAGCACCTAAATTTCTCCTTACTAACTCTCATGCCCACTGCCCCTACATAAAAATATGACCTTATCTGCTCTAGCATAAGATGCTGAATGTACTTCCTCATCAAAGTCCTACTCTCAAGGCTCAGCCCTCTCTGACACCTCCTCCATAACACTGGTGCACTCATTTTTGTGCAAATGTCTAAATAGACTTTATGTCCATATTGTTACTCCAAGGCCAGTGATTTAAAAACTAAAATGTGAGGCCCTGCAGAGTATGGTTCCTGTCTATCCTTGATGAACTCTTCCACTCCTCTCCAAACATGAGTTCTATGCTCCAGCCATACAGAATTTCCAAGAATATTTTAGTACTCTACACCGGTTAAGCTGCTTCAGCTATCTATGCCTCCCATATACTCATGCAAATCCCATAAGATTCAACTACCGGTATCTCTTCCTCTGAGCCTATACATGGCAAACTTTCACCATTCCCCTAATAATCATCTTTATTAACAACCAAACAGTAACCTTTTCTTTGCCTTCTCTCACAGTTTATGGACCATTCCATGGGATTCACTTGGAGACAGTGCACTAGTGTGAGTTGAATAGCAGAGTGTGGGTGCTCACTCAAAGAGCATGCTTAAGTGAAATTCCTAATGATCTGGGCTCTTACATAGCTCAATTCTATTAGAAAAAAGGTGCCTGGAGAAGCTAAATGGGATTCACTAATTATCCAAAAACTAAATGACATACAGGAAAAGTTTTCACTTCTTAATCAGAAAAGAAAATGTACATGCACGCACACACACACGCATGCACATGTGTATGTGTGAGAGAGACAAATGACAATGATAACACATTTGCTCTTGTCTTTATTATCTCTCACTGACATCTCATTGGGTTCTTATCCTATTTGTGCCTGCAGCCTGTCTCATGTTTATAGCTTCAAAAAAAGCAATATAGGTTTCTTTATCTACCCCCTGCCTTGGGAGATAATTTTCAAACAGCCCAACGCTAATATCTCCTTTCCATTTCATTTCAGTCATCATAAAGATATAATTTCTCCACACCATGCCAGGAAATGAGTATCCATACTAATAGCACCTAAGAAAATATGCAAAGAGCTACCATTTCTGCAGCCAAAGATTTTTAGTACATTGTCTCCTGATTGAATCCTAATTTCTCAGGTCTGTGTACAGGAAGTAGATAAATATATGTGTGTATACTATTAAATATAAATGTCT
Organism: Suncus etruscus; assembly: GCF_024139225.1. Classification (NCBI taxonomy): domain Eukaryota; kingdom Metazoa; phylum Chordata; class Mammalia; order Eulipotyphla; family Soricidae; genus Suncus; species Suncus etruscus. The sequence continues at coordinate 72,465,324 of NC_064858.1, forward strand.
GAGGTATATTCCATTTACTCCAGCTCTCCCTAATTTCTTCCAAGAAATCAAGTATTATATAAAATGAGTTATTATAAGTATTACAAATAAGCAAAGTCAGCATTCCAGCAGTCAAACATATGAGTGGCTACTTCTTTTCTCCAAGCTGTGTATAAATCACCATTTCAACATCTTAGGTTAATACTTTGTTTGGGTTATTAGCTATTGACTATCCCTAGCTCCAATTTTGCTGCTGAAAAAAATTATTTGTAATTTTTAAATAAATATGTACACCCCATTGTTACATTATGAAGTTAGCTTGGCATACAATACTCTTGAATAACAATATAGACTGAGTTGGTTGAACTCACTACTCTTGCTTGGAACCACACCATTTTTCTGACCAAAATGTAAATACAAAAATCAATTACCTCAAAATTCCCAGCTATGTTATTATAGAAAAAGTGAAAGGAATAAAAAGGCAATTTAAAATTCGAACAAATGGAACTTGGGGAAGTTTAATCAGAGATTAACAACTGTCTCAAAAATCACAGAGTGGCATTGTTATTTGGATAATGTTAACCACAGGGAGACAATACAGTACACAATGGCTGTTTAGAATTAGAAAAGCCATTGACTGTGCTAAATCACAGACAATACACTGACCACTAGGGATTAAGGTCAAATATCCAGTAAGAACTTGGAGCAAGCAATGAATTTCAAAATGTCTAAGACTGTGAACAGCAAAAGCAACTTTGCTTCTGCATACCTAGTTATTCAATGACGCTTTCTGAAACAAAGTCATCTTAAAATTTTTATTATTGAGGGGCCGGAGAGAGAGAATGTAGGTAGAGTGTTTGCCTTGCATGCAGAAGGATGGTGATTTGAATCCCAGCATCCCAGATGATTCTCTGAGCCTGCCAGGAGCGATTTCTGAGCATAGGTACAGGAGTAACCCCTGAGCGCTGCCAGGTGTGACCCCCCAAAAAAAAATTATTTTTGAACAAGATGTTGGGAGCAGAAAGATAGGTAGGTAGGGCGTTTGCCTTACATGCGGAAGGACAGTGGTTTGAATCACAGCATCCCATATGGCCTGCCAGGAGCGATTTCTGAGCATAGAGCCAGAAGTAACCCAGATATATGTGCCTTAAACAGACAAGGAACATAATAAGAGCTTTTTCATCACTAAGAAAGGAAGTAATCACAGTACTAAAAAGACTAGTTTATTATTAAACAGAGTACTTTCATATCGTTGCTTTGGTTTTTGGTCCACACTCAAGGATGTTCAGTGCTTACTTCTGACTCTGTACTCAGGGATCACTCCTAGCAAGATTTGAGGACTATGTGTAGTGATTGGGACCAAACCAGAGATAGCCATCTGTCCACACTGTACTCTCTCCAACCAAAATTTCATACTTTAATAATTACAGTTAAAAATAGGTTTTACTTTGTGTTTTACCTGTTTTCTAGTCTAGCCATTTTATAAATCTAGTGGTTTCTATTAGTCCTTAGATTTCTCAGAAATTTTCTAATTTTCCAATAAATATCTATACTCATACTTAGAGAAAAAAGCTGAATAAAATACTGCAAAAATTCCCAAAAATGATTCCTGAATTCACAGATCATAAGTAATGTCATTTTCTTCCAGTTTTATTGAAAAGCTCTTATTAAAAGTAATGAGTTTCCCAATACATTGTTAGCAATGAGGAAGCCGACTTATAGAATCTTAATCCTCTGGCTACTTCAGAATACATTTCTATATTTGTTCCTGCCAATGTTTTCAATATTGTTTGTTATGGGGCAATACTCAGAGACACCAGGTATTCCCCCCACCCCAGGAAATCATGTGATGCTGAAGACTGATCCCAGGGTCTCACACATGATAGGTATGTGCTTTATCACTTGAGCCACATTTCATCTCCCTGTTTTAGAAATCTTAAGAAATTAAGGTAGGAAGAAATACTTAGGAGAATATTAACAGCCTCCACATCCTTTATAGAAATCTGTTAGAGTTAAGATGATAAAAATCTCTTTAGAGCAAAGAGGTCTGCATCCTCTTCCTCTATCTCTCAAAATGTCATTTTAATATTTAGAGAGGGGAGCATCAAAAATGTGTCAGCTTACAAAAAAAGAATAAAAATACTGATTCTGTCCTACCTGAATCACAAGAGAGATGGTTAGAAACAGAAGGTGAAAGACTGAATCTGGTTTTTTCTTCACTCCTCTAATGCACCATTTACTAAATACCCTTTTATGAGATATTCACAGATGCTCTGCTGGAACTGAACCCCTCCCTTGGCCCCAGGGCTGAATGAAAGAGTTAATTAAGTACATTTTTCAGCTTCTGGGCTTTTCAGAAACTTGGAATGTGCATATATATTCTGTATCTCCAAGAGAGGAATAAAAAATGCATCATTACCTTTACTCCCTATCTACAAGGGGAGTATTACCTATTACCAATCCTATTACCCATGCCTAAAACAAAGAACACAGTTTCCTAACTACTTATAAGACACAACAAAATCCTAATATATATATATATATATATATATATATATATATATATATATATATATATATATATATATAAAGGCTTTTTGGCCATACCTGGTAGCTCTCAGGGGTTACTCCTGGCTTTGTGCTCAGAAATCACTCCTGGCAGAGTCAGGGGACCATGTGGGATGCTGGGAATCAAATCAAGGTCTATCTGGATCAGCCACATGCAAGGAAAATGTTCTACCGCTGTGCTATCACTCCAGCCCCAAAATCCTAATATCTAATTCCCTTCAAATTCTCACAAGCTCACTCTATCATTTACACACACACACACACACACACACACACACACACATACACACACAAACACACATCCCAAATTCAATACTAATGCATGTTACTTACAAAGAAATATTAACCATTAATGTCTTAGAGCATAGAAAATACTGACCTTAAAAGAATCACTTTTTAAATATTGCCCACACCTTTCTAAGATTATGGCAGATTGACCACATTAAGAATAAGATAACACTTAACATTTTTAAACTTTTGTGTTGTTTTGCAATTGACAATAATAACATTACATAATAGTATGATATTCTGCTCCAAGTAGATAAACTAAACCATCTACTGATTTTTCTCCTTTCTTGCCTCTGCACTCATAGAAAGACATAGATTTTACAATAAAATAGCTCAGTGACAGAAAAACACACATCATATTGCTACTCCAGAAGCTTCTCTTTATATGACCTGCAACTTAAAGGAAGGTCAGCCACATAAAGAGATGACTTCGAAATTTGTGTCATAAAAAAAGAGCCATGCCCCCAGATGCACCAACAATATCTTGTGGCATTGTTTCTCTTTTGCATAGGCACATTACAATGGGAAAAATAATACATATAAAAACAAGTTCTTAACTAATAGAGATGGGAACACAAATTTGGTAATGTAATTAGGCCTTTTACTCTGAACATTGGCATAATGATTTGGCTCAGGCCTCAGAAGAATGGGCATCGCCCACACACACCTGAACAATGGATACCATCTATGGAAACAACCACAATTGTCTTTAACATTACCAGGATCCAAGCCTCTACCAGAGAAGACCTACCACTGCTTTGGCATTGACTTACTCCAAAAGTGCTCCCAACACCCAGGCGACTCAGCAACAGTCTGCATGCAGGGCAGATCGCTCTGCATTGAATGATATGCTGAAACTAGAGGATGCTCCACATCAGCCTGGCATCGATGAAAGAAATGCACAGAATCCAGAGTCTTTAAATATAAGAGTCTGATACCAACAATAGCTAAAGTGTGAAAAAGTTTCACCAGGACCTTGAGAATGACTGGAGTTGGATAGACTGGTATGCCTAGAACCCAGAGTCTGTCTTATGCCAATAAACTTCTGGGGTGAGGCCTTTTTGTAATCATGTCAAGGATTTTTTTTTTCCATTTTCTCCATTTTTCTGGACCTATGCAAACATTGGTGATTGCCACTATCACACCTTTACTATATTTTTTTACTCTTATCCTTTAAGGAAAAAAATACAACTTACTGAACTTAAAAACAAATTATTGTAGTAGAAGGCCTGTCTCGAATACAGGCAGGGGATGGGAAGGGGGAGGGGGTAATGTTGCACTGGTGAAGGGGGGTGTTCTGGTTATGACTGTAACCCAAATATGATCATGTTACTTAAATAAAAAATATATTAAAAAATAATAATGTGGTTCCTAAGTGCATGAAGAAATGCAATGATTTTAAATAAGGTTGTCTTAAACACTCTTGGCCCCAGAGTATATCAAGGAGATGGAAAGAAATTGAGTGGAGGAGAAACACAAATATAAAAGGATGGGGGCCAGGGGCCAAGTGGTCTCAGCTGCATTAGTGGTGTTAAAAAAGAACAGAAATATCCAAGCCAAAGTTAACAGAATCAAGAGAACTAAACTTTAACAATCTAAACAAAAAGTTTAGATTGTAGGGGCAAAGAGTGGTGATATCGGATTCACTCTGGGAACACTGGTGGAGGGAGGTCAACACTGGTGGTGAGATTGGCCCTGACTCCTTGTATATCTGACACCCAACTATGAAGGACTTTGTAAATCACAATGATTGCAATAAAAATATGTGATTCTTGCAGATAAAAGAAAAGAGCCATGTATCAATACACCTGACAAAAATATGGTGAAATCACATTTCAGTTGTCCAGAATGACTGCTGTACATCACACTTGGAAGCAGTAAGCCAAGACAGAATGAACATTTCCAAGTTGTTATGGTAACTAAACTGTATCTGGTTCCATAAAACATTAGCTTTCCATCACAAGGATGGAATTTAAAATTCCATGTGAATCAGGGTCCCTGCATGAAGGAGAAAGCAGTGGTCACCACAACCTACAAGAAGCTCCTTTGAGTACACAGCCCACCTAAACAGAGCATCAGCCACCGACCAAGATATGCAGTCTCTGCCCTTGAGTGCTCACACCCAGTCACCAGGAGCTACATCTCAACTTCTCCTCCTGACTTCACAACTACTAGAAGAATCATCCCCAAGGAAAAATTAAACACAAACACACAAACACACACACACACACAAAACAAAGGGCAAAGACACTCCAGTTGAAAGCAAAAATCTCAGGCAAAAGAGGGTGTGGGAGGAACACATGCAGAACAGACAGCCTTGCATACTGAAGCTAGAAACCCAGTTATAACTATATGGCCCAAAAAGCAGCCTCTTTTCTCTGTCAGTATTGAAGAGTCAATAACTGTGGAATTGTACAGAAACAGAATCTATGAGCACTGGATTCAAACATTCTGGATTGTTGTCCTTTATCCAGGCCACTCAGCTACAGGAGAGTCTCCAAGTCACCGTGCTGGAATTATGTCTTATAGCAAAGTAACCAAGATCTTTCTCTTACCTGAACCACTGTAGCAATTCAATCCATATTGTTATTGTCACTGGTCTATCTAGAATAGGAAACTACCAAGGATAGAATATACACTGATTCTTCCCACCCCACACCCAAAAAGGAGTAAAATCCTAATCCCTGGAACCTAAAAACACATTACCTTGCATCTAAATAGAGGAAAGGATTTGGCTAATAGTTCTGCAGGTAGAGCACCTGCTTTTCAAAGGCCAGCCAGGGTTTATTGCCCAATACCCATAGGACCACCAGGAGCATTAGATCTACCTTAAATGGTCTGACCAATACCACCACCACCCTACACACACACCCCAAAAAAATGAATACCGGTAAATATTTGACGACAGAAAAAATCTTGAAATGGAGAGATTTAGCTTGAATTGCCTGGGTTAATTCAACATAATCACAACCACTCTTCTTAAAAGATGAAATAAAGGAGGAGGTAAGGGGATTAAAAATCAAAAGAGAAGAAACTAAAATTCAGAGACAAGAGAGTTGTGAAGAGGCTGGATTTGCAAATACAGGAGGCAGAAACCAGCCTAGGAGTGCTGGTGACAGCTAGAATATAGGAAAAACAAGAAAGCACATTTCCTATGTTCCGTAAGCTCCAGAATACAACTGAGACACTTTGATTTTAAGATTATGATATCCACAGGTCAGAGCAATAGCACAGTGGGTAGAACGTTTGCCTTGCACATGGTCAACCTGGGTTTGACCCCCAGCATCCCATATGGTCCCCCAAGCCTGCCAGGATTTATGAGCACAGAGCTAAGAGTAACCCCTGAGTGCTATCAGGAGTGACCCAAAAAACAAACAAACAAGTAAAAAAGAATTTTAACCTCCAGAAGTGTAATAAATGTGTGTTAACACCCTAATGATAAGGAAACAGCAACAATTTGATCTAAAGGCAGGTTGCTCTATCCTGCCACCCAATGGTGAGATGAAATCAGATGACGAACTGCCCTAGGATCTGTACAAGAGCCACTATTTCTATTTACAAAAGACTATCTATAAAAACTACTACTAAGCAGAACTTTTCCTAGGACCAAAGAATAACTTTATCTAGTCTTCACCCTAGGAGCTGTACAAAAATTAAGATCTCTAACTACAGATGGACTTTGTCAACTGCAACTAAGCAGAATTTTTTTCTGGGACCATAGAGACATTGGGGTTGGACAACGAATATGCCCAGAGCCTATAGTTGGTCTTTAGACAGTATGCTTCAAGCAACACCTTGAACACCTTCTCTTTTTTTCTATTTTCTTCTTTTAATTTTATTTATATTCTAGATTGGTGCCCCATGCCTTTTTTCCTAGAACCATAGAATTTGAATCACTTTGTTCTGGTTCATATTTCTATGTCTTTTTACAAATTGAGAAAAGAAAAATAAGTGGATGGGGCCCAGGGGTCAAGTGGTCTCAGGAACATTGAGTGGGGAAATAAAAGAGAGGTCAGATCTAAATACCCAAGCTAAAGTCAACAACAACAAAAACAAGCAACCCAAACTAAAACAAGCTAAACACAAAATAGACCTACTGTAGTCCAGGGGGCTAGAGGTAAAGGTTTAGGATGCATTGGGGAACTATACTGAAGGGAGGTCAACACTGATGGTGAGAATGACCTTAATTCACTATCACTAAACACCTGAAATACAACAGTGAAAAACTTGTAATTCACAATGACCTCAATAAAAATAAATTTAAAAAAAAAGAAAGAAATGTCTATTAACAACAACAACAAACAAATCATGGGATCAGAAAGCAGAAGATAAGGTGCTAGTTATTCCCATAATAGTATACTTTAAGGGTGGAAAAACCCTGTATCTCTTAGGCCAAGGGAATTCCCTTTCTAATGTCCCCAATATTTACTGTGCCTATGAAGGAAAACAAAAAAAAAAAAACAAAAAACAGCACAAAATAATATTTTTATTTATTTATCTATTTATTTTTATTATTTTATCTTATTTTATTTTATTTCATATTTTTTGGTTTTGATATTGTTTCCATTTTTTATTTTCATTATTATTATCATTACTACTATTTCTTTCTCCTTTTTTTTCACTCTCTTGTGTTTTTATTTCAGGACCGTGGATATTATGTGGTGCTTGACTTTATTGCTGTAGTGCTCATTGGATTTTTCGTTTGATATTTCTTTTTGTAGTGATGGGGTGTTTCTCTTCCTTGTTCCCTTTCTTCTCTCAAACTGATGTTGAGAGCCTCTAGAAGGATTCCGCCCATTTTCGGCTTATTTGATTTGTACCCCATTTTATTGCTTTTCTATTCTTCAAACAGAGCCACCTAACTTGAATCATCTAGTTCCGCCTCTCAAATTGAAGGGGAAATAATGGAGGGTACCACTTATACTAGCAATCCGGGGGGTAAGGATGGGGGCTATGGGACGAAAGCTGGGAACAGGGGTGGAGGGAGGACAACTTTGGTGATGGGAATTCCTCTGATTCAATGTAAATATGTGCCTAAAATATTACTGTGAAAGAGATATAATCCATTTTGGTCAAAATAAAAATTATTATTAAAAAAAGATAAGCAATGCTTGCCTTGCATATGGCCAACGAGGGTCTAATCCCTAGCATCCCAGAGTCCCCTGAGCACTGCCAGTTGCAGCCCCTGAATATCACTGTTATGAGCCCCCCTCAAAAAAATAGACAATGAAAACAGAAAAACCTAACAAGTACATTGTGTTGTATGATGTTATCTGAAAGTACTAGACTCAGACATAATTACTAATTTAGACAAAATACTAATTTCAAGTTACTAAATTTAGCCAAAACTACTAGATTTAGATAAAACTACTAACTTAAACGACAAAATCAACTACTACCTGTTTGCCTGGAACTCAACCACTACACTGCTAAATTCAACTACTAAATTCCACAACCAAATTCAGACAAAACTACTAAATCCACATAAAACTACTAATCTCAGACAAAAAGAGGTAAGTAAAGTGCTACCACTGGCAGCAATAGGATGCAAATAAGCTATCTCATTAATATGGGAATGTGACAAATACATGCTACCTAATGAACACTGAATCAATGCAGGCCCTGTTATTGTGCAAAAGAAACTCCTATCTCTCAGAGAAACCAGAAGTATCTAGTAGTAAATGTCTATATCTACAGCCACCTGTATGCTTCCTACTACATGCCAGACAGTTACAGGTAACACCCTCTACCACTCATTTTCAGATACTTTCACCTGAAATAATCCAGTTAATAAATGAACCAAAAGGGAGATACCATCCAAGCAGCCACTGAATTCCAAAAATGAGACAGGAATATAATTAGCCCATGGCAGTTTTATAACTAAGAATAAAGAAGGAGGGTGTAATGCTATAAAATAAAAAAACCAAAGCATGCCTATTTGCCTCCAGTCAGTGAGACCAATAAGCCTACATATCTAGTAGCAACCATGATAACACACCAACTGATCGCAGAGAGCTAAGACAAAAATTCCAAGGGGCCTGCCCCAGTCTTTAAGGAAGAAAACACAAAATCCAGGGAATGAGAAGCTCTTCTCCCTCTCGTTTTAGTTTCTTTGAATGAAGTACAACCAGGATTCTTGGCAGCATGGCATTAGTGTATCCATGAGAGGGATGGTGACCCCATTCCACTTCCTCTGAAAAAATTCAGGATGCTCTCTAGATATCACAGAAGTGGGAAGGGGCATCTTTAATGGAGAGAGCTCAGGCAGAAACAAGCATGGTCATGATGATCTTAGAAACATATTGCAAAAAAAATCAGGAAAATGGATAGGACATAACAAAGATGGGGTAAAGAAAGAATACAGGTGAATAGAGAACAAATTATGGGATAAACTATTACTACTGGGAAAATTTATAGGAAAATCAGTAATGTTATTCTCTTGTATACATTCACATGCTTCCCAAGCAATAACCTTTTTTGGGGTGATGGCCAAAGATTTTGACACCAGATGTTCTTGATGACTATGGAGAGCCAGGAGTGGCCTGACCTCTTTTCTGGTAACAAAAAATTCCTAATTTTATATTTGTTTTTAAGGGCTATATCCATGTTTCTACCTCTAACATTATTTAAAGCCAATCCTGGCCTTTCAAAAAATGGGAGGGGGCAAAATATTGGAATAAATCCAAGAGTTAAAATGTTAGAATACTCCCACATTCACACTCCAGGTAGAGATGAAACAGGAGTCATAAATGAAAAGATAGGGCTTTAGTCCTAGTGGTAGGATGCTTGCCTAAATCACTTCCACCAATGCATAGTCCTCCAAAACAGCTGGTAGCAATTCTATCCTCCATACAAACACCAAGCTCAGAGCACCACTAGTTGTGGAACAAAATAACTAAATAAATAATAAATTAAAATAGAAAATTACCAAAAGGAAAGATACAAATAAGCTATGTCTCTTAAAAATTTTTATTTTTTATTTAGATTGCATCCTTTTTCTACAGATCTTAGAATTTACACTTGCATTGTATATGCCTAATGATTTCTGATACTGGAGATACATACAGCATAATTTCCAAGCTCAAGGAATATCAGTGATTTTAACTGTGCTCTTCTAAATCCCTCAAGAAGGCAGAAAGAGATGTTGGAAACTGGAATCAACAGCCCCATGAACATTATTTACCATCTTCTTCCATCTTTACAGGAAGTTAATCTTACCGAAGGTTTTTTCACAACTCTTTAAGTCTAACTTTTCTTAAAAATTAATATTCAAGCAAAATTCTAGAAATGCACACAAGTAGAAACTATGTGCTGCCTTACAAATCAATGTCTCAGCATAGGCTTGCAACCTCCACATCCCAAAACCTACCTAGAGAAGGCAAATGCAGAGAGAAAACAAAAAGGATTATGATGAGCTCCTTATCAGCATATTCCCAGAATTGTATGATTCCAGGTTCCCAGCAAAATGCTAAGTTGTTAACAAAAGAAAATCTTGACAACCTCTGCTATTTTCCTAATGCTCAGATGAAATCCTGCTGGTGGAAGAAGAAAGGTGAAATAGTAGGAAATAGTAAGCAATGGAATGTTGATGGAAAAAAGCTACAGCATTCTTCTAATAATCCCTAGATTGGAAATATATGTTATTTTCTCAACTCTCACCGCCTGAAAAAAATATTTATTGCATGTGCTCAGTAAAATAGATGCCTATCTGAGATATGACTTCCATTTGTAACTGAGACTACTCTGTAAGTAGAAAGGTGAACAATTATTTCACCTTACATTTTTTTTTTGTTTGTTTTTTTCAGCCACACCTGTTTGATGCTCAGGGGTTACTCCTGGCAAAGAGCTCAGAAATTGCCCCTGACTTGGCGGGACCATATGGGACGCCAGGGGATCTAACCACAGTCCTTCCTTGGCTAGCACTTGCAAGGCAGAAACCTTACCTCTAGCGCCATCTTACCAGCCCCTATTTCACCTTACATTTGTCTTACTTTTAAATTTTCTAGTTTAACTGTAAAGACCTGTACTTGCATCCCTCTCTTCACTACAACACTAGTCTGCTTGTGCAAAACTCTTAGTTTCTCTGGCTTTAATGAGGTAAACACACATATAAACTTTGTATGACTGTACAAATTAAAATAATTTTAAATATCTGAAAGCCTATGGCTTTAAAGGTAGACCACAGAAAGGAGAAAAGTCCTTTTATAAAAGCACCAGGAAATTTTCCTAATGAGAAATTAGTGATGTCACTAAACTCTTGGATTACTGAACCTTAGGGCACCTGGAAGACATGGAGTCAAAAGGAGAAGGCAAAAGAGGAGGAAACAGAGATCAGAAAATTTAATGTCAGAGATGAGAAGCAAGGAGGAAAAGCCAATGTTCTTTCCTAAACACAATTAAATGTTCCAATACTCCTCCTAAGTAATGATCAACTATCTCAAAATTTAAAGCATACACACAATTTTAACCTTGTTAGCATGGTTTCCCAAAGGACTACTGGGGGCGAATTTCAGGGAAGTATATTTACATAATTATTCCTCCCCAGTTACTTGTTTGGCAGGAAAACCTGATCTACTTTATGTAATTAGCTGATTAAAGTGGTATTTGATTCAATCCAAGCTATACAAAGTGATCTTGAGCTGATTGAAGGACACATTCAAACCCTCCCATTGACAATGTTTGTGTTTGCAATAATATATCTTTACTTAAGGATAAGATAAATAGTCCTATTTAGACCACTGAAACATCTATGAGAATATACTCACTCATTCCCAAAATGGGTTTTATTACTCCCTTTTGAGAAAAGAAAAGCATGGCAATATTTTAAATGACAGACTCTTGAGAAAAAGAAATGAGATAATCTACAATACATATTTTCAAGAAGAATGGAAACAGATTCAGCTTAATTCATTCACTTATTATGCATATAAGGCGATATATCATATACCTAAAATTCACCATCAATTATGACTGCAGAGGTCAAAATGGAAACTCACTGACCCTAAGTCACAATGAGAACAGAAATGCCTGCCAAACAGTCACTTCCATTGTATCCCCTTAATAAAAACAAGCAGATTGTGATTTTTATTTTTATTTTGCCCTTCTATTGTCATTACTGATCTTAAAATATGCGTGGCTTTACTCAGTATCACCACTTTATAACTAACACCCTCTATGGTTGGAAATGTCCAAAACTGGTAGAATCCCTATCCACTGTCTCAACAACTATCTATCTTTCTTAATCATAGAGGTCAACTCATAATTCCAGACATAAATGAAACTGGATTCTAATGTCACTCTACTACTTAATCACTTAGTGATTCAAATAAAATAGTAAAATTTACTCCAAGCCTGAATTTGATAGTCTATAATTTAAGGACAAATGCATATGCTATGCATCTAAAACTATAAAATGCTAACACCATCAAATACAAGCAGAAGAATTTTATAAATCTAACAATGCAACACACAGCGAATAGGTATCTTCCATTAACATTAAATTGCCATAAGAACAAACAGTAAAATACTCTTTTGTAATCTTGCTAGAAATTTTCTCTCAGCCAATTTTCAGAAAGAAATAATGATTTATTATAGCACATGTGCTAAACTTCTGCCATCTTCAGTTTATTTTATCTAGATTAGAAACTTAAAAAGGACTGCCTTCCATTCCAGACTCTAGGTCCTTAGCCACCATTTCAGAGCCAGAATAAAATTTCTTTGGAGGGATTAAGGGAGGCTACTCCTGGTGGTGCTGGGATAAACTGTAAGATGCTCAGGATCAAGCTAATCTTGGCTGCATGAAAAGCAAGTGACAAACACTTTGCTATCTCTGTGTCCTAAATAAAACCACTTTGAACTGATAGCACATAATTAACTTAACAAAAAATTAATTCACTTAACAATGAACTTTAGAATCTTGTCAAGTTGCTTAGGCATGTTGAAGATTTCAAAGTCCCTCTCTAGCAGACTACTATAAAATGTTATTTCCATAGACACAAGAAATTCAACTCTTTCATTCCCCCTCTATTTTATCCTCTCTCAATCCAGCAAAGGTGTATGTAATACCTGAATAAAATACCAAATTTTACCCTGCTTACACTCAAGAAAAATCCAAAAAACTAAGATTCTGATCATAATGGTCATTAATCTATCATGTCTACCTGTCACGCCCCCAAAATATGCAAGTATATTTGAAGATTGAAATGTAAATGGGATTCTTTATTTGCTAAGCAAGGCAGGCAGGAAAATAAACTGTAACACTACAATCCTAACAATTAGAAGTCAGCAAATTTATTGTCTGCTGCATGGGTACTGAATTTCCATCGTTCTTTTTATGTAACACACACTTGCAAAAAAATAAAATAGACTAAAATGTGAACCAGACAACACAAGTTCTATTACACTGAAAGCAAGGGAGACATATAATGAAATCTTTTTTTCTTGAAACAAGGTCATCCTTCTAATTAATAGAATTCATTGTATCCTGAGGCCCAATTCAAAGTATTTTCCTCTGCAGATTATCTACATAGGTTCCCTAGAAAAGGGGACTTGAATGCAAATAAAAAAAATAATACCTTTAACATGGCCTCTGGTAAATCTTTTATATTTCTATTGGATTTTTTTTATTTTAACGGTATGTAAAATTAGAAAATTGTGTGCAAAATATTGTGGTTAGCCTTTTTTAAACTACTTGCATTTACCAAATTTAGCAATTCAGCTAAAACACTGAAGAAGCAAGAAATTATAAGATATATTCTTTAAAACTGCAAAATGATATGCCTGAAACAGAGAAAGAGAACTATTTTGAATAATGTACTAAGTTATCAAAAAAAAGGAGCAAAGTAACTAATAATGTGTGTAGTGAGGACATACCTTAAAAACTAATTCCTCTAGATTACAAATCTTGAGAATTTTTAAGAGAATTTATATTTTATAATGATCTAAAAATATTGTTAATCTGGAATATAAAATTTTAACATGCATGGAATACCTATAAGCACAAGAAGAGACTATAGCTTCTAAACCTATTTAATATTGGTTCAATGTTTTAACTAGAAGTCTTCTTTTCATATACAACATAAATTAAAAAAAGAAATACTAATTATATAGGGGTATTTAAAATAAGCTAAACTTGCCTTAAAAAAAAACAAAAATAAAATTCATGGTAACTTACAAATTATTAACTTGAGGTCTTCAAAAGTAGAAACACTGGATTGTTTCTTGAGTCAGTTTTGGTCACCTTTAATAGTTTGTGTTAAAAACTGGAAATTCAAGAAATTATTACAGCTGTTTTACTCTTTAAGCTATTCTGATATAAACTGTATCCTTGAATAAAGTGCCCTCAGAGGACGAAGCAGGGAAGAGAAAGTTAAGAAAAAAGGAATGCAGGTGCGTGATGTATGCAAGAAAGATCAAGTGTAAATTTATGAATACTGGAAAAAGGAAGGGAATTCTGTGAATTTAGCAGGGGTCTCAAACTTGCGGCCCTCCATACAACATTTGTGGCCCTGCCCTAGAGGAATCTTTTTTTATTTTGTTTTGTTTTAGTTGTTTGGGTCATACCCTCTAATGTTCAAGGCTTACTACTAACTTTGCACTCAAGGATCACCCCAACTTTGCCTACTGCGGCCCCCAGGTAAATTGAGCTTGAGACCCTTATTTAAAGCAATGTGTAGAAAGGGTCAAGGATGTGTTTTTCTTTTTCTTTCTTTTTCTTTTTTTTTTGCCAATTTTTAATATAAAAAAACCCCTCACCAGTGCAACATTCCCATCACCAATGTCCCAAGTGTCCCTCCTTCCCAACCCACACTGGTCTGTACTCTAGACAGGCTTTCTACTTCCCTCATTCAGTCACATTTTATTATGATGGTTCTCAGTGTAATTATTTCTGTGACTGCACTAAACAATCCCTGTGGTGAGCTTCATGTCGTGAGCTGGATCTTCCAGTCCTCCTCTATTTTGTCTCTGAGAATCATTCACAAATGTCTTATTTTCCTCAAAACCCATAGATGAGTGAGACCATTCAATGTTTATCTCTCTCTCTCTGACTTATTTCACTCAGCATAATAGATTCCATTTACATCCATGTAAAGGAAAATTTCATGATTTCATCTCTTCTGATGGCTGCATAGTATTCCATTGTATATATGTACCACAGTTTCGTTAGCCATTCATCTATTGAGGGGCATCTAGGCTGTTTCCAGAGTCTGGCTATTGTAAACAGTGTTGCAATGAATATAGGTGTGAGGAAGGAATTTTTGTATTGTATTTTTGTGTTCCTAGGGTATATCCCTAGGAGTGAAATAGCTGGATTGTATGGGAGCTCAATTTCCAGTTTTTGGAGGAGTCTCCATATCGCTTTTCATAAAGTGACTAGACGGCATTCCCACCAGCAGTGAATAAGAGTTCCTTTCTCTCCACATCCCTGCCAGCACTGCTTGTTCTCATTCTTTGTGATGTGCACCAATCTCTATGGTGTGAGATGTTACCTCATAGTTCTTTTGATTTGCATCTCCCTGATGATTAGTGATGTGGAGCATTTTTTCATGTGCCTTTTAGCCATTTGTATTTCTTTTTTGTCACATTGTCTGTTCATTGCTTCTCCCCATTTTTTGATGGGGTTAGATAATTTTTTCTTGTAAAGTTCTGTCAGTGCCTTGTATATTTTGGATATTAGCCCCTTATCTGATGGTTATTGGGTGAATAGTTTCTCCCATTCAGTGGGTGGCTCTTGTATTCTGGGCACTATTTCCTTTGAGGTGCAGAAGTTTCTCAGCTTAATATAGTCCCCATCTGTTTATTTCTGCTTTCACTTGTTTGGAGAGTGCTATTTTTTAAGGATGTTTTTTAAAAAACACTATTTTTTAAGAATATGTTTTAAGTAAAGAAACTCTCTGTATAATCAAATTAAATAATTATTAGACATAATTAGAAATGTTTTTGTCTAATCAGCTTTTGTATTTGCTGCCATCCAACCAAAAGATTTTCATTACTTTTTGCTACAGATATAGATAGGTATTCACAAAGGCTTCTCTCATCAAGGTGCAGAATTATAAGAATGCCTTGTGCATTAAGCTGACTCAAGTTCCAGTAAGAAGAATGGGCTGTAGGCCTTTGCCTGACATTGTAAAAAGGAATCAGCCAAACTCCAAGTGATGGCCATTTGGAAGGACCCAGTATTAGGGAAATGGAGGGGTCCAGATCCTCTGTTGTCAGTAGGCTGTGGCTTTGGCTGTGTTACCACAGAAAAAACCTAGTCCCATTTGAGTCTCAGCAAGAAATATCAAACTTATACCTACTAAAAATACTGATAATGATAATTCAACACAGGTTGATCCAACCTGAGGTTAGTTTTACTTTTGTTTTGCAGGATGGAGATTTGCTAGATTTTTTTTTTTAACCAACTGCTGCCTGGTGCCACCATCCCCCCACCCCACCCCACCCCCACCCCTGCCTGCACCACTTAAGCAGCAATGGAAAGTAATTCAAGCTGAAGCCAGTGTTGATGCCTTTATGGTTCATTCCTCTGTCTACCCAGCAGGAGCCTGGTTTCTGGACTTGCAGTTTGATTTATGTGACCTTGTGGGCTCCTTTAGGTCCAGTATTAAAATACCTTGGACATGGGGCCAGAGTGGTGGTGCAGCGGAAGGGTGTTTGCATTGCACTCGGCTGACCTAGGACAAACCACAGTTCAATCCCCTGGCGTCCCATTTGGTCCCCACAAGCCAGGAGCAATTTCTGAGCACATAGCCAGGATTAAACCCTGATCATCACAGGGTGTGGCCCAAAAACAATAAATAAATAAATAAATAAATAAATAAATAAATAAATAAATAAATAAATAAATAAATAAATAAATAAATAAAATATCTTGGGCAGGCCTGGGTACCATGACCCATGTCCACTTTAAATGCAAAAAAATAATTTGCACGACTTACAATTTTATATATGCCCTGGTCATGGTCTTTTTTTCTACAACTAAATGTGGAATCGAAAGGGATTATTATTGTGCCACAGGCGAGTGTGAATTTACAGATTCAGGCAGCGGATTAAAGCATAATACTGAGGATTTTATTAAAATTACCAAAACACCATAAACTTTGTGTTCACCCGGATTACTCAATGTAACCCTGTGCTTTTACAAGTTACAGAAACTGGAAAGAAAAAAATGTAGAAAAATTAAAAGAGGAATGATGTGGGGATTAAGATTTTATGAATCTGGCTATGATTCTGGCTTACTTTTTAAAATCCAGTTAAGCATCACTTATCCTACCTTTAAAATAGGGCCTGACACCACCTCCTGTTCTCCCTGTAACATCTCTCAGCTTTTCATCAGTCAGTCCAACTGCTCTGACCTCCAGGTCACAAATATTTAGATCCCAGTTTACCATGACCCCTAGTAGGCCAATGCCTATGCACCATGTTCTCTTAGGTTTAACACCTACTGTGCATGTACTTTGGCAACTCATGAATTCCACCTATGCTATGCTTAACTATACCAGGTCTGATTTAACTGAGGCTTGCTGGCTTTGTTTTGATGCAGCCCTCCCTTTTTATAAAGCTACTGCCCTTAATCAATCATTTTTTATATAAATACAACTGAAACTCAATGGTGTTCCACCTCTGACACCCTGGGTCTGACATTTGGACAGGTCAGGGTCAGACAGGCTCCTGCCTATGTAGTGGACAAAGGAGATAGTACAATCGTCTCCCTTATTGCCTCAATTTTACCAATTGGACATCTCCTTTATTCTGATTGGGCAGTTCCAAACACTGGGCAATGTCTGTGTAAAAATAAAGGCCTTACCAAGTGCCTATATCTATCAGCATTTTTAAAAATGATACAGACATATGTGTCATTGTCCAGTTAATTCCCAGAGTTACCTGGCATTCTGTTCCAGATGTGTACACCTCTGCCACCATAACTCGCTTTAAGCGGGACCCAGGCACTGTGGCCACTATTATTGTGGATTCCCCTTTAAGCCTTGCAGGAGCAGCCACCGGAATGGCAGCCCTTAGAACCCAGCACAAAGCCATTGAAATATGAGACGACAAATTGACAAAGATCTGGGTGAAATTGGCAACTCTGTCACATACCTGAAGACTTCCCTACGCTCCCTGGCCAAGGTACTGCTGCAAAATCAACGAGGACTGGACAGACTATTCCTGAAAGAGGATATCCTTTGTGTTGCCCTACGTAAAGAGTGCTGCATCTATACTGACCATACTGGACACACTAAAGACTCAATTAATAAATTGCAGGTGGGAATTGAACAAATAAAAATAGAGTGGAAGGCAGGATCATCTTGGTATCAAAATTGGTTTAATTGATCCCCTTAGCTTACTACCCTTTTATCTGCATTGGCAGGACCGTTAATTATGTTTTTGATTATCAATACTTTTGGACCTTTCATTTTAAACCGTCTGGTGGCCATGAGTAAGAGCCAGTTTCACATGGTTGCAATGCTTGCTAATGTAGTAAATGAGTTAACAATACAAACTGGAAACAGAGAGACTACAGCGTATGTTATGTTAGCAGAAACCCATGAGGCTGGTTTGGTAGTTAATGAAGGGTAAGATTCTGGGATATCTTTTAGGTGTCACCAGGATAACTTAAGGCAGGCAAAAACCCATAGGCCCCCAGCCCCTTCAGCATAAACCACTAGGTTCTTATAAAGTAAAAAGATGGAGATCTGGGAAATAAAGAGATTTCTGCAAGCTGGTCTTGAATATAAAAGGAAGTCTCTGTTTAGAGACTTGTGTCCCTGCTCTTATGACTGCAGGATGAGCTAAGAAGAAAGTCATCCAGGTCAAACAACCTGTCTAGGCTAATAGTGCCAAAAGCATTGCAATCCTATCTTTACATACTTCCTGATTTAATAATGCCATGAGCATTGTAACCATAATCAGTGCATACCATCTGAATTAATGATGCCATGTACATTGTGACTGCTGTCTTCACATACCATCTTGTTGCTGTAATGCTTAAGCTGTATTCCCCACATTCTGTTTCCCACCTAAAGTTTACCCTTAACAGCCTTGTCCCTACTTTCAATAAACAAAGTCCAATGCTCTGACAATGCTTCCCTGTTAGTGGTCTGTGGCTCATAGTCTTCCTTCCTTTTCCCAAGTCTAGCCTCCGAGGCTATGGGCTGGAAGAGACCTTTACCCACCCTTGCACTGGCCTCGTTGGGGGTCCTGGTGCCAGAACCCTACATAAAGAACTCAAAGAAACATTTTTCTAATTTAAATATATTTTAGAAAGTATAAATGCAATATCAAAAAATTAAACTCCAAGCCAAAAAAATGTGCTAGAGGTTAATTTTCCAGTTCTTGGATATATAATTTACCACCAATATTTTTTCATTAATAGCATTCACTCATCAATAAAACTTCTCTATGCTACATATTCTTTTGAAACTCATAATTTGCATGATTGAAGTAATACTTATTCATCAATCAAACTCTAGGACCAATGTCTGACTTTAATCTGCATTACATTTGAGAGGTTATATGTGAAATATAAATATTTAAAGCTCTACTGTTCTAAGTTGATCTGAAAAAAAGTATTTCACTATCAATGGAGAACACTCAATGGAATAAAATCACTCCCCCACACACAAGATACCATAATTATTACCTCAAATTCGTGCTAATAGAGAATAAAAAAACACTTTTAAGTTGTAAAGAAAACAATTATCAATTAATAAGATCATACATAAGACATGAATTAGATCTATCTTTACATTTTATAAAATATATTTTACATAAAATATCTTTGAAGATATGTATCTTATTTTAAAAGAATATAACATCTATTATTAAAAATTTCTTATTGTATGAAAATCTATTTTTCTATAATAAGTCTACACTCACTAATACTTGAATATCATCATATTAATCTCTGAATTTTGTTTTGTTTGGGGCCACATCTGGAGGTGCTCAGGAGTTATTCCTGTATCTGAGCTCAGGACTTAACTTTTGTTGGGCTTGGGAGACCGTATGAGATGTTGGAGACTGAATCCAAGTTGGCTGTGTAGATACAAGTACCTATTGTACTATCTCTTTAGCCCCTTCTCTGAATTTGCTTGATTTGCCTCCAGAACCCCATATGGTCCCCCAAGTTCCAAGCCAAGTGGAAACCCTGCACACAGTCAATGTGACCAAAAGCTGTGTATGGTATTTGTGTGGAACATTCAACCAAAGTATTGTGACTTTGCACATTTCACTGGTAAAGGACTGCAGACATATTAATACCATCCTTGACACCATCTTGATGCCTCGGACTCTGAATCAACTAAGCCTTGGCAGAGGATGCTCTTCCCTAACATAGTCCCTATTTTTAGTCCCTCGTGTGATTGTTCTCTCTTTTCTGATATTATAACATAATTAATGCTACCTGTAGAATTTCAGGAAATTCCAATACCAATCATTGGAGTCTATTTGCCATGCATGTCTATTTGCCAAGCATGTGGTTTATCCTAAGTTTCCACCACATCACACTTTCTTCTGCTCTTCCACAGCCAAGTAAACAAGAAAATTCTAAATGAGGAAATATTTCAGAAGGGTTCAAGCCCAGGAGAGCACCACCTGAAACAATGTATGAACACCTGGGCCAGGGAGTGCTGCCACCTCTGGTGAACACAAATCAACCCCTGGCAAGCATCACAACCATGTGCAATCAAGGACACTGAAAAGAAATGCAAATGTCACTGCGCACCGCAGTCTAAATGCAGCCCCTACCAAGCATTACACATGTGCAAGCACCACAGTTAGATATGTTCAAATTCAGGTGCTCCCAACAAACTATGGAGGGGATGAAGGAAAATATTAGCATTTAGCTAGAATCTTTGGGTATCTCTTAGCAAATGAAAAATCCTAAACAATGCAAGTGACTTTTAGTTGCCAGTTCTAATTGACCTCACCTGTTTCAACCTGCAAAGTAATTGTACTTTAAATTACTGCACATTTACTATTATCACAGAGTTCCTTATCAACAATAATCCACAACTAATTTTTACAAAAATGCTGAGACTTTGTGCTATGATCACACCTATTTGCAGATGCAAACACTGATATCTGACAAGCTTACACAACCACCACAGAGCCCATATGAAGTGTGACATATTAGGAAGAGTCAGCTCTTGGCTGACATTTACTATTGCTCCTTTCCTGAACAATCTTATACTAAGATGTTATAATCCAAATAGCTGCTCACCAGGGAAAGCAGATAGATAGATGGATGGATGGATGGATGGATGGATGGATGGATGGATGGATGGATGGATGGATGGATGGATGGATGGATGGATGGATGGATGGATGGATAGATAGATAGATAGATAGATAGATAGATAGATAGATAGATAGATAGATAGATAGATAGATAGATAGATAGATAGATAGATAGATAGATAGATAGATAGATAGATAGATAGATAGATGATATAGATAGATAGATAGATGATATAGATAGATAGATAGATAGATAGATAGATAGATAGATAGATAGATAGATAGATAGATAGATAGATAGATAGGTAGGTAGGTAGATAGATAGATATAGTATACCTATAGTATACCTGTTTCATATCCTTTGAAGAGCACTCATGCCTCCTAAAGAAATCTCATCTCCTGGTCTAGACTGGATCTGCTTTGCTTACTGGATAGATCTCTTCACAGCCTCCTGTGGCTCCTATTCCTCCCACGTCAGCTCCTCCTGAAGACTAACTGTTCCTAAGCCTCATGTACCTTATGTTGCTTTGCTGTGCAATGCAGTCACAACCTGGGGCTCCCACCTTCATTTTGCCCATCTGTCAGATTACCATTCAGCTTCCAAGAATCAGTTCAGCCATATCCTCTCTGAGTATCCTTCTCCCAAGTGCCTTCAAGCAACAAAATGGTCACCTCCATACCTGTTTCCCATGAACCTATTCATCCATCTAGTAAAACTAAAAAAAGAGTGTCAAGATAAATACCTGCTAGTCTCTCATCAGTTGTTAACTCTTTACCAGAAATTTATGTTCTGCCATCCTACTATTTTCAACAACACAGATGCTTCAGAACAATGTTGGAGACACAGTACAGTTATAAGTCACTTGCCTTGCATGCAGCTGACCCATATTTCATCACTGGTATTGCATATGGCCCCTAAACATTTCATATGTATATGATCCCCCATAAAGGACAAAGAAACAATCACAAGAACCAATGTAAAAATAGTATAAGTGAACATTAAAACCAATACCAATCACATTAGTACCAAAAAACTGAAATACCTTACCTTATTACCTAAAGAGGTGAAGGGCCTATAAAAAGAAAAACTCAAAACACTGCTTCAGGAAATATAAAAGAGGACACAAGGAAATGGAGACACATACCCCATTCATGGATTGGGAGGATTAACATCATTAAAAAGGCAATACTCCCGAAAACATTGTACAGATTTAATGGAATTCCTCTAAGGATATCCAGGACATTCTTCAAAGAAGTAGACCAAACACTCCTGAAATTAATTTGGAACAATAAACAATGACAAATAGCTATTAGCAACCTTAGGTAAAAGAAGATGAAAGCATCACTTTCCTCAACTTTCATTGCAGCACTATTTACAATAGCCAGAATCTGGAAACAACCCAGAAGCCTGACAACAGATGACTGACTAAAGAAACTGTGGTACATATACACACGGAATTCTATGCAGCCTTCAGGAAAAATGAAGTCATAAAATTTTCCTATATGGAATGGACATGGAAACTATTATGCTGACTGAATAAGTTAGAGGGAGAGAGATAGACACAGAATAGTCTCACTCATCTGTGAGATTTAAGAAAATTAAGACATTATTGTAATAATACACAGAGACCATAGGGATGAGACGATATGAAGCTTACCACAAAGAGTGGTGAGTACAGTTACAGAAATAACTACACTGACAACTATCCTGAAAATGGTAGTGAGTGCACAGGTGAAGGGGGGTGTTTTTATAACTGAAATCCAACTACAAACATGTTTTTAATGATGGTACTTTGCTACATCCCATAATTTAACAAATCCTGAGATTTAGGAAGACAGAAAGTTTATAAAGGTTCTAATTGCAAAGAAAGGGCTTTTTAAAAGCTGTCTTCTATTACAGGCACTTTTTCAAAGCTGTCTATACTCGCAGAGAGGATATTTGTAAAAATTAGCACCTATAAGAAAAGATGCTTAAAAAAATAATTTGTACTCATATTAGAGCCCTGAAAAAAACCTTGTTGCCTGTCCATGAGGCATTCAGGAAAGAAAGGGATGTAGCATAAATACTAGTGAGGCATACATTCAGCTGACGTTCTAAGATTACTCAGATTTAATATTTGCATGGATTCAAATATTCTTTAATAATTATTACATCCCCCGGTGCCCCATATGGTCCCCCAAGAAGCCAGGAGCAACTTCTGAGCGCATAGCCAGGAGTAACCCCTGAGCGTCACAGGGTGTGGCCCAAAAACCAAAAAAAAAAAAAATAATTATTACTCACTTTTCTTAGAGCCTCTTTTAAAAATTATCATATATATAAACACAACTTATAAGGAACATTTGCGTAGATTCAAGTATTTTTACAAAAAAAATTACTTCAAATCTAGCTTTGCTCTTAATCTACATGCATTCATAGTAAGAGTAAACAATTCATACCCCAGTTCAGTGTGCATAAAACCAAAACAATTCTCAACTGACCTTGCTTCTGAGAAACTACTGATAGCAAGAAGCAGCCTCAAAAGTGAAACTACCCTGCATCAGAAACATGCCTTGAACAATTTGCCCCTCTGACTTTTTTTGGTAAATTAGCCTTATGATCTGTCAAAAAAGAAAAACGGATATAAGTATTCCACCTTGTGCCTTGAATAAACAAAACAGAGGTTGAACCCAACTTGATTCCTTGGCCTGTGTTACCCATTAGCCAAACTCGGTATACACCTTTCACAGGGACCCCAGAAGATTTCTTTGTGTGTCAAGACCAACCAATCTGTTACAGTACTTAAATAAACATTAATTTAAAAAAATAAATAAAATGTATATATTTTAAACTGTAAAATATATATATATATTTTTTTTTTTTTGGTTTTTGGGCCACACCCGGCAGTGCTCAGGGGTTACTCCTGGCTGTCTGCTCAGAAATAGCTCCTGGCAGGCACGGGGGACCATATGGGACACCAGGATTCAAACCAACCACCTTTGGTCTTGGATCGGTTGCTTGCAAGGCAAACGCCACTGTGCTATCTCTCCGGGCCCATAAAATATTTTTTAAAAAAGATGGTTGCTTCTAAGTACATCATCTTCTACACAGTCCCCCTGCTGCCTATAAAGCTCTTTCTTGACACTTTGAAGAAAAAAAAAAGTGAATCTGATCTAAATTATGTACAGCAATCCCTTTTGCACAAAACTTTTAGCATCTCAATACTATTAACAAAGTAATTCTGATCCCAATTGGCTTCAATATGTTCAATCAGATATAGGGTAAGTGGCAGATTAAATTCAGGCATATTTGAGAGCCTGACATACCCCTTTCTTAAATGTCTTTAATCCTAGGGGTCCTCTCTGTCTGTATTAAGGATTTCGAATGCACAACAAGAATTTGATCATTTGGAGCTATGAAAATATATCACATTGCTCATTACAATGCTCATATAATACTTAAAAAGTTTAAACCAAGAAAAAAAGTTTAACTCAGTTAAGCACACTTAGAAAAAATTTACTTTTAAGGTGAATATATGGTATAGTGGAAAAGAAACCTTCATGTAGCAGTATATTTATTACTTAGATTTAAGCTGCTTTTATATGAATTATAGTATTTTTAATAAAATTACTTTCTTTAATGACCATGTATTACATAGCTGCTCATAATACATTAGTTCCAAGATCAATCCCATCATCAGTGTAAAATTCCTTCCACCACTGTCCCCAGATTGCCATTCCCAAGCAATTGGCAAGCATAAAATAACCTATTTTATATTGCTCATTTACAAGTGGAAATGAATACTTTTTACTTTGAATCACCATGAGATACAGTTACAAAGTTGTTCGTGGTTGAGCCTCAATTATTGAATGTTCAGCATCCATACCTTCACCAGTGCACATTTTCTGCTACCATGTCCCCAGTTAGCTTCCAGCTCTCCTTCTAGCTTTCACACTGGCTGCCTCTATGGTAGCCATTTTTTCTTCTCTCTCTCTCTCTCTCTCTCTCTCTCTCTCTCTCTCTCTCTCTCTCTCTCTCTCTCTCTCTCTCTCTCTCTCTCTCTCTCTCATCTCTCTCTCTCTCTCACTCTCTCTCAACTCCCTCTCTCATCTCTCTGTCTCTCTCCCTCCCTTCCTTCCCCTTTTTTTCCCTTTTCTATTTTCAATATAGTTACTGAAGGCCTATCAAACATATCACTTTATCTCCTTTCAACACCCAGTTCTTCTACAGAGTGATCATTCCCAACTGTTATTTTCATATTGGTCCCATCTCTGCCCTCCTCATTTTGCACCTTTATGGCAAAATTCCTACAATAGACGTCCTCCTGATCTTTATCTCTATTGTCTTTGGATATAATTACCATACTATTTTAAGATCCCACAAATGAGTGTGATCATTTCATCTAGCTTTCTCCCTCAGTCACTTCATTCAGCATAATACTCTCCATATCCCTGCATATATGATCAGACTTCATGACTTCATTTTTCCTAACAGCTGCATTGAATAGATATACCAGTTTCTTTATTCATTTATCTGTTCTCTGGCATTTGGGTTGTTTCCAGATTCCGGCTATTGTGGATAGTACTGCAATGAACATAGGAATGCAGAGGGCTTTTCTGCATTGTTTTTCAGGCCCCTAGATTATATCCCAGGAGTGGTGTTACTGGGTCATGTGGGATTTCAATTTCTAGCTTTTTGAAGAATGTCCATATTATTTTTCAAAAAGACTGAAACAGTCCACATTCCCACCAGCTGTGAAAGAAAGCCCCTTTCTCCCCACATCCACACCACCACTGGTTGTTCTTGTTCTTCTTAATGTGTGTCAGTCTCTGTGGTGTGAGGTGATATCTCATTGTAATTCTGAATTGCATCTCCCTGATGATTAGTTTTGTGCATTTTTCATGTGCCCTTTGGGTGTCTATATTTCTTCTTTAAGAAAATGTCTGTTAAGCTCTTCTCCCCATTTTTTGATGGGGTCAGTTATATATTTTTCTTGTTAAGCTCTGCCAGCGCCTTACATATCTAGGATAATAACCCTTTATCAAATGGGTATTGAGTTACTAGTTTCTCTAATTCTATGGGTGCTCTTTGTACCCTGGTCCTCATTTCCTTTGAGATGCAGAAGCTTAATTTAATGTAGTCCCATTTGTTTATCTTTACTAACGTATGGTCAGTGGCATTTCATCCTTGAAGATACCTTTAGTTTGAATGTCATGAAGAGCTCTGCCTGTGTTTCCCCCATATACCTTATGATTCCAGGTCTAAAATAAAATCTTTAATCCATTTTGATTTGACCTTTGTACATGGTGTCAGGAAGAGGTTCGAGTTCAGTTTCTTGCATGCAGCTGACTAAGTTTCCCGGAACCACTTGATGAAGAAGCTTTCCTTTCCTCTTGTGAAGTGTGAAGTGTGAATTGTAAAGTATAGTCACAATTTTTGTTCCTTTATCAAAAATTAACTTATCACCAGGGGTGGACGTTGGTTCAATCCCCCAGCACCCCATAAGGTCCCCTGAGCCAGGAGTGATTTCTGAATGCAAAGCCATAAGTAACCCCTAAGCGTCACTGGGTGTGACCCCCCCCAAAAATTAACTTATCATAAACTTAGGGGTCTGTATCAAGACATTCAATTCCATTCCACTGACCTAAGGGTCTGTCTTTATTGCAATATCATGCCATTTTAATTAATACAGTTTTGTAGTACTGTTCAAAGTTGGCAAAGGCAATGACCCCATCTTCTCTTTACCAAAGATTGCTATAGCTATTTGTGAAGCTTCATTGTTCCATATGAATTTCAGAAGTGTCTATATCTTTGAAAATCACCATGTGTATACTTAAAAGAACTGCACTGAATCTATATAATGCTCTGAAGAAATACTGCCATTTTAATTATGTTAATTCTCCCAATTCATGAGCAGGGTATGCTTTTCTATTTCCTCGTTAGTTCTTGAAATAGTGTTTTGTAGTTTTCTTTGTATAGGTCTTTCACCTCTTTAGTTAAGTTGATTCTGATTTTCTGAGGTAAAATTGTGAATAGAATTTTTTTTACTGGCTCTTTCTTCTCTTATTTGCATACAGGAAATTCATGGAGTTTTTATTTTATTGATATAGTGTATAATATCGCTTTGTTTGCATATGTTTAATCATTCTTGCATCACTGGGATGAATCCAACTTGAACATGATGTATGATTTTTTGATAAATTATTGGATTCTATTTACTAGTATTTTGTTAAGGATCTTTACACTGTGTCCATCAAAGACATTGGCCTTCGGGCCCAGAGAGATAGCACAGCGGCATTTGCCTTGCAAGCAGCCGATCCAGGACCAAAGGTGGTTGGTTCGAATCCCGGTGTCCCATATGGTCCCCCGAGCCTGCCAGGAGCTATTTCTGAGCAGAAAGCCAGGAGTAACCCCTGAGCACTGCAGGGTGTGGCCCAAAAACAAAAAACAAAACAAAAAAAAAAAGATATTGGCCTTCTTTGTGTGGTGTAATTCTTTTTCGTGGCCCCTCTCTGCTTTTCATATTAGGGTGATGTTAGCTTCATAGAAACTACTTGGGAGTGTTTCTGTTTCTTCAATTTCCTGGGTGAGCTTGAAATATAATAGCAATAACTCCTCTTTTGAAAGTCTGAAAGAATTCATTAGTGAATCCATCTGGGCCTAGGCTTTTGTTTTTGGAGAATATTTTTAGTACCATTTCAATATCCTTTAACAGTGATAGGTCTGTTCAGGTATTCTAAATCATTCTGGTTCAACCTTGGGAGATTATAAGAATCCTAGAATTTGAGGCCAGAGTGATAGCACAGCAGTAGGGCATTTGCCTTGCACACAGCTGACCCAGGACAGATCTGGTTAGATCCGCAGCATCCCATTTGGTCCCCCAAGCCAGGAGCTATTTCTGAGTTCATAGCCAAGAGTAACTCCTGAGCATAACCAGGTGTGGCCCAAATACTAAAAGCAAACAAACAGAAAAGAATCCTAGAATGTATATATTTCTTCTAAGTTCTCTCATCCGGTGGCATAAAGATTCTCAAAGTAATCTCTATCTTTTGAATTTCTGTGGTGTCTATTCTAATAACCCTCCTTTCATTTCTGATTTGGCTTATTAGGGTTCTTTCTTTGTGAATCTTGCTCATGGTTTACCAACCTTGTTCATTTTTTCAAAGAACTAACTCTTGCTTACATTGATCTTTTGGATTGTTTTTTGGGTTTCTAATTAATTAATTTCTGCTTTGTTTTATTATTTCCTTCCTCCTACCTGCTTTAGGATTACTTTGCTGGTCATTTTCCAATTCCTTAAACTATACCATGAAGTTATTGATGTAGTCCCTTTCTTCATTCCTGATAATCTTGCAAAACTATACATTTTCCTCTTAATGCTGCATAAATTTTGATAATTCGTGTCCCCATTCTTATTTGTTTCCAGGACTCTTGATTTCCTTTTTGACTCTCTCTGACCTACTGGTTATTTAGTAGTGAAATGCTTAATTTTCAGATGTGAAAGTTATTTTTCTGGTTCTGTTTGTAATTCACTTCTATTTTCAGTACATCATGATATGAAAAGATAGATAATATGATTTATATCCTCTTCATTTTATGGAACTATGTTTTGTGACCCAGCATGTGGTCTATCTTGGAGAATGTTCCTGTACACTGGAGAAGAATGTGTATTCTGCTTTTGGAAGGTGAAAAATTATATATATATATATATATATATATATATACATACATACATACATACATACATACATACATATTAGCCCCCTCTATTCCATTTTTTCATTCAAAGCCAGTATACACTTATTGAAATAACAAGTACATGGAAATAAAAAATTTTGAAAAACAGTAATAAGAAAACTTGTGAAAATTAATATATCCTGCAATTAATATTTTCTAAGCAATTTGTTGCTAGTTTGGTTTTCTGTTACTTCTGAACATTAGGTGGTCTTGAATCTATGTTACTATGTGTTACTATATGTTACTTCTGGGATGACAATATTGTAAATATTTGGAGTTGTCATGAAACTGCACATACTGCTACTCAACCCAGAAATTTCAAGCTCTGTGGCTGATATTACAGCTTTTGTGGGGTATGGTTTCAGCTGCCAGGACTTCCAGAAGTACAAGAAGGCAGCTGTAGTGTGCCCACCTCACTTCATAAAAATCCTGGAGATGTCAGCCTAAATACCAGAGTTTGGGTCAGTATGGTATCTCTGCAGAGCTCTGTGGTTGAATGGTGAAGCTGGGCCATTAGCAAAGCAGTGACTGCGAGTAGTAGCTGCAGCTGGCATGACTTAGGGCAGTTCAGAGTCTTGGCCTGCCCTCTCCTCTTTAGACTTCCATTATGTGGCTAGAGATTTTTCATGGCTCTTTTGAGAACAGAGTGAGTCTATGGAGCTGGTCAGATGCAAACATAGCCACTGTACTTGCAGTGTGTGGTTTCAGCTGTCCAACCATCAGAAAATACAAGAATTTGGAGGGCAGTGAGGAGGGTACCTGCACTGACTTCAAAAAAATCCTGGAGAGGTAACATACCACTGTTAAAACACTACTATCATGGGGCTGGTGAGGTGGCACTAGAGGTAAGGTGTCTGCCTTGCAAGCGCTAGCCAAGGAAGGACCGCACTTCGATCCCAGGCGTCCCATATGGTCCCCCCAAGCCAGGGGCAATTTCTGAATGCTTAGCCAGGAGTAACTCCTGAGCATCAAACGGGTGTGGCCCCCAAACAAATAAACAACAAAACACTACTATCAAATTTTCAAATACACAAATAGAAATCACTACTATCTGGAATTTTACTTACAAGTTCATAATATGCATTTCTACTCTGGGAAAAAATACATTTTAAAGCATGACACTGATATTTGACAAATAGGGAATATTTTGAAGAACTATTAGTTTGTTGACAAAAAATAAAAGGGTAAGTTCTCTGTATATGATGGTTTACTTCTAATTCTACTTTCTGTGACATTATGGAGATAGTATCTATTGTAAACAGAAAGGTCTTATTAGTAAAGACACATATAGGAGACCTTCAAAGTATCATTATCATTAACAATGTAAAACTCTAAATAACTGTCAATTATTAAAACATAATTCAACCTACTCTTGTGCTGAATGCAGCCTGACTATAATAAATCATAACATAGTCAAATAACTGCTCTGAAAAATAAAATTAAATTAATGATATGCATTCCAACTTGCTCCAGGGTGAGAAACTTATCTTACTCGCTTATGTACCCACATATGCACCAACGTCACATTGAAGATAGTAATTAATATGTATTTATAAACTTTATTTTTGTTTGCTCATCTTGCTTTACTTCCTAAAGAAAATTGAACAAAACAGAATGTACATAACACACAGACATAAACACAAGATAAGATACATTATTCAGGGACCGGAGAGATAGCATGGAAGTAGGGTGTTTGCCTTGCATGCAGAAGGACAGTGGTTTGAATCCTAGCATCCCATATGTCCGCCCGAGCCTGCCAGAAGCAATTTCTAAGTGTAGAGTCAGGACTAACCCCTGAGCACTGCTGGGTATGACCCAAAAACAAAACAAAACAAAACAAAAAAAGATACACTATTCAACATACTTATTAGAAGACATCTAAAGAAACATACCCCCCCCCAAAAAAAGAAGGGGCCAGCGCGGTGGCGCTAGAGGTAAGGTGTCTGCCTTGCCAGCGCTAGCCTAGGACAAACAGCGGTTTGATCCCCCGGCGTCCCAAATGGTCCCCCAAGCCAGGAGCGACTTCTGAGCGCATAGCCAGGAGTAACCCCTGAGTGTCACCGGGTGTGGCCCAAAAACCAAAAAAAAAAAAAGAAACATACCCAAAAGAAAACACACTGTGCATATTCTATATATTGGCAACTAAGTAATTTGAATTTCATGTATTCTACAAAATACAGTAAATAGATCATGCTATTTATCGTCAGTTCCTAAAGTAGTTCTTACTGAACACAATGGTAGTCAACAATATCAGAAAAGAGAGACCATTAGCTTCCTCTGAGGTTTGTGATGCAACTGACTTGTAATATCCTAAAAACTAATTTCTTAATAACTAGGTTATTGATATTCCTTCACCTTCCTAGGTGGTCCTTGTTCTATGAAACAAGAACCAAAAAGAATCAATTTCAATTCCCAGAAAGCATGATATTGGCATAAGTCAGTGAACATGATCACTACTTTATGCCAAAATAACCTTGGATCTAAAAATTTTTTCAGTGTCAATAATCCAATAGTTATCCTACCTAACACATAAAATAAACCAGGCACTAAAATCTTATACTTCAGTCCAAAAGACTGCAGCTGATTTGAGAAAAGAGCAAAATAAAGACAACATAAGTTTTAAAACATTAATTATCTATATTCCCTAAGAATCCACACACATATATTGTCCCCTTTTAAGTTTTTAAGTGACAGTAATTTTATTCAGATAAAATCAAACCATTCATAAAGTAAAAATTGAAGTTAGTAGGGCTAAAGAAATAGCATAGGGCATAAGGTACTTGCCTTACATATGTCAACCCCTATTTCAGCCCTGGCACCATATATAGTTCCCTGTGCACTGCTAGAAATAATCCCTGAGTACTGTGAGTAAACAATGTTCAGGTAAACCCTGAACACTGGTGGGAATGGCTCAAAAACTCAAAGGGGAAAAAATGTAAAGTCATTGCCTTTTTTAGGTTCTCTGATTCATACCATTGTATTCAAGGATTATGAAACCTTTATATATCTATTATACCTGTGATAGATTCAGCCTCTAAATTTCATTAAGGTTGTGATATAAGAACAGACTGAAACATACAACCAGAACCAAGCATAAGAATGGAAACCTAGTAATATGCACAAAAGACTCATGATGCAAATTCATGATGAAGGACCATACTAAGCAACACTACTGGAGGTATATCATATTTTGTATTTTGGTAAGTAATACAAGTTTCTGTAACAATAAAAGTCCAAATCATAAAGGCCGTGATCTCTATGTTGGTGTGTGTGAAAATAATGGGGAACTTTTTGAAGTCCTTTGAAGAGTAATATGATAGGTTATAAAACTATTTCAAAATCTATCTTAGTATCAGCTAAAGTATATTCCAGTCCTTACCACTACCCAGCCACTCTGTTCAAAATTCTCAAGCAATTCATTTGAACATATATGCTACCAAGAGGAAAGCTAGATTCAGTTCCAGGATAGAAACCAATGAAACAAGAAATAACATTTAATTATAATTAATGTCCACAAAAGATTTATTATGAAGAATTAGAAGAGATGGAGGATGTCTATAATTTATAAGTTAAGTACAGTCTTAAACAGCATTTGTCAACTAGAATTCTACTAACTGGCATTCTAAGCAATGACAATTAGCAATGATCAGTAGTAAAGACTGATAATAATTGACACTGCAAACACCTTTAATGATCTTTATATTGCTACTGCATACCAAAATACCCCCAAAATGAGCAATTTCAACTATTTGAGAGTTTTTTGAGTTCATGCAGTTTCTATGTGTCAGAAATTCAGAACTGGTTTAGAGAATCCCAGATTATAGACTTCATGAGTATATGTGTTTCCCATGTACAAGAATTAATGTGGCTAAGACCCCAGTAATTTTATGCAGTTTCCATTTTTTAATAAACTTCCATGGATAATAGGTTAACGGCAGCTAATACGCAAATGTTAACCTAATATACAAGAGAAATCTCTCCCAAATAACTTGATGTATTCTCTATACTTTACAAAAATGCTTCTCAACTATCTTACAGACAAAGAAACAGACCAGGTTGACAAATGTATCCAAGATTACTAAAGTGTAAATAGCAGAGTTGGAATTCGAACCCAAAGAGACATGGCCAAAACATTACCTTAAAATGAATGGCTATAAAATCAAATAATCATGGTGTTTAAACCCATTTCAGTAAGGAAGTAGAGAAGGTGTACAAAAGCAGAAATGCTTCTTCTGTTGAGAAAAAAATTTCAGAAAGTATAGGGCTTTGTGACCTTATTTATATTAGCAAAGTTAGCACATAAAATCTATTTCTTGCCATAGACATCATCAAGGTTGGTAATATAAATGATATGCACAGTAGAGAAAACTGAAAGCTTAGTATGGAGTGGCCAACAAATTTTTCATTCTTGTATGTGTACATATACACATACATATACATATAAATAAAGAAGAAATAAATGTTTACTTTTTTTCAATCATTGACTATACCTGGTCTTTCAAATCACCTTTTGTCAAAATACTTTGCTTCCTATGTTCAAAAATATGTGGGCAGATCAAGCAGTTTCAAGATCTTGGAATCTTGAGGTCTCCATTACCTCAAGTACTTATCCAAATAAAGATAACTAACAGTTGTCCTAAATGCTACTATACTTTTTTTTTTTGCTACTATACTTTTGAAAAGGCCACAGAGATTAGTAAAAAGCATCACTGTGCAAATATTGCATAATCTAATGACAAGAACAAGTAGCTTTGCAGTCTGGAAAGGGCCAAGCTTATTTTTCTCTAAATATTATGAAATCATTTTGAAATTAAATCATTTTAAAGATATGTAAATGCAATAATTTAAAGAACTTTAGCTTTGGTTCTACCCCCGAAGACTACTAAGTTACATAGCAGCATGCATGATACATTAAACCCAGAATCAATGCTTCTGTTGTGCTTGTCCTAAGACTTCATCTGGGACAGAGTGATGAGGACCAAGAGGCACATATCAGATATTACTGTTGACAGAATTATAAGGAAAAATAAAGTTTGAGCAGTCCCCTCAGGGGATTTGTCATACCCTATTGTCCATTTAACCTCACAGAAAATTACTTTTCCTTACAAAATTGGGAAGATGGAGGAGATTTTAAATCATTTCTATTTTTTAATGAGAGAAACTTATCACTGCATTCATGTAGGGAAAAGGAGATACCTGCTGAGATTATTCAATTATGCATATTATGTTCCATGATTAATCACTGAGTACTACCTATATTCATAGAATTCCAAGAGTTATATATTCACCTTCCCCCCAAGTAGAAGGATTAATTCAGCACCACTGCCTATCCATCAGTAGTTGAAGGAAAGATTTCCTTTCTCTATAAAGAAGAATTGTGTTTTGCCTGTTTCTGTGTGTGTGTGTATTTGTCTTGTGTGTTGGAGTCTCTACCCATACCATATATATGTATATACATATATATACATACATATATATGTATATAAGCATATATATACACATTCATCTATATATAATTGTGTCATAGGAAATCTATTAAGAATCCAGTTTAAAAAGATAATGCTCATTTTCCTCTGCAGAAAGAAAAAATTGATAACTGTAAAAAAGGGGGGGAAGTCACCATAATAATTATTAACACAGTGACAAGAATATATGGCCTTGTCACCCCAATTTTCATACACAGATCCTGACTAGCAGCATTGCTGAGGTTAACACAGCCTCTCATGTTCCACTTGTTGATATTCTCTGCTAAACATGGAAAAGACACACATGCATACTTCTCTATAAAGTAACAAAGTTACTTTACAAAGTAACATTGAGAGTTGGGACTGTGACTCAAAGAAGTTAAGCACAAGCCTGGCATATGTTAGATCCTGAGATGGAGCCCCATCACTACAGGTGCCTTCCTGCCCAGAGTACTGAGCCTATACAGCTGAGTCAAGTATAGCCAATACCACCCACCTCCACCATTGGCCCAGGGTACACAGCTGGGTGTGGCCCCAATAAATGTTGTTCAAACAAACAGTAAGGTATCATGAGATACCACAGGACTGAAATACGTGTTTTGTATGCAGGGTCCCAAGTTAGCTTTCCAGACAAGTGTGGTCCCCTAAGCCTAAGCAGATCACTGAGCTTTCACAGTCAAAACAAGTATCCCTGGGAGAGGCCTTTATCACCTAAAGACCACTGTTTGAAAGATTCTTTTCCAATCCCCTACATTCCCCTAACACGCACAAAAGGAATACAGAACATATATCTTTTATGAGAATTTTTCACCACTTAGACAAGTAAATGAGGAGCAAAGGAAAACTGGGAAAACAGACATGGCTATTATTCTGACTTAAAACAAAATGGTTAACATCAGCAAAGGAATCAGTATGCTACTTCTTTTTCTCTCAAGTCCCTGAGTAAAGTGTAGCTCTGTATCCACACTTAAGCTGTGCCCAGGACAACCATTTCCTGTTGCCATGGGTTACAATGATGAGTCACTTGGAGCCCTCCAACAACTCAAGAGATGTCTGTTGCATCAATTTCAGAATTAACATAATATAGTTTTGTAGTTAGCACCACTCAACAATAGTCTCAGCAATAATCTATTAAAGCATCAGATCAAAAAAAACTGTTAATGCTTCTACATAAAGATGGGGGCTTGAAGTAAGTAAAGTTGAGACATTTTTGCCTACTATGAAACAGATAGCTTATTACTGTCAATCTTCATTAATTATTCACAGATAGATGCAAATCACTGTTGGGGGCAGAAGAGTAGGAGCAGTTTCAGGATCAATGTACTATATAAATAAGATTAATTTATGGTTTATTACTAATGCCTTTTAGTATTAGTCACCTTTTAGTCCCAAACCATACAAGCTTAAACAGAACAGAGTTTGCATGCAATACTTCATGAACACACACAAAAAGGAATAAGCACCATAAATGCCCTAAAGGATATGGCATCTCTTAAAATCAAGAACAAGAAAAATGAACATTTCATTGCTTAATTGTGCATTCAATTTTCACAGAGCTAGAGAACTCCATCACGAAAATGTGTCAGAAAAAACACACTCAACTAGTAAATGCCAAAACAAGAAATCAGGAGAAAACAATAATGCCAAACTAGTACTATTATCACTATTCATGAGATGGAAGAACAGAATAGATGCTTTTTTATTTCACTAGCAAGAGAATTTGAAGCCATAGTAAATTTTTATCTGAACTTGATAAATATAACTTTATGTATCAGAAAGTATTAGCTACTGAATTAGGAAGATACTACAATGAAAACCAACAGCTTTTTAATTAGTGAAAATGATAGGGTTTTATTCTCTTTATTGGGCTTTTAATGCATAGCTCCTCTCTATGATGTGTTCTCTGTTCATTGATTCTCTAGTACTAGCTAAATTTTAAAACAAATGTGCAGACAAAGGAAGCTCTCTAAAACTGAAAACATTTTATATATAAACTAGCTACGGCAGTGAAGTCGTAGAGGAAAATCATTGATTAGGATCATTTCACCCATGAAATATGTTGACCTCTGAAAACTTGAGAGCATAACAACTAGATCTTTGGAGAAACAAACAAAATAAGATCCATATAAATCCTATTTCAGGTTAAGCATATGTCACAGTCTGTTTTCCCTTTGTTTTCACAATGATACAGACATTTTATATTTAAAAAATAATAAAACCATAGTGAGGAAAGACATCCACATAAAGCAGGCAGAATAGGCTCTGAGCTAGAATGGCTCAGGTTGTATTACCTTAAATCCACCTGGTATAGTTATAGGCATATTAAAAACCAACCCCCCACAGAGTCTGTTTTTACTGTATTTTAATGTCATCAGAACTGAAGACTGAACACAGAATAATAGTTGTTCTGCCTTTTCAATCCTTTGCATGGGTCTTTCTGCCCACCCCAACCTCTCCTGAGATCTAACATCAGTTGCCACTTAAGCCGGTTAGGACTCAGGGAGTCAAGCTTCAGAGCCTTAATTATGATCTACCCGTTCCAGTGACTGGGAGGCACAAAACTGAATACAGGGTGTAAAGAGGAGGTAATTAAGATCATAGAAGCTGCAAGCGCCTCACAAACTGGGTGGGGGGAAGAAATAACTGTTCCAAGTCCCTTACTATTAATTATCAATGGGGGGGGGGGTTCGTTATTTTAAAGGGAAAGTTTCTCTCAAATCAATTTAGATGAGAGGGGGGTAATCAAACACAAGCAGCCTTTACAATGCAGGACATACTAGAGAGAGAGAGCAAGGAAGCAGCGAGCTGCAGAAGCGTCTGATCCTGATATGTAGAGACGCCCAGCTCCGGATGCATTTCTTCTGCAGAATCCAGGCAGATAGATCAATAAGAGCCCCAGAGAAGCACAACACGGGTTTGATGGATGAGGACGAGCCTGGAACCGACCACATCCATCCATGCACCCACCCATCCCTCCATCCATCCATCCATCCACCCATCCATCCATCCATCCATCCATCCATCGAGGTGGCCACAAACTGCAGGTGGTGGTGGCACACACAGCTCAACCAAAACCAACCAAGCAACCGATTCGGATTCTCCCCTGGGGTGTCGGTCTTTTAAGAAGCGGGGAGGGGAAATGACAAGGGCGAAAGGAGGGAAGAAAAGAAACAAAAATTTTAAAATAATGAAGCGAGGGGCAGAAAAGGAGGGGAGGGAGGGGACAGAAGGAAGAAAGAAAGAAACAAGACGGGGGAAAGGGACCTGAGGAGAGAAAGAGAGAGAGAGAGAAAGAGGGCCGGGCAGCCGGCTGCAAGGGCTGCTAAGGGTGGATTGGAAGATGGATGAGAGGATGAATGAATGCATGCATGCATGAGTGAATGAATGCATGCATGCATGCATGAATGAATGAATGGACTGAAAGATTGCTAGATGACAGCCGGATGGAGAGGCGCGCTCCGGCCTTAGCCCCCCGGCCGCCAGCCTCGTTGAGCCGCCACTCCCAGCCGGCCCGACTCGTCCGAGGGGAAACGCCGTCGGGGCGGGGAACGAACGAACGAGCGATCGAAAGAAGGCGGGCACGAGACGGGGCAGGGGCCCGAACCCCGGGATTCCGTGGGGTGTTCTTTCCTCCTCATCTTTTTTTTTTCTCTTCCCTCGTGGCAGCGGCGCGCGAGGACCAGCCCCGTCGTCCCCGCGACTCCTCCTAGGCGCCTCGGAGCGAGAGTGCGGCCGCAGCCCTTACCTGCTGCGAGGGCGACAGCGAGCCGCTGCCTCCGCTTCCCGAGGAGAAAACGCGCCCGCGGCCGCGGGTTCCTGAGGAGAAGGGGGAAGGCGCTCGCGGCCGCCGCGCTCCAGGGGGAAGCGCCCCGCGATGCACGACGTCCCTGGCGCCCGCTCCGAGGAGAGCCACGGCCGCGCCAGCCCGGCCCGAGCAGCACGCGAGCTCCCTTCTCGGCGCCTCCCCGGCTCCGCCGCCGCCGCCGCCGCCGCCGCCGCCGCCCGCGGCCGGGCCGAGCCGAGCCGAGCCTCCCTCCGCGAGCGAACCAGCGAGCGACGAGCCCGCCTCCGCCGCTCCGACCAGCAGGGGGCGCTGCGCGCGGCGGCGATTTAAAGGGACAGGAACGTCCCGCCCGGGCCGGGAGCGGCGCGGCCAGGCGCCCCTCGGCAGGACGCCGCAGGCCTGGCCCACCGCGGGGCCCCTGGGTGGAAGTTGTCCAGGGCCACGACGCTGTCAGACAGCAGCTCGGGGTGACCCGCCCGGCTCTTTCTCTGGCGGGGAGGATTCCCGGGAGCATCTCGGAGAGGCAGATGCTCAACAAGTCGGGGCGCA
This sequence comes from Suncus etruscus, assembly GCF_024139225.1. NCBI lineage: Eukaryota > Metazoa > Chordata > Mammalia > Eulipotyphla > Soricidae > Suncus > Suncus etruscus. The sequence continues at coordinate 72,503,905 of NC_064858.1, forward strand.
AGCCCGAGCCCACCGCGCTCCCTGCTGCCCCTCTGCACACACACTTTTCCTCTTTCTCTCTCTCTTTTATTTTTTCATTGAAAGCGCACAGAGCCGCAGGGGGGGATGCTCCTTGAAGGTGTCAGGCAGGAAACGCAGATGCCTAGGTTTCAGAGGAGGAAGGCAGGGACAGACAAGCTGTCACTTGTCTTGCAGGGAAGGTTGCTTTGGGTTGGGGTTTTTGTTGTTCCATCACAGTCGATGGAATATTGCTTTTCCTTATCGGTCCTGAAAAATAGGATTGAAAATGTATTCCAGCCTTCCAGGGCCTCATCATTGCAAAGACACCCCCACCCCACGCATGTAATCATGTAATCTCTCTCTCTCTCTCTCTCTCTCTCTCTCTCTCTCTCTCTCTCTCTCTCTCTCTCTCTCTCTCTCTCCCTCTCTCTCTCTCAATCTCTCTCTCTCCCTCTCTCTCAATCTCTCTCTCAATCTCTCTCTCTCCTCTCTCTCTCTCAATCTCTCTCTCTCTGTCTCTCTCTGTCTCTCTCTCTGTCTCTCTCTGTCTCTCTCTCTCCCTCTCTCCCTCTCAATCTCTCTCAATCTCTCTCTCCTCTCTCTCTCAATCTCTCTCTCTCTCTGTCTGTCTCTCTCTCTCCCTCTCTCTCTCAATCTCTCTCTCTCTCCCTCTCTCTCTCTCTCTCTTTTTTTTTTTTTTTTTTTGTGGTTTTTGGGTCACACCCGGCAGTGCTCAGGGGTTATTTCTGGCTCCACGCTCAGAAATTGCTCCTGGCAGGCACAGAGGACCATATGGGGCGCCGGGATTCGAACCGATGACCTTCTGCATGAAAGGCAAACGCCTTACCTCCATGCTATCTCTCCGGCCCCATCCTCTCTCTCTCTCAATCTCTCTCTCAATCTCTCTCTCCTCTCTCTCTCTCAATCTCTCTCTCTCTGTCTCTCTCTGTCTCTCTCTCTGTCTCTCTCTCTCCCTCTCTCTCTCTCTCAATCTCTCTCAATCTCTCCTCTCTCTCTCTCTCTCTCTCTCTCTCTCTCTCTCTCTCTCTCTCTCTCTCTCTCTCTCTCTCTCTCTCTCTCTCTCTCTCTCTCTCTCTCTCTCTCTCTCTCTCTCTCTCTCTCTCTCTCTCTCTCTCTTCCCTCCCCCTCCTGCCCTTCACACACACACACACACCCAGCGGAGGAGACCTTTTGCAAGATTCAAGCTTAAGCAAACAGAATGCTGTTTGATCCCCAGCTGAAAAGCCAGATTTCAACGGACAATTCACACACTGAAAAAGACTCAGATCCATGCTAGTCTCAATTGTATACAATCCAAATAGAATATCTGCTATGTTGGCATGGTTTGCAGGGGCCGCAAACGGCCCTTCGTACATTCTGTGGCCCTGCCCTAGAGGAATCTTTTTTTCTTTTGTTTTGCTTTAGTTGTTTGGGTCATACCCCCAGTGTTCAAGGCTTACTACTGACTTTGAACTCAAGGATCACCCCGACTTTGCCTCCTGCGGCCCCAGGTAAATTGAGTTTGAGACCCCTGGAAACTTTAATGCCACCCCTAGATTTCTTGGTAGCAATGAAAAATTTCTGATCCGACCCATTCATTTGGCTTCTATGTGACAGTTTCATGGTGCTACCAACTTAACCCAGGTCTTTGCCAGGGGAAAAAGGCAAGAGACTTCTTTGTGTGATTGTGTGATTTCACCATTCATGCTGACTCTACAAAGTCACTCTCTGCTCTATAAACGCAGTGCAATGCACTGGGTTGAAAGAAAGTATTTTTACACATGGTGAATCTTATCAATAACTTGTGTACCAGAGCCAAATATCATTTCTCTGTTTCTGACACATATATTTTTAGGAGAGCTGTACAAAGCCAGAATTCTATATTTGCACTTAAGTATCTTCCATTTCTTCTCTAATTCTCCCAACAGACTCCAAGCATGTATCTTGCTCCTCTTTCATCTTGGTTTCAGTATGTCTTTGGAATAATTAATATTACAATAAACAAAAATTACCTTTTCCCTCAAGGAAATGCTCACATTTCTAATTATGGTACAAAGTAGTGTCTCCACTGTCAGTTGTAGACTGTAGAAACCATCACTCTTTTCTTTTTTTTTTTTTTTGGTTTTTGGGCCACACCCCTTTGACGCTCAGGGGTTACTCCTGGCTAAGTGCTCAGAAATTGCCCTTGGCTTGGGGGGACCATATGGGACGCCGGGGGATCGAACCGCGGTCCGTTCCTTGGCTAGCGCTTACAAGGCAGACACCTTATCTCTAGCGCCACCTTCCCAGCCCCAAAAACCATCACTCTTAAGCTCTACTTTTCCCTTCAATGGCCTAACATGGGTACAGAAAGTCTGTTTTGTTTCTAAGAGCTCAGATGACAATAATGTGGATGATCTGAGACCCATACTCTGAGCTCCGGGCATAGATCTTTTATGATCAAACCCTGTCTACTCATGCATGCCTACAACATGCATTCCCTTATACGTCCCTCTCAATCTGTCCACAATTCCCAAACAAATCAAACTTAGACAATGTTTTCTGAAACAGCACCCATATATTTTCCCTATATATATACACGTTGAAATCTGCAGAAATTCCTCCCTTACACTTAGCCCCCTGTCCTTGCCTCACCACTATCACATTTCAGCCATTTCTTTTTTGCTCATCACCTAAAACCAAACTTCCTCAGAAATGTCTCTCCAAACACCCTCAAGTTGCACTATTGAGTTTGGTGCCTATCTTTGTGCTTCTTCTGTACCTACCTTCCTACATAAGTCATGTTTGTTGACTCCCTCACTATAGGAGGTGTGTTGAAAGTAGGGATGGTAGATTGTTTATCTCATATATCAGGATGCCAAAGCCCATGGCCTAAAATATTGCAGGAAGAGGTGACATTTTTTCTTCTGATAATAGTAATAATAATCAAAGACAAAAGGGAATGGCATAAGCAAGGAAATAAGAATATTCCAAAAGACAGAGGGAAAGAGTAATTAATGTTTTCTGAATTCCTGCCATAAGCTAGATACTAGGCTAAATGCTTTGCATGCTAACTATAGGCTGAATGTTGTTTGCATATTCCCCAAACTCCTGCTGAAACCTAATCTGCCTGTCATGGATCTTGCCTTTGAGAGGTGATTAGATAGATAAAGATAAAGGTAGATCATACTTGGGACCAAAGAGATGATTTAGTCTCAAACTCGCGGCCCGGGGCCGTTTGCGGCCCTCCGTACATTTTGTGGCCCTGCCCTAGAGGAATCTTTTTTTGTTTTGTTTTGTTTTTAGTTGTTTGGGTCACCCCCCCATGTTCAAGGCTTACTACTGACTTTGCACTCAAGGATCACCCCAACTTTGCCTCCTGCGGCCCCCAGGTAAATTGAGTTTGAGACCCCTAGTAGAGTATTTATTTGCCTTGCACACTGCTGACTCCAGTTTGCTCCCTGGCATAAGGTCCTCCTGCGCCCCTCTTAAAGGTGATTCCTGAGCAAAGGAAAAAAAAGTGAAATACTCAAATGTATGGGGAAAAGACCGCCTCACCCCAGTGTGCAGACACATAGTGAGAAGAATCTGAGGAGAACTTTCAACTTACCACACACCTCATATGGTGCCTTGATCTTGAAACTCAGCCTCCAAATACATGTGAGAGATGTTTGTGCCTTACTTGACCTAGTCTCTGGTCTTTAGAGCATACAATAAGATAAGCCAATATGACCCTATGCATACCCCCCCTCCCCAGTAACCCTGCAAAATAAATGCTACAGGACCTGGAGCTGTATTACAGGTGGAGGGGAAGCTGGACTGAGTTTCACACGCCTAGGAAGGAGACAGGCCAATTCAGGGCTGCACAAGGGACCTTGCACAATTGTCTGTACCTGTGTGCTACCATGCACCAGTATTTCATTACTTTGATTACTATCACTCACTCTTGCCCTCCCAGCTCTCCAGAAAAGGGTCTCTCTCACAGGCTGAGGAAGGCACCTCTATTGCTTTCCAGCTCTTTCTTCACTCCTTCGTCCACTGACCTAAAGCACGTGCTTCTCAAGCTGCTGAATGCCAAGTATTTGACTCCTAAAAAGACTATGTGTGCCCAAAACCTATGGAAATCAAAAGCAAGACAACTGGTTTTTTGTTTCTTTCTTTTTTTTTTTTTTCAGGGCATTCCCCGAAGTGGTCAGGGCTTTCTCCTGGTTCTGCACTTAAGGATCACTCCTGGCAGGCTCAGGGGTGTACATGAGATGCTAGGGATCCAATCTGGGTTAACTACATGCAAGGCAAATGCACTACCCACTATCACTCTGGCCCCAAAGATAACTGGTCTCTATCAGGAAACTTGTCAACAAGTCAAGGAAGGGAACACCACAATGGTGAAGGAGAAAAGTGTGGTCATAGAGGCTGGCTGGGGTTGAGGGAAACTGGAGACTTTACTGGAAAGAAGTGAACACTGATGAAAGTATGAGTGTTGGAACATTGGATGCCTAAAACTTAATTGTTGATAAGTAATTTTGTAGTTCACAGTGATAAAACTTTTTTAAGAGATTGTGTAATCTTTACACTTCCCGCACCAGTTATTAGAGAAAAATATTTTCCCTAGAATGGTCTTTATAAACTGATTCTGCTCCAATGAATAAGCTGATTATTTATTTGTTGATATTCCCACTCTCCTACATTTTACTTTCATATAGGAAACATTAAATGGCAAGAATAAATATGAATAAACTAAAAGTGTGATAAGTAACATAATTAGGACTCCCAATTTGTCTAAGCAAAAACTTATGTCTATATTTTGAATAAAAATAAATTGTTGGGTAGAAGACTTTATGGACATTGGGGTAACACTTTAATTAAAATTTGAATACCATAAACATACCAACCCATAGCTCATAAAATCAGCTTCTTATAAACATAAGATCTATAGGAATGTTTGCTTTCCATAAATATTCAGCTAGAAATCATGACATTATTACAGCTGAAGAGGATCTTCAGAACAATGGTTAATATATATAATATATATTTATATATATGTATGTATATATATATAAATCTTTATTTAAGCACCATGATTACAAGCATGTTTGTAGTTGGGTTTCAGTCATAAAGAGAATCCCTTCCCTTCACCATTCCCACCACCATGCCCCCCTCCTTCCCCACCCCTGCCAATATCGAGACAGGCATTCTACTTCTCTCATTCTTTAATATTGTCATGCTAGTTGTTAGTGTAGTTATTTCCCTAATAGCATTCACCACTCTTTGTAGTGAGCTTCAAATTGTGAGCCGGTCCTTTTGGCCCTTCCAGCCCTTTAACTCTATTGTTTCTGGGCCTTATTATAGTAATGTCTTTAATTTTTCTTAAAACCCATAGGTGAGTGAGACCTTTCTGTGTCTATCTCTCTCCCTTTGACTTATTTCACTCACCATAATAGATTCCATGTATATCCATGCATAGCAAAGCACTGTGTGTGTGTGTGTGTGTGTGTGTGTGTGTGTGTGTGTGTGTGTGTGTGTGTACCTACAATTAAGATGGAAGAGGTTTCTTACCTTTGGACATAGAATCTAATGGTAAAGGGAATGTTAGGGAAAGAAATTAAGACATAAGCCTCTGAAATGACATCTGAGTTTAATCAGGAAGTAGGAGAATAACCTAAATGGTTGGTGATTAGTAGATGTTTTATATTGTTTTAAATTAAAGATTTCTCAGTGGTTTTTTCCTAATTTTTATTTATTTTTATTTTTTGACCACACCCAGTAGTGCTCAGGGGTTACTCCTGGCTCTGCACTCAGAAATCAGGGGACCATATGGGATATCGGGGATCGAATTTGCATCCATCCTGGGTCAGCTGCATGCAAGGCAAATGCCCTACCACTGTGCTACCACTCCAGCCCCTAGATTTTTTTCAGTGGTTAAAGCAGTGTTTATAAATGCTAAATGTAATTGAATAAGGAAACATAGAAGGGAATGATATAAAAACATGGGTAGTGTGATTACAAACTGCAGAGAGCTTATAAATATTTGGGCACATAAAGATTATATAGCTGTATCGAAAGATAATTTCCAAGTTGAAGAAACACTTCTGAAAATCCTGATTCCTGTCTAATAAGAACAATGATTTTTAACTTAAGCTGCACAGTAGAGTCACTTTCAGTTCTTAAATTAAATTCAAGTTTAATTTAAATTAAATTCTTAAATTAATTCTTAAATTAAATTCTTAATTTAAATTTAAGTTCTTAAATTCAGTTCTTAAATTCATAGTTCTCTATGCCCATATTGCACCAATTTTAATAGAAACTCTGAGATCAGCATTTAAGTAGCAGTGACTAAAATCCTAATAAGGGATTCTAATGAGAGAACTAGGACTGATGGTCACTTCTTTTGAGAAGCTCAGCAAGGAAAATCTAAAGGAGAGGCACATACAGAAAACCTGGAACATCTGATGGCTTCCAGGCCTGTGCCCTCCTTCAGGGACTTTCTTGCAGATTTAGTCTGTGATAGCACTGGTCCTTTCCATTCTTGTGTTGAATCAGGTGAGAACCCCCAGCTGAGAAAGACTTTAAAATTTGTCCCCAGAAGAGCAGCCAAGGCAACAGCTGTGGACTGGTTGGAAATTAAAATTCTGATCCCATTCAGATCTGTTGCATAGTGAACACTGGGTATGCGGATCCCCTCACATCATTCTCCGAGTCTTCCTGTTTATTCTCATTTGCTCACAGTCTAGCAATAACCACTTCCAAGGCATCATTCTCAACCTTCAAACCTAATGTCTGTCTACTGAGATCCTATTGTGGTAGTTCTAGCCATCATTTCTAGTATTACCAGAGGCTAACACTGAAGACACAAAGGTCATAGCTGGACCCCTGTGTACCTGGTATAAACTTAAGTAATAAGAAGCAGGAGATTTATTCATGGGGCCTAGGTGTTCAACAAAAAATAAATTTTTTTTTATTTTTATTAAAAATAACATTTCAATAAAAAATAACCATCTTTTTTGTTTGTTTGTTTGGTTTGGGTTTTTGGGTCACACCCAGTGATGCTCAGATTACTCTTGGCTATGCACTCAAAAATCACTCCTGGCTTGGGAGACCATGTGGGATGCTGAGAATCGAACCAAAGTTCGTCCTGGGTCAGCTGCGTGCAAGGCAAATGCCCTACCACTGCACTATCACTCTAGCCACCCCCCATTTTTTTAACAATTAAAAAAAAAAGCTTGTGGGCCCGAGAGATAGCACAGCGGTAGGGCATTTGCCTTGCAAGCAGCCAACCCAGGACCAATGGTGGTTTGATTCTCGGCAACCCGTATGGTTCCCAGAGCCTGCCAGGAGCAATTTCTGAGCACAGAGCCAGGAGTAACCCTTGAGCGCTGTAGGGTGTGGCCCAAAAACATACAAAACAAAATAAAACAAAACAAAAAGCTTGTAACTATATCTGGCAGTGCTCAAGGGGTTACTTCTGGTAAAGTTCTTGTGGGATTATGTGGTGCCACAACAATTGAATCCAGTGCATTCATTTATAGATCATGCACTCCAGCCTTAGAAATAGTTCCTGGGGGGGGGGGGTAGGGGGGAGAAATAGCACAGCAGCGTTTGCCTTGCAAGCAGCCAATCCAGGACCTAAGGTGGTTGGTTCGAATCCCGATGTCCCATATGGTCCCCCAGGAGCTATTTCTGAGCAGACAGCCAGGAGTAACCCCTGAGCATCACTGGGTGTGGCCCAAAAACAAACAAACAAAAAACAAACAAACAAACCAAAAAAAAACAACAGTTCCTGGGTCCCCCAAATAAGATGCTCCTCTTTATTTTGTAAAAATGTTAAAGTAAAATTTTACAGAACGATTGTTAGTGTTGGATTTCTTATGTTTTTGTCTCTTCTGACATATGTGGTGAGAAACGTCATTGTTATTCATTTCTGAAAGCTATTGATAGCACTGTAAACTGTTCCTGTATCATACTAGCTATCAGGAAAACCTTGGGATAAAAAAATAAAAATGATTCTCCTTTCTGGAACCAAACCACCAGATCCAGAACCAAAGCAAAGAGCTGATAGTTATTATCTTGGGATTTCTAGATGAGCTGCTTTTCCTTCCCCAAAAAAGCTATTCTTCAGATAGTTACTAAAAATATATATTATTATATATTTGATACTATACGATATATTACATTGTAATATATAAATATATTATATATATGATCCAAAGGCAAACACTATTCTTCTTGTGTATTAGTTTGAATGAGGCAATGTAAATATTCATCTTCTCAACCCGTCTGCTCACCATATCCAAAGGAGTCCTGGACCCCCAAGCCAGGCTCTCTTCCAGGGGAAAGACCCCAAGCCCAGATCATGGTATTGAGAGTATGCTTCCTGACACTAATCTTTGCCTCTAGTCAGGCAGCCCACTAAAAGCTCTGACCAGAACTCTCAAAAGAAGATACCCTGGACCATGAAATCTCCTTTCATCCTTTTATCTGCTTGGATTGATTTCCAGCTACTAACCTGGATCCTTGAGGGAGGATCTTTCTGGGCTAAGCTCTTTTTTTAGGGTGGGAGCCTCTCTTCTGTGTCTGCCTTGCAAATTGCTTTGAAAAATTGCACAATAGACTCTGCTAACCTTCGTTTTCTTTTGAACTCTTCCTTAAGATCGATGGCTCTGTTTTAACAGATAAGGAACTCCAGGGACTTATCTAAAAGTTCCTTCTAGTTTCTAGTCCACAGCTCAGACAGATGCTGGTGGAGCTGCCAACCAGAGAAAAGGCTTTTTCAAGAGTGATCCAGCCCCACTATGTTGGCCTGTGAGCTTTCAAATAGCCCCAGTGTTAATTACTACATCAGCTATTGAACTCCTGACTCTAGAAAGGTCTGAATGTGTAAATGAAGTCTCCACCTTCCAAGGCTAGAGGAAATAATGGCCATTCACACCCTGCAAAATGTTACCTAGCTTTACTTTTTTTAGACATATGCACTTAAATAAGCAATGCAGCTCCAAGAAATGTAATTAAGTTGCTTAGGTGACCAGAGAAGAACTGTAGTGGCCTTTAAACTGATCAATTGTGAAGAGAAAATGCAAAGGGAACAAAAAAAGAGATGATGAAAAGAAAGGGAGGTAGGAATAACTGGGAAGGAGGCTGCTAAGAGAAGAAAGGTGGCCTTCATTTGGAGTGTTTCACAGGCACATCTCAATTTCATTCTAGAGGTAAGCCCATTGGGGATAAAAACAATATAAAGCTACATTTTCTAATAAAAGGACTCTTAAAAATAGATTATATCTGTATTTGAAAGGAGCAGTAGGGTACTTAAGAGAATGTCCTTGATTTCAGTTTATACAGAATTTACCCTGAAATGACTATTCCCAAAAAATGCTTATTTAAGGATACAGCTGCTTTAATATAAATATAAATATATATGACTGAGTGCATATATAGGTATATATAGATATAGCTTCCTAGGTATAAATAGATAGCTTCTTAGCTATATCTACACATAGTGGTAAGTGTGACCAAAGATAGTAAAAGCTATATTCAGGTTGATCTATAAAATTGTAAGCTTTCTGAAGGTTTGAAATTTTTCCCAAGGCAAACAATAAAACCTCAAAAAAGAAGCTATTAATAAAAATGGAAGCAATATAATATTATAAAAGCTCAAAATAAAGGTCCTGAAAAATCAGCTTCATTGTATTCTAAAAGGCAACCGGCAATTGGTAGCATATTACTCTCCTGAACCCCAATTTCCATTAAAAATGTGGCAGCCACGTTTTAGCACATTAGATATTCCAAGCAATTCAATAGGCTACGCTATACTATGGTGACCTTTTAAATATTCTGAAAATTGATTTCTAGACCATTCCCATATCCCCTTGTTTACTGCCTAGAAGAAAAAAGAAAGAAAAAAGAATCAGCTGTGATTCCTACATTTCTGTGCTCCTCATGCTCCAATTATAATCTCTCCCTCCCAAAGGCCTCATAACAGCCCTTCTTATGGTCTGGAGAGCGGCAAAATAAATACTTCCTATAAGAATGAGTTTTAGAGCTTGTGTGAGCTCTGCAGATGTCGGGTGCCAGAAACAGCAAAATTTTTGCTTCGACAAAAAAGTAGAACAGTTGGTAAGGCACTTTCCTTGCATGTGGCTATCCAAGTTTAATCCCTTGCAAGCTATGTTGTCCTCTGAGTTCACCAAGAGTGAATTTTGAATACAGAACTAGGAACAATTCTTGAGAAGAATCAGGTGTGGCTCATAAACTAAACAAACAACAATAACAAAAATATTCCTGGTGTTGATGAGATAGTATAGCAAGTAAGGTACTTCCTTGCATGAAGCTGCTGGAGCATCTCATATGGTCCACCAAGCACTGCCAGGAATAACTACTGAATGCAGAACCAGGAGTAACCATTGAATACCACTGAGTATGACCCCCCCCCCAAAAGAAAAGAAAACCCAAAAACATTTCTATTTCTTAAAAGGAATGCAATATGCAAGAATTCAAACTTTGTTTAGGGTAGACAGGCTTCGTTTAGAATCCCCTGATATTTTTTTTTTTAGGTTGGCTGAACAGCCATAAGTGATCTAACAGCTGGTCATCTATTCAATACCATGTTCTCCCCCGCCTCCATGGGGCTCTCAACAGGTTGACAAAGACATTAAGGCCATTTAATAAGCACTCTAACATTTAATTGGTATATAAAGATCAAAGGTTGAAATATTTTACATAGCTATTCGAATGCATTCTTAAGAGTAGTTTTGATAGTTTCCTATTCTATTTTTGCCGATGTAGACCCTGAATCTAAAAGACCCTAAACAGTCTTATTCTATACTTGACTGAATAAATGTTTTTCTGTACTGAGGCTAGATACCCAAAAGAGGGATTGATGGCATGTATGTCAGCTCAATTTTGAGTTTACTGAGAACACTCCATACTGTTTTTCATAGGGGTTGAACTAGGCAGGATTCTACCAGCAGTGGATGAGTGTCCCTTTCTCACCATATCCCTGCCAATTTTATAAATTCATCTGCATACACTCTGGCATCAAGCCACAATCTCAGACTGTAGTTCAAGGATGGAATGATCAGATCTGAATCACGCTGTGGAAAGCAGCAGGCCTACCTCAGCTCCTGAATCAACTGTTTCAGAGTTGCAGGCATGAACTGCTAATGTGGCTCCTTGAGGTGATGTGTGCTAGTGAGGCTTTTCAGGCCTATTTGAAAACTTGGGGAAGTCACCAGCACTGATATAGCCAGTTTCATTCCCAACTTCTTCAAGATTCTTGCTTTACAAGGGTGGCACTGGGGCCAGCTGACTTTTGCCTTGCATGTGGCTGACCACATGGTTTTGATCTCCAGCATCCTGTATGGTCCCCTGAACCTGCCAGAAGGAATTCCTGAACATAGAGCCAGGAGTAACTTCTGAGCACCTCTACTGGGTGTTGCAAAAAAATTAAAAAATAAAATAAAATAATGAAACAGTGTTGTCAGCTCTGTCAAATAATTCCATGCTGTGTTAACACTATTAACAGTCTGAGAATATGTTTTTCTTTTTTTTTTTTTTTTTTTTTTTTGGTTTTTGGGCCACACCCTGTGCCGCTCAGGGGTTACTCCTGGCTATGCGCTCAGAAGTTGCTCCTGGCTTCTTGGGGGACCATATGGGACACCGGGGGATCGAACCGCGGTCCGTCCTAGGCTAGCGCAGGCAAGGCAGGCACCTTACCTCCAGCGCCACCGCCCGGCCGAGAATATGTTTTTCAACCTTAGTTGGTTCACTACCCAGTAAAAACAACAAACTACTGATATGCTGATATGAAATGATATTGTACAAGAAACATAAGAACCATTTATTAATTTTATTTTTATTTTATATAGTTTAGGTAACATTTAATAATGTTAAAATTTATGGTGTTGATGTACACAGTTTTTATAGCCACTATCTCTAACATGCTTATGTCCAGTGCCATCTCTAATTTGGTCTTCATTCCTTCTCACCTCCAACCCCTCATTGATTAGAAATTTAGTTTAGTAATTTAAGGGCAGGGGTTGTTATTGTTATGTACTGTCAATCCCCTGCCTTGTTCCACAATAATGAGATCAACCTGGTATATATGTTGGGGATGGAGGGAAAAGACTCAGGCTCAGTGCTCAAGGATTAGGGTCCTCTTTTGGGGGAACATGCCAATTGGAACTCAGATATGCCGCATGCAAGGCAAGTGCCTCAGCCCCTCAGTATTTTCATTCTTACAAGTGCTATCAATTAGGAGTAGAAAAATATAAATTGCATGCTGGAAATAAGAAAACATACCATATAACATTTCATTAACTTAAAATAAAGCAACATGAAACAAAGCAATTTTATAAAGACTGATGTCTAGATAATGAGAAAATAAACAGCTCTTCAAATTTATTTTCAGAGCTCGAAGATCCTAAAAAACTGATGACCCCGGGGTTGTGGGGGGGTGGTAGGGAGGTGGAAGATTGGGGGCACTGGTGATGGGAATGTTGCACTGGGGAAGGGGGGGTGTTCTTTATATGACTGAAACCTAACTACAGTCATGTTTGTAATCAAATTGTATAGATAAAGTTATAAAAAAACTGATGAGTTTTTATAAGGAAATCTTAAAGTTATTGAATAATATATTTGTTCCACTGAATGCAAGCATAAACATTTGCCTAAACACATCTTTGGAAACATATATTCATAAACTTTACTCTTAACTATTTTACTTCCTTTTAAAAATTTAGAAGCTGTCATTTTAATCAATATAGTCATTTGAAGGCTGTGATCCAAAGCCTACGAGGAGAATTTATGACCATTTTATTACAGTTTTTGTTCTAAAGTTTTTACCAGCATTCTATAAACTGCTACATTCTGGAAGTTGAAGAAGCCATTTTTCCAAAGGCAAGTCTAGAGCATGTGATGTCTTAGTTTCCCAAATTAGAAGTCAATGTTTCCCAAAATGGGCAATTCTCTCTAAGAGGCATTGAAACAAGCTTCAAGTGTAATCAGGGGTAGGATGAAGTTTCCTGTTTGCTTAAAGAAGTTTGATTTCCAGGAGGTTCTTAGTAATTCTTTTTCTGAAAATGGGAAGAAAGCCAAATATGTTTGAAAAGCTATGCCAGTGTAGACTAATTTTTGTATTCTTTAGTATCCTTTATTAGAAACTCCTGTACAGTAATATTCTCTCTATGCAAGTTAATGACCAAAAAATCAGGTAGAAAATAAGTTTGAGAATTGGAATGTGGCTTAAGTGGTAAATCATGCACCTTGCATATGTGAGGTGCTGATTCAAAATCCCTGGCATTACCAACAGGATAAGGCATGGTCTACCAGCACTATGAAAGTTTGAATGAACCTAATCAAGCCTTAACTGTCTTGTCTTGTACCTTTTCTGTAAAATGAATTCATCAGGATCACAGTTCATTTTAGTAGAATTTAATACTATAAAATTCCAAGATGTAAATTTGTGATAGAAAGTAAAAGACCCCTTCTCAACCTGAAAATGCAAAATTGCATTTATAGGAGATTTATAGGCAATGGTGACTTCATATTTTCTAAGCCAGAACACATTTGATGGCAAATGAGAAAATTGCTCAAAATTAAACAGAATCCATCCTGAACAAACTGGTGTACTAAAAATATGCTTGCAATAAAGAAAATTAAACTAGTGTAATATGTCCTAAGACTTCATAATGTAGATATTTAAAATTATTTCTTTTCTATCTTTCTTTATTTTTTATTAAATAATTTCTTTATTTAAACACCATGATTACAAACATAATTGTAGTTGGGTTTCAGTTATAACAAGAACACCCCCGGGGGGGGGGGAGAACACCTCTTTGCACCATGCAACCTTCCATCATCAATGCCCCCATTTCTTCTCTCCCCCACCCTCTACCTGTATTCGAGATAAGCTTTCTACATCCCTCATTCATATATATTGTCATGATAGTGCTCAGCATAGTTATTTCTCTAACTGCACTCACCACTATTTGTGGTGAGCTTCATATATTGAGCCGGTCTTTCCAGCCCTCATCTCTAGGAATTATTTTAATGTCTTTAATTTTTTTAAAGCCCAAAGATGAGTGAGACTATTCTGTGTGTGTCTCTCCCTCTGACTAATTTTACTCAGCATAATAGATTCCATGTTCATTCATGTATAGGAAAATTTCATGACTTCATCTTCTGATGGCTGCATAATATTCCATTGTGTATATGTACCACAGTTGCTTTAGCCATTCATCTGTTGAAAGTATTGCTTGTTTCCAGAGTCTGGCTATTGTATAAAGTGCTGCAATGAATATAGGTGTGAGGAAGCAATTTTTGTATTGTTTTTTTGTATTCCTATGGTACATCCCTAGGAGTGGTATAGCTGGATCAAATCGAGCTCAATTTCCAGTTTTTTGAGAAATCTCTATATTGTTTTCCATAAGGACTGGACTAGATGGCATTCCCACTAGCAGTGAATGAAAGTTCCTTTCTCTCCACATCCCCAACAGCACTAATTTTTCTTGTTCTTTGTGATGTGTGCCAGTCTCTGTGGTGTGGGATGGTACCTCATTATTGTTTTGATTTGCATCTCCCGGATGATTAGTGATGTGGAGCATTTTTTCATGTGCCTTTTGGCCATTTGTATTTCTTTTTGGAGGAAGTGTCTGTTCATTTCTTCTCTCCATTTTTGATGGGATTAGGTATTTCTTTCTTATTAAGTTCTGTCAGTACCTTGTATATCTTAGATATTAGCCCCTTATCTAATGGTCATTAGGTGAATAGCTTCTCCCATTCTATGGGTGGCTTTTGTATCCTGGGCATTATTTCCTTTGAGGTGCAGAAGCTTCTCAGCTTAATATAGTTCCATTTGTGTATCTCTGTTTTGACTTGTTTGGAGAGTGTTGTTTCTTCCTTAAAGATGCCTTTAGTTTCAATGTCCTGGAGTGTTTTACCTATGTGTTGTTCTATATATGGTTTCTGGTCTGATATCAAGGTCTTTAATCCATTTGCATTTGACCTTGGTGCATGGTGTTAGCTGAAGGTCTGAGTTCAGTTTTTTGCAAGCGGCTGACCAGTTGTGCCAAGACCACTTGTTGAAGAGGCTTTCCTCGCTCCATTTTGCATTTCTTGCCCCTTTAATCAAAGATTAATTGATTGTATATCTGGGGAGCACTTTATGAATACTCTAGTCTATTCCACTGATCTGAGGCTCTGTCTATTCCAATACCATGCTGTTTTAATGACTATTACTTTTTTTAATTTTTATTTTAATTATGAGAACAATGTTGCAAAGAGGACAAGGTAAAGTTACAGTGAAAGAACAATCGCCCATAAACAGAGTTCTCGGAAGAAATCCCCTTGCTGATGCCTAAATATTGAACTTACAGTCAAAAAAACATTAAGAAAAATAAGACAGAGCCCATGTACAATTACTTTGTTCACAAGTCCCTAGATTGTAGTACATTATAACATTTCTTAGCAGTACACAAAGCAACCTAAAGCCATGAGATTGATGTGACTCCTTAACTTTGAAGGCATAGTATTTTTATATATTCATGCACATACATATTAGTTTAAGTTAACCTCAAAAGTTTAAGGGTTTTTTTTAAGGGTTAGTCAAAAGGGCACTGTAAAAACGGTGTTAGAGTGGCAAATATTGTTTGCATAGGCCCACCAAAATATGGGGATCATAGAAAGGAATAGTCTTGGTCTAAATACAAGGAGACCACTACCTCTGAAGTTTCCTGGCATAAGACCAACTCTAGGCTCCAGGCAAACTAGTTTATTCAATCCAAGTCATTGTCTGTAGTGCCAATACAGTTTTATTTTTCATGCAGTCCTATTGTTGGCATCAGGTTTCTGTATTAAAGATCCTGGAATCTGCACATACTACATTGAAGTCAGGCTGGTGTGGAGTATCCTCTAGTTTCACCTCACAATTAAGTGGCAATACAGCAAGCTCTTTCCAGTAAGCAGGTCATTGTTCTTGTTAAGTCTTCTCAGTGTTAAGTGAAGTCTCTTTTGAGTAGATCGATGTCAGAGCAGCTGTAGGGTCTTCCCTGGTAGAGGATTGCCTCCAGGTGATGTTATAGACAACCTTGGATGTTTTGTAGATGTCTTCTCTAGATCAGGGGTGAATGGAGAATGTCCATTCTTCTGAGGCCTGTGCCAGGTCTTTATGTCAATGTTCAGGGTGTAAGGTCCCATTGCACTACAAGATTTGTGTGTTCCCATCTCTATTAGATAAGAACTTATTGGTATGTATAGTATTTCCCATTTTAGTGTGCCTAAGCAAACAAGAAATAAAACCATGTGTCGTTATCAGAGTATACGGGGGCGTAAGAACATGTCCAACAATACCCATGACTTGGTTCAAACATAAGCATTAAACTGAGGGATTCTTTCACACCAAATTCCATATTGAGCAGTTCACAAAGAGAAGATATAAAAAAGGGGGGGAGGGAATCGTCACTGTATAAGAAAATATTCAGCAAAAGTTATAGCCGTCAAAGAAAACACCCATAAAATGTTGAAAAGACATATGTGTCCTTTTTATGACTTTTGGAATAGTTGGGTGGGTGTTAACTCGAGGGTACCACTTTGGTCTGTGACTTAGGGCTCTACAGTACTTAAGTTAGAAAGGGTAAATGAGGAGTGATGATGATAGGGGTTAAAGAAGTTAAAGAGAAAAATGATCTTTTGTAGGGGTGTGCAAAAGGGCAGAGTACAAAATGGACATTCTGCATACATAAAAACATAATTCAATAATAGTGAGTACTATTAATGTATCTTGTGCGCGCGGGGGCACTAGCCCCATCGCGATTTTGAAAATATAGACTGGAAAGAGATTACCAGTGTCTTGAAGAAGCTGGGAGGCCAGAAGTTTAGAGCTCCACCCAGACCCTCCCTAAGGAGCCAAATGGATAATGGGGGAAGGCCTAGGGTACCTTCAAGCTCTGCCAAGGGGCCCAACTCACCAGCTTGCCCAGGCATGTGGCCCGGGGAAGCCCTGGAGATCTGGAGCAAGGCGGTAGAGGGGTGCTGGGGTTACCCAAGTCCCGCACCCCCCCAGGCCTGGTTAAGAAGGCCTCCAGCATGGCAGGGGCCTGCCGAACCCCATCCTGCTAGACTCCCGGCTCCCAGGAAGGAGAGATCCTTCAAGAAGCTGGGAGGCCAGAAGTTCAGAGCCCCACCCAGACCCTCCCTAAGGAGCCAAATGGATAGTGGGGGAAGGTCTAGGGTACCTTCAAGCTCCACCAAGGGGCCCAACTCACCAGCTGACTATTGCTTCGTAATACAATTTAAAGTTGAGAAAAGGGATGCCTCCTATATTCCTTTTCCCAAGAGTTGTTTTTTAAAAAGTCCCCTTTAGCCCAAAGACAAACAGAAATTAGCCCCCTTGTGGGCAGAGACAAGTCTACATGAGGTTAGGCACTTGAGAGCTGATTTTGCTGTGTTCTTTGATTATCACTGGGGATCAGGAAGTTAAAATTTTTTTTCACCTTTAGAATAATACCTTGAGCCCCTAATTTATTAGAAGACAATCACATGCCTTCTTTTTGGAAACCCTTCTTCTGTCAGCCAAAACCTCCAGTCTTCATACCACCTATTTTCTCAACCAAACAGGTAGAACTTTGAAGTCTTCAGCATCTCTTAATGTCTGAAAAGTCCAAAAGTCACTGTTCATGTGCTGGGTAAATGATGATTTACTCAACTAGACTCATGTCTAGGCTAGAGCTGTACCAGAGCCCACCACTCTGGGCAGGGTGAGCACAGTGGAGCTGGTTTGACCACCCAAGACTATCTGTCTCAACTCTCAACATTTTGGAGCCTGGTTTGATTCAGGACCAACCAACCCCAGACTACTTCAGTTTAGGTACCCGAGTCTTTTTTGTCCAGGTGCCAGGCAGATTTGAGTCTTATCTGTTCCAGATACTACATTATTACCTTCTAGAGAAATCATCTGGAATATTTAATTTACCCTGGTCAAGAAGTCTCATATCTTTTGAAGAGGACAGAGGCAGAGAAGGGCACATGTCATTTCAAGACATATTTTTGATCTCTCCTGAAACTTTCTTAAAAGGTAAATTCTGTACAGGGGTATCTCCCACCTTGAAAATATGTCACGTGGACCCAACTTAGACCCTAGGTGATTAGACACCAACCATCCAGCCTTGAACCCTGGACCACAGACATAGAAATGACACACTTCTTCACAACAGCCACAGGAAACAAATCCCAACCGGGACATCCTTATTAGTGCTCAGACACCAACAAGTGCTAGCCCTAATATGATACCCTGACAATGAGGAAAATGGGAACAACTTGACCTAAGAGCAAGTTATCCTAACTCACCAGCGAATGATAAGACAAAATCAGAAGACTTGTCACCCTTTGGTCTATCCAAATGCCAAGATCGTGATTTACAGATGACTGGCTGACAGAACCATGCCAGACTGTATGTATCCTGGGACCAATAAAAAAGCCCTAGTCTAGGGTGTGAGCTACAACCTGCGTAACAACTATGATCCCTAGTTCCAGAGGTCTGTCTGAGACTAATGCAATGGAAGGGGACCTCTGGAAACATAACAGAAGACGCTATTCCAGGCCCCTTCCTAGGATCAGTGCAAAGACCAGGACCACCAACCACAGAAGATGGATTAAAATGACACTGAGGGAACAAAACTTCTAGATCCACAAAGAAAGACATAATCATAAGTTCAACTCCTTGACTTGTGCAGATACCGAGACCTCTAGATACAGAGGTCTGATGTTATCACCCAGGACAGAGCAGAAGTCTTCCATACACCACAAAAGCACCAAGGGGAGAGTAAATGAACCTGAAAGGAGTCTATAGTTAATCCCATGACAATATACTTCAAGGGTGGAGAAACCCTGTAATCTCTTAGGCAAAGGAAACTCCTTTTTGAATGACCCCTATATTTACTGTGCATCTGCAGGAGGGGAAAAAAAAGCACGAAACAATTTTTTTATTATTATTTACTTATCTATTTTTTTGTTGATTTCATTGTTGTGGTTTGGCTATTGAAGTGGATGTCTCCATTTATATTTATTTTCTTTTTTTCTTTTCTTATGTGCTCTGCCACATTTTTTTATCTCAATACCATGGCTTTTTTATGGTGCTTACCCTTTTTTTTTGTTTTGTTTTGTTTGTTTTTTTGGAATGTTCACTGGATATTTTATTTGACAGTTCTTTATGTACTGTTGTGGTGTTTCACCTTCTTTTTCTCCTTCATCTCTCAAATCAAGGATGAAAGCCTCTAGACGAACTCCGCCAATTTCCGGAGTATCTGATTCTCTTTTTCTTTTTCTTTTTCTCCAGGTTATTACTTTTCTCTTCCACAAACAAAACCGCATAACTTGAACTATCTAGTCCAGCCACCCAATGGGGGTGGGATAAGGGAGGTACCAAGA
Organism: Suncus etruscus; assembly: GCF_024139225.1. Lineage (NCBI taxonomy): Eukaryota > Metazoa > Chordata > Mammalia > Eulipotyphla > Soricidae > Suncus > Suncus etruscus. The sequence continues at coordinate 72,523,297 of NC_064858.1, forward strand.
CCAAATAGGTGTAAGACCACTAAGTAGTAAGCTAGGCACAGAGGGGACCACTTATTCTAGCAGCCCCGGGGGGTAAGGGAAGAGGATATGAGAAGAAGAAAGGGAATGGAGGTGGAGAGAGGACAATTCGGTGATGGGAATTCCCCTGATTTTATGTTAATATGTACCTAAAATATTATTGTCAACAATATGTAAGCTACTATGATTAAAATAAAAATTATATTTAATTAAAAAAGGTAAATTCTTGGCCAGAGCAGTGGCGCAAGCATTTGGGCGTTTGCCTTGCACGTGCTAATCTAGGAACAACCGCAGTTCGATCCCCCGGTGTCCCATATGTCCCCCAAGCCAGAAGCGATTTCTGAGCACAAAGCCAGGAGTAACCCCTGAGCGTCACCAAGTGTGCCCTCCCAAAAAAACAAAAGGTGAATTCTGACAGTCTCTCATACTATGCACAAGTCAATGAAATTAAACATGTGCCCATGGAATCAGAGAAATAGTACAGGAAACAAGTCAATTGTTTGAATCCTCAATACCACATATGATCCTCAGAGCCCTGTCAGGATTAGTCCTGAGCACAAAGCTAAGAATAGTTCCTGAGCACTGTCAGGTTAGACCTTAAATATATCTATATGTATATTTTAAACATATATTTTAATATTAATTATATATTATGTTATTAATATAATATATCCACATTTATTATTCATAAGTTTTATTAAACATATATAAAATATATTCACACAGACATTATTTAAATATAGATTGAGTCTACTCCCAAACAAAACTTTTCTGAACAAAAAGAGGTATTAGGCATATTTATACAAAAAAAATAGGAACAAAAATAAATAGAGGTTTAAGTGTGAAACAAAACTCAAAGTCTGAGAAACAAAAACAAAATTGATGCCATGAGCAACTGAGAGTTAATGAAATGTATATAATTAAGGATAAGATTAATTTCATTTAAGGAATACTGGTCTTGAAGTAACATCAGGACTTCTAGTGAAAATTATATATAAGGGAAAAATCTCAAAATAAAATGTAGCACAAGAGTAGAATTTACTGTAGAGTTGAAATCATTCTACAGTTTAAGATGAGTAGTATAGCCTCATAGATAAACTCATTACGGACAAGAATGGAATGAAAAAATTAGTCATCAAATAAGTCAAAGGAGATGATGGTAGAAAAGAGTAGTGTTAACTTAGACATAAAAATAAATGTCAACACCAAATCTCAAAGGACATATTTTTTTAATGTCATTCACAATTGTGCCTCAGAAAATCAAGTAACTCAGCATCAGCTTAACTAAAAAGATGAGAGATCTATACAAAACTTAAAAAGCACTACTTCAAGAAATTAAAAAAGAACACAAGGAAATGGAAACATATCTTCTTCTCATGGTCATCAAAGCAACAATTATTCCCAAAGCATATATACATAGAGATATAAGTAGTACCTCTCACAAAAGCAGAGTGGTGGGTAAGACACAAATGGGAATGGGGGATATTAATGGAGGGAAGTGGGCACTGCTAAGAGATCAGGCTTGAAACCCAGTCATAATTAACATTATAATTTTATGGTAACTAAAAAAAAAAAAGGAAGAAAAGAAGTATTAACAGCAGCCTTTGATATGATGTCCAGGCAGTTCCTTTTGGTAGGGAAAAAAACTAAGTAGTACAGTGTCTCTGGGGAATACTGGAGTCAAGACAGGTTTTTTGTTCTGTTGTGTTTCACTCTGGCCTGAAGAAGGGAACAAACCATTTCACTGGAAGCATTTGGCATTGGGGTGGGGAGGAGTGATAGAGAAAAATAGAGAGATTGTGATTAGAGGGATTATGATTAAGTGATAACAATGGCAAGTGTAGAAAACTGAAGTTTCAGCATTAATTAGCAATTATCTGCAATTTTATGTTCTCTACAAAAGAATTGATTTGTTTATGCATGAAATGTGTCCATATATCTGTAGCAGCTCTCTTGTCTCCCTGCCCTTTGCTTTTGTAGTTTTAGCATTCCTAAAAGCATCTTTTTCATTCCATTATATCCTGGTGAAGAGTTAACTAGTTTTACAAAGAAATATAAATTTGAGGTAATCAGCCTCATTGTTGACTCATTCCTACAGATATAAAGTATTTAAAAGAATCACCAGGGAATTTCAAATGTCCTCTAAAAACCAGATGTTGCACATGTAGTTTATTATAATCAAATTTTAACTAAAAGGTTTTATTATTTAGTAGTGATATTTCTTCTCAACCAAAATTCTCTTGACAGAGATGTAACCTTAAAATGTAATAAATATAGATATTTATAGAACAATAATCCAAAAAATAATTTTCTCATTCTTTGCAGTACTCAGTGCTCCCAAATACAAAGTATTTGAACACAATTGTCTAAACTGGCAGTTTATTTCCTCTATGAAAAATAACACATTATTTATTCTAAATGAAAGGCAAATACCATCTAGCATACATCATCTCCCCCAAACACAAGCATCCAATTCTCTAGGACCCAGAACCAGTCTCAGCAGCACTCTTTTGACATCTCTTGGCTAAACTCCCACACCCAAATGTCTCTTGAGTGAGATCAAGTCTTCTGTATAATAGGATATCACTTTTTCTGATGATTAAATACTATTGTAGACACACAAACACAATAGCAGCTTCATCCTACCCTAGAGACAGCCACATTTATATGATGATCACTAAGTAGCATCACTTCCTCAGGAACAAGATCAGACACTGTCAAATAGCTATTTCCCTATTATAGACAGGAAGTAAGCAATTGACTGAAAAGAAAGACAAACACAAATCTGGATTTGGAGGGAGATCACACCTGGCAGTGCTCAAGGTTTACTCCTGGCTCTACACACAGAAATAGCTCCTGGCAGGCTCGGGGGACCATATGGGATGTTGGGATTCGAACCACCTTCTGCATGCAAGGCAAACACCCTGCCTCCATGCTATTTCTTCAGCCCCAAATCTGGATTTTTAACTCCCACATAAAAAATAGGACTGAGCAAAATCCAAATAAGAGCAATAAATCATCTAGTCTTGGTTGGGAAATAAAAGTAAAAAATTTGACTAGGATTTGTCTTGAAAATTTCAAAAAATAATACAAAAAACTGCTTCAAGAATTAAAAGAGGACACAAGGAAATGGAGACACATACTCTGTTTATGGATTGGGAAGATTAACAATCAAAATGGCAACACTACCCAAAGCATTGTAGAGATATAATGCAATTCTTCAAAGAAGTGGATAAAACACTCTTGAAATTTATTTGGAACAATAAACACCCAAAAATAGATAAAGCAACCTTTAGAAAAAAGAGATGAAAGGCATCACTTTCCTCAACTTTAAATGTACAACAAAGAAATAGGCATTAAAACAGCATGGTATTGGAATAAATATAGACCTCAGATCAATGGAATAGATTTGAGTATTCAGAGAGTGTTCTCCACAAATGCAATCAATTAATCTTTGATAAAGGAGCAAAAAATGCAAAATAGATCAAGGAAACCTTCAACAAGTGGTGTTGGCACAACTGGTCAGCCACATGCAAAAAAGCGAAATCAGACCTCCATCTAACAATATGCACAAAGGTCAAATCCAAATGGATTAAAAACCGTGGCATCATATCTAGAACTACAAGATATATAGAAGAACTTGTAGCTAAAACACTCCATGACATTGAGACTAAAGGCATACCGTCATGAGAGAAACTACAGGCTCCTTACATGCTCATTTTCACACCCCAAGGTACTTTTATAGTGCCAGGAAACTTTCTGCTCAGTTGTGGATAATAAAATCAGGCCTTTGTAACTAGTGATCTTGATATTTGCACAGATCATAGTCCACAGCCTAGGATAGAGTCTTTACAGCTCTAGAAGTTCTCTTCCATCACTTTTGTAGTAATCAGTCTTCTGTAATTAGTGGTCTTGGTTTTTGCACAGATCCTAGGATGAAGCCTAGGATAGTCTTTTATTATGGTTCCAGAAGTTCTGGTCAGTCACAGTTGTCACAGTCAGACCTCTGAAATTAGAGATCTTGGTTATTGTACAAATCCTAGGCCAAAGTCTAGACTACGGTCTTTCTTATTAGTCCCAGGATAAGTTCTGCCAGTCATGGTTGTCAAAGTCAGTCTTCAGTAGTTAGTGATCTTGGTTTTTTCAAAGATCAAAGGATGTGTCTTCTGATTTCATCTTATGGTTAAGTGATGGGATAAGACAACCTGCTCTTAAATCAAGTTGCTGCCATTTTCTTGTTGTCAGGATGTCATATCAAAACTGGTGCAAGTTGGTGCCAGAGCAGTATTAGGAATTTCCCAGGAGTAGTTTGGTTCCTGTGATCCTGCAGGGAACTGTGTATGTCTGGGATCTAGTGTTCAGGATTGAACGGTTGCTGTCTGATTACATGGAGTCTAAGTTGGATCCACATGACACATGTTCAGGGTGGGAGGTGCCCCTGTATTATAAAATATAAGAGTTTTTACCCCTGGTAGATAAGAGTTTGTTTCAATACATAAAATTTCCCCATTTTTAGTATGCCTTTGCAAAAAGGAATGGTGCCATATATTGCTGGTGCATTTGGGGGTAAGAATGACAGATTATACAATCTCTGTTGTGTGTGTGTGTGTTTGTGTGTGTGTGTGCGTATATATATATGTATATATATATATATATGAAATGCATAAAGAGAAATTTTAAAAAGTACGTTGTAAGAGGCTATCTTACATTTGGGAATAAATAGACTAAGTGGTATAATTATAGACTTATTAAACATATATAGGAAATTTAGGTTTTCCTATTTAGTCTTTTGAGATATTCTTTTGGGGGGTGAAATCTAGGGCACATCTTCATCACACATTGTGGTCTTGTTGAGTTTGAGAAATGATATGCAGCAGTAAGGGATCAAGTAGTGTTATTGACCTGATTGTCTTTCTGGAGCTGAATCTGGTAGCATACAACAGTTCACATTGTGGTGGTGGTGGTGGTGGTGGTGGTGAGAAGGGCCACAAAACAGCGATGTTGAATGTAGTTTCTTGACAGCATGAGATGTGGGGCTAAGAGGGTGTCCTTTTGCTTTGGGAGCTCAGTGTGGTTTATTGGGGCAGGAGTTCACTCTTGGTACCTGATGAGTTAAGAACTGAGAGTAAAGAGGGTTAAATAAGGAGGGATATCAGGGCCCGGAGAGATAGCACAGTGGCATTTGCCTTGCAAGCAGCCCATCCAGGACCAAAGGTGGTTGGTTCGACTCTCGGTGTCCCATATGGTCCCCCGTGCCTGCCAGGAGCTATTTCTGAGCAGACAGCCAGGAGTCACCCCTGAGCACCGCCGGGTGTGACCCAAAAACCAAAAACCAAAAAAAAAAAAAAAAAAAAAAGGAGGGATATCAGATCAGGATTGGGGGATAAAAGGATAGAAGGATTTCTGTAGGGCAGGAGGAGGGAAAATATATGAGGGTTTATATATTCATTAATCATGGATTGTTTACAATTTAGGTTTGGTAATCAGAGGGTGGTCTACTGTGTACAGACTTATGCCCACATAATGACAGACATTAGTGACCTTTTCTTAAGCTGTTTTTGGAAGCCTGACCCTCATAGGATGGGTCTGAGCTCTTAAGAAATAATTGAATTCTCCCGGAGAGATAGCACAGCGGCATTTGCCTTGCAAGCAGCTGATCCAGGACCAAAGGTGGTTGGTTCCAATTCCGGTGTCCCATATGGTCCCCCTTGCCTGTCAGGAGCTATTTCTGAGCAGACAGCCAGGAGTAACCCCTGAGCAACGCCGGGTGTGGCCCAAAAACGAAAAAAAAAAAAAAGAAAGAATTGAATTAAGAGAAGATAATTAGCTAAGATATAGATTAGAAGAGAAAGAAAGGGACAATAAAGGATAAGAGAGAAGAGAAAAGAAAAATAAGTAAATATGGTAAAAATAAGTTTAAAAAAATAGGCCTGTGCATCGAAGTTGGAAGATTTTCAAATTTCTAGACACTTAATATTTGACAGAGGTGGGCTTTGTTAAATGAAGGTTTCATGGTTATATAGTGGCTAAATCATTTTAGGATAAGTATAGTTTCACTTCTAGAATACAAAACAATGTGGTAGTGAGGACTATGAGAGGTGGCTACCCTCTGTAGTATTGTCTGCTGCATCTTATGTATCGAGGTACCTTTCCTAAAGAGTAACTGACAGCGTGGGCTTTATTTAACATAAATCGAATTGATGAAGAAGAGTAAGAAAGGATAGAAGGAAAGAGGAAGTAGGAAAAGGGAGAGAGAAAGGAAATAGTAATTTGAAAAAAACAAATTTTATGTGTGTGACCTGTAACATAAGTCTGTGGTGTGCCGCTGACTCTTTCAGTGATCTTTAGGTCCTAATAAAAGACATAAACAAAAGGAAATGGGTAAATTGGAGTATTTTATCAAGAGATTGTCATACTGAGTACTCTCAATGGTATCAAGTATGATTGAGCACCGAGGAATAAAATTAGGGTACCTCCCTTTGTTTCCAAGAACCACTGTGGACAAAGAAGCTGAAGGGTTATTTTATACCTGGTAAAATTAAGGCATTAAAACATATTAGTAATCACTGCAGTGGGAGTCCCTGGCTTCCAATCATATTCTGTATCTGGTTCTCTGGATAAATACATTAGGACATTATTATAGGTCTTTGTAGTTAGAGATTGATTGCATACCTGTTCACTCTAAACCACTGGTTTCTTTAGTATAATGGATAGTCAAGGCTTTGTGTTGTTCCTCTTCCACTTAATTTGAACACTTCTCCCCACTATTGGTGACATCTATGGTGGTTGGAGTTTCTACCCTTTAGAACATTGTATTTGTTCATGGAGTATTATATGTATATGTGGTATATATTCTAAATACCTCAGATAAGTGCTATTATTCTCTATTTCTTCTTCTTCTGGATTACTTTAACATAATATTTTCTAGATCCATCGTGTTGCTCCAAATTTCATGATTGTATCATTTCTAACTGCTATGTAGTATTTCATTGTGTATTAGTACCACATACTCATGATCCACTCATCTGTTGTTGGGCATCAATGTTTGTTCCAAATCTTGGCTATTGTGCTGAGTGCTGAGATAAATAGTGGAGTACATACATACTTTGGTATGAATATCCTTCTGTCTTGGAAATAGATACCCAGGAGTGTGATTGCTGGGTCATACAGCAGCTCAATTCTGAGTTATTGTGCACCCTCCATACTTTTTTCCATAGGGGTTGGACCAGGAAGCATTCCCACCAGCAGTGAATGAGAGTTTCTTCCTTACCACATCCCTCCAATAGAGATTGGTCACGTTATTTTTAATATGTGCCATACTCACTGGTACCTAATTGTTGTCCTGATTTGGATTTCTCTAATGATGAGTGATGGTGAACATGCTTTCATGTGTCTATTGGCCATCCTTTGGTCTTTCTTAGAGAAGTGTCTATTCATTTCTTCTCCCCATTTTTCTTTTTTTTTCCTTTTTTTAAAATTTTTTTCTTTATTTAAACATCTTGATTACATATATGATTGTAATTAGATTTAGATCATGTAAAGAACACCCCCTTCACCAGTGCAACATTCCAACCACAAATATCCCAAATCTCCCTCCATCCCACCCCACCCCCACCTAGACTCCGACAGGCTTTAAAGATCCCACATTCATTCACAAGATTATGGTAGATCTCTGTGTAGTTATTTCTATAACTGCACTCACCACTCTTTGTGGTGACCTTCATGAAGTGAGCTGGAAGTTCCAGCCCTCCTCTCATTGTCTCTGAGGATTGTTGCAAAAATGACTTTTATATTTCTTAAAACCCATAGATGAGTGAGACTATTCTGCGTCCCTCTCTCTGAATTCTTTCACTCAGCATAATAGATACCATGTACATCCATGTATAGGAAAATTTCATGACTTCATCTCTCCTGATGGCTGCATAATATTCCATTGTGTATATGTACCATAGTTTCTTTAGCCATTCATCTGTTGAAGGGCATCTTGGTTGTTTCCAGAGCCTGGCTATTGAGAATAGTGCTGCAATAAATAAAGGTGTGAGGAAGGGGTTTTTGTGTTGTATTCTTGTGTTCTTAGGGTATATCCCTAGGAGTGGAATAGATGGGTCAACTGGAAGCTCAATTTCCAGATTTTGGAGGAATCTCCATATCTCTTTCCATAGAGGTTGGACTAGACGGCATTCCCACCAGCAGTAAATAAGAGTTCCTTTCTCTCCACATCCCTGCCAGCACTGATTGTTCTCATTCTTTGTGATGTGCACCAATCTCTGTGGTGTGAGGTGGTATCTCATTGTTGTTTTGATTTGCTACCTGATGATTAGTGACAAGGAGCATTTTTTCATGTGCCTTTTGGACATTTGTATTTCTTTTTTATCAAAGTGTCTGTTCATTTCTTCTCCCCATTTTTTGATGGGATTAGATGTTTTTTTCTTGTAAAGTTCTGTCAGTGCCCTGTATATTTTAGATATTAGCCCCTTATCTGATGGGTTTTGGGTGAATAGTTTCTCCCACTTGGTGGGTGACACTTGTATCCTGGGCACTATATCTTTTGAGGTGCAGAAGCTTCTCAGTTTAATGTACTTCAATCTGTGGAACTCTGCTTTCACTTGTTTGGAAAGTGTGGTTTCCTCCTTGAAGATGACTTTACTCTCAATGTCATGGAGTATTTTACCGACGTGTTGTTCTATATATCTTATGATATCAGGTTTGATATAAAGGTCTTCAATATATTTGGATTTTACCTCTTTACGTGATGTTAACTGGGGGTATATGTTCGCTTTTTTACAAGTGGCTAACCAGTTCTGCCAGCACCACTTGTTGAAGAGGTTTTCCCTGCTCCACTTAGGATTTCTTGCTCCTTTGTCAAAAATTAGGTAATTGTATGTCTGGGGGACAATGTCTGAGAATTCAAGCCTATTCCACTGATCTGAGGGTCTGTCTTTATTTCAATACCATGCTGTTTTGATGACTATTGCTTTGTAGTACAGTTTAAAGTGGGGGAAAGTAATGCCTCTCATTTTCCTTTTTCCTAGGAGTGCTTTAGCTATTCGAGAGTGTTTATTGTTCCAGATGAACTTCATAAGTGTTAGATCCACTTCTTTGAAGAATGTCATGGGTATTTTTAAGGGGATCATATTAAATTTGTATAATGCTTTAGGGAGTATTGCATTTTAATTATGTTAATCCTGCCAATCCATGAGCAGGGTATGTGTTTCCATTTCCGTGTGTCCTCTCTTATTTCTTGGAGCAGGGCATTATAGTTTTCTTTGTATAGGTCCTTCACGTCTTTGGTCAAGTTGACTCCAAGATATTTGAGTTTGTGTGGCACTATTGTGAATGGGATTGCCTTCTTGACTTCCTTCTCTTCCTTATCATTATTGATGTATAAAAAGGCCATTGATTTCTGTGTGTTAATTTTGTAGCCTGCCACCTTGTTATATGAGTCTAGTGTTTCTAGAAGCTTTTGGTAGAGTCTTTAGGGTTTTCTAAGTAGAGTATCATGTCATCTGCAAACAATGAGAGCTTGACTTCTTCCTTTCCTATCTGGATTCCCTTGATATCTTTTTCTTACCTGATCACTGTAGGAAGAACTTCCGGTACTATGTTGAAGAGGAGTGGTGAGAGCAGACAGCCTTGTCTTGTACCAGAATTTAGAGGAAAGGCTTTTAGTTTTTCTCCATTGAGGATAATATTTGCCATTGGCTTGTGGTAGATGGCTTCAACTAGATTGAGAAAGGTTCCTTCCATTCCCATCTTGCTGAGAGTTTTGATCAAGAATGGGTGTTGGACTTTATCAGGTGCTTTCTCTGCGTCTATTGATATGATCATGTTATTTTTATTTTCTTGTTGATGTTGTGTATTTGTGATGTTGATAGATTTATGGATGTTAAACCATCCTTGCATTCCTGGGATGAAACCTACTTGGTCGTAGTGTATGATCTTTTTGATGATGCATTGGATCCTATTTGCCAGGATTTTGTTGAAGATCTTTGCATTAGCATTCATCAGGGATATTGGTCTGTAATTTTCTTTTTTTTGGCAGCATCTCTGTCTGGTTTTGGTGTCAAGGTGATGTTGGCTTCATAAAAGCTGTTTGGAAATGTTTCCATTTTTTTAAATTTCATGGAAGAGCCTGGCTAGGATTGGTAGTAGCTCCTCTTGAAAGATTTGAAAAAATTTATTAGAAAATCCATCTGGGCTTGGGCTTTTCTTTTTGGGCGGATGTTTGATTACAGTTTCAATTTCCTCAGTAGTGATTGGGGTGTTTAGATATGCTACATCCTCCTTACTTAAATGTGGAAGGTTATAAGTGTCCAACAATTTTTCCATTTCTTCTAGGTTCTCATGTTTAGTAGCATAAGATTTCTCAAAGTAGTCTCTGATTATCCTTTGGATCTCTGTAATATCTGTCGTGATCTCCCCCTTTTCATTTCTTTTTTTTTTTTTTTGGTTTTTGGGCCACACCCGTTTGACACTCAGGGGTTACTCCTGGCTATGTGCTCAGAAATCGCCCCTGGCTTGGGGGGACCATATGGGACGCCGGGGGATCGAACCGCGGTCCATTCCTTGGTAGCGCTTACAAGGCAGACACCTTATCTCCAGCGCCACCTTCCCGGCCCCGGCCCCTTTTCATTTCTAATACGGATTATCAGATTTCTCTCTCTCTTTCTTTGTGAGTTTTGCCAATGGTCTATCAATCTTGTTTACTTTTTCAAAGAACCAACTTCTGTTTTCGTTGATCTTTCGGATTGTTTTTTGGGTTTCCACTTCATTGAGTTCTGCTTTCAGATTTGTTATTTCCTTCTGTCTACCTATTTTTGGTTCCTTTTGTTGGTCATTTTCTAATTTTTTGAACTGCGTCATTAAGTTATTCAGGCATGCCCCTTCTTCCTTCCTGATGTGTGTTTGTAGAGCTATAAATTTTCCTCTCAGGACCACTTTTGCTGTGTCCCATAGATTCTGGCAGTTTGTGTCTTCATTATCATTTGTTTCCAGGAAAGTTTTGATTTCTTTTTGATTTCATCTCGGAGGTTTCTAATTTCCAATTGTTAAGTTTTTCTTCTGTGTGGCTTTGTAGTTCACATCTAATTTCAGAGCCTTGTGGTCAGCAAAGGTAGCCTGCAAGATTTCTATCCTCTTGATTTTATGGAGGTATGTTTTATGTGTCAGCATGTAGTCTATCCTGGAGAATGACCCATGTACATTGGAGAATAATGTGTATCCAGGTTTTTTTGGTATGGAGTGTCCTATATATATCTACTAGTCCTCTTTCTTCCATTACTCTTTTCAGGGCTAGTATGTTTTTGTTGGTTTTCAGTCTGGTTGACCTATCAAGTGTTGATAGGGCCGTGTTGAGGTCTCCCACAATTATTGTGTTATTATTAATTTCTTCTTTCAGATTTGTCAGTAATTTTATTAGATAATTTGCTGGTTTCTCATTGGGTGCATATATGTTTAATAGTCTAATTTCTTCCTGTTGCACATATCCCTTGATTAGTACATAGTGTCCATCTTTGTCCCTTACCACTTTTCTGAGTATAAAGTTGGTGTCATCAGATACTAATATGGCCACCCCAGCTTTTTTGAGGGTGTTGTTTGCTTGGATTATTTTCCTCTAGCCTTTGATTTTGAGTCTATGCTTGTTCTGACTATTCAGATGTGTTTCTTGTAGGCAGCACAAGGTTGGATTCATCTTTATGACCCATTTTGCCACTTTGTGTCTTTTTATTGGTGAATTTAGTCCACTGACATTGAGAGAGATGATTTTAATAGGATTTAATGTCATCTTTGTAGATAATTTTGCTGTGTTTGTTGGTCTCTCTTGTCTTAGAGTAGACCTGTAAGTTTTTTCTTTAAGGCTGTTTTATCATCTGTGAAGTTTATGAGCTGTTGTTTATCCATAATGCTAGGTATTCTTCCTTCAAACCTGAACTTGAGTTGGGCTGAGTGCAGTATTCTTGGTGAGGCATTCATTTCATTCAGTCTTGTCACAATATCCCACCACTGTCTTCTGGCCTTGAGAGTTTCGTGTGATATGTCTGCAATAAGTCTTAGGGATGCTCTTTTGAATGTAATTTCCCTTTTTGATCTTCCTGCTTTCAGTATTCTATCTCTATCTGTGGGATTTGCCATTGTAACAAGGATGTGTCTTGGGGTGTTTTTCTTTGGGTCTCTTAGCTGGTACTCTTCGGGCATGCAGGATTTGATTGCATGTAGTCTTTAATTCAGGGAGTGTCTCTTTGATGATGTCTTTGACAGTTGATTCTTTCTGGAGATCTCCTATCTGGGTCTCTGGGACTCCAATGATTCTTATGTTGTTTCTGTTTAGTTTATCAAAGACTTCTATTTTCATCTGTTCGCATTCCTTGAGTGCTTTTTTCATTGCCTGTTCATTTGTGTTAAGGTTCTTTTCCAATTTCTTCTGTTGTGTTGAGTTTTTCTGCATCACATCTTCCAGTTTCAGATTCTCTCCTCAGCTGCTGATACCCTGCTTGTGAGTCCATCCATTGAGGTTTTCAGTTGAGTTACCATGTTTTTCAGATCTGTTATTTTAGTTTTTTTTTTCTGATTTCTGTTTTTGTGTTCTGTTCAGATTGACTTTCTTTGACTTCTTCAAACATCTTCCATATTGCCATTTTAAGTTCCTTATCTGAGAGTTTAATCAGGTGGTTGGAATTTATTAGGTCATCTGAGCTTTCATCTTCATTTTCTGTGCATGGTGTTTGCCTGCAAGGTTTCCCCATTGTCACGCTTGTAGTATGGTTTTTCCTGCGTGTTGTGGTGGAGTTCATTGGTTAGAAAGAGTGTGTGGCCATGAACCGAAGCAGCCGTGTTCTTCTGCTGCTTCTAGTTGACAGTTTTTTTGGGGTGCACTCCCTAGGCCTCTGAGGAGACCTTCAGTGATTCAGAAACACAGGTAAACAGGCACAGGCAGGAGAAGTTTCCCTTGAAGTCCTCAGAGTGAACAAAGGCACAGCAGGGCGAAGCCTCTGCAGGCCAGAGAGCTTATTGGACGGCGACCCCCACAGCCAGAATTTACTCACTGGGCAGCTTCAAAATGCAGTTTTTTGGGGGTGCATTTCCTAGGCCTCTGAGGAGACCTTCAGGGATTCAGAAACACAGGCAGACAATCACAGGCAGGAGAAGTTTCCCTTGAAGTCCTCAGAGTCCATTTTTCTATAGTTTTATTAGGTATTTTTGGAGCTCACTTTTCTGAGTGCATTGTATATCCTAGATATCAACTCTTTATCTGATGCATTCAGTGCAAAAAATTTTCCCTATTCCGTTCACTGTCTTCTAGTTTTAATCAGGAATTCTTTTGCCATGCAGAAACCTTTTAGTTTGATGTAGTCATATTTATTTAAGTTTGATGCTATAACTTTTGACATTGGCATTCTATCATGAAGGACTTTTTTGATATATGTCTTGAAGTGTTCTGACTATATTTTCCTCAATGAACTTTATAGTTTCAGGTCTGATTTTAAGGTTTTTTTTCCATTTTGAGTTGACTTTTGTGTAAGGTTTGATGTATAAATCAATCTTTAATTTCTTTTCTTTTCTTTTCTGTTTTTCTTTTCTTTTTGTTTTTTCTTTTCTTTTTTTTTTTTTTTTTTTTTTTTGTGGTTTTTGGGTCACACCCAGCAGTGCTCGGGGGTTATTCCTGGCTCCAGGGTCAAAAATTGTTCCTGGCAGGCACGGGGGACCATATATGACGCTGGGATTTGAACCGATGACCTCCTGCATGAAAGGCAAATGCCTTACCTCCATGCTATCTCAGGCCCCAATCTTTAATTTCTTACAGGTGGTTATCCAGTTGTTCCAACACCATTTGTTGAAGAGACTATCTTTGTTCTATTTCAAGTGCATGGCTCCTTTGTGAAATACTAGTTGACTATATATTTGAGGTTATATCCCTGGATATTCTAAACCACTGGTCTGAGACTCTGTCTTTGTTCCAGTACCATGTTGTTTTGATTACTATGACTTTATAGTAAAGCTTCAGATTAGGTAAAGAGATTCCACCCAGTTTCTTGTTTTTCAGTATGGATTTGGATAACTTGGGTCTTTCGTGGCTCCATATGAATTTTATAATTGATTGTTCTAAGTCCTTAAAATATAATGTCTGAATTTGGATAGGGATTGCATTAATCCTATATAGAAGCTTAGGTAAGATGTGATAGTCATTTTGACTATGTTTATTCTATCTACCCATGAACATGGGATGTTCTTCCATTTTCTTTGGCCCGCTTTGATTTTTTTTCTGAAGTGGTTTGAAGTTTTCATGGTATAGGTCCTTCAATTCTCTTGTAAGGTTAATTCCTAGAAAATTGATATTTTATATCTTAAGACATGGTCTATTCTAGAGAAAGATCCATGTGCACTTGAGAAGAATGTGTATTTCGCTTTCTGGGGGGTGGAAGGCCCTGTATTAGTCCATTAGTCCTAGTTTTTCAAGTTTTAGGACTATTATGTCTTTGCTAGTTTTCTGCCTAGTAGATCTGTTTAGTGGTGATAATGAAGTCTATTACTATCACATTTCCTTCCATATGTTTCTCCAGGTTTGCTAGCAAATGCCTTACATATTTTTCTGGCTCAGTTGGTGCATAAATGTTGACCATAGTTAGTACTTCTTGATCTAGTGTTCCCCTGATCAGTAAGTACTGACCTTCTTTGTTTCTGAACACTTTCTTGAGGTTGAATGTAATTTGATCTGACATAAGAATGGCTGTCCCAACTTTTTTTTGTTTTTATTGGCTTGAATAATTGAGTTCCATACTTTTATTCTAATCCTTTATCTAACCTGTTGTTTTAGGTGTATTTCTTGCAGGCAGCAGAAATTCAGTTTTTGTTTTCTGATCCAACCTTCTACTATGTGTTTTTTAATGGGGGAGTTTGGTCCATTGACATTTAAAGAGATTATTGACAGAGAGGGCTGCCGTGCAGTTGTATTGTGTAGGGCAGTTTTTTTTTTATTACAATTGGGTGTTTAGATTTTGTAATTTATCTCTGAGTAGTTCATTCAGAGTCAGTTTGGTTAGCGCAAATAGTGCTAGCTCTTTTTTTTTTCTGAGAATGTTTTTAGTCCTACCTCCATAAATGAGAGTTTTGCCAGGCAGTGGACTCTAGGTTGAAGGTTTCTTTCATTCAGTAGTTTAAATATATCATTCCACTGTCTTCTTGCTTGAATTGTTTCAAATGGGAGAGCTGGTTTGATTCTTGTCTTCTTTCCTTTCTACTATAGGTTTTTTTTTTACCTCCCTTATTACTTTAAGGAAAACATTTTTCTCTTTGTTTATTGCCATTTGGATTACTATATGTCTTGGTGTTGATTTATTAGGGTCTATTTTATTAGGGACTCTTTCCACCTCTTGGGTTTGTAATGATGCCTCTTTGAGAGAGTGGGAAAATTTTCTGCTATTTTTCCTTCACTACTTGTTCTTCCCCTTTCCCAATTTTTTCCCCTTCTGGTATTTCTACAATTTGTATATTATTTCTTTTTCTTTGTTTATTAAATACCTAACACTTTCTTCCAATGCTTTATCTCTTATTTTCTTATTGGCTTCTTTGTCATTTTTGGTTTGTAGTTTTTCTTCAAGTTCTTCTATGTGATTCTCCAACTGAGTAATTCTGCTATTATGGCTTGCTATGATGTTTTTATTTCCCTTAATTCCATTTGTATGGGTTCTCTTATCTTCTGTAAACGTTCTTTGATTTGATTGAATTGTTCATTTATGGATTTCTTGATCTTGCTGGATAGTGATTCTTTGATTTCTATTGCTATGGAATTCATTACCACTTTTAGGTCCTCATCTATTAGGCTCGTGCATTTTGGTGGACTTAGAAACTTGCTGATTTCTTTCTATATCCCTGGTTGCTAGTGTCTTACTTAGTTTACCCATATTTCTTTGTATTTGGTAGCTTAGAGTGTTCAAGTTTTGAGTTATTTAATAAAGTGGTCTGCTGGACTTACTGTGTTAGAAGTGATTAGAGCTATGTTCAATTTTGAGTTTATCTTTCCTAGTTGAGTGAGCTCATCAAAGTATGGCAGAGGTAATACAATCTATTTCCTTGTTTTGCTGTTGTGTTTTATGGGCTGTGGATTATCTGAAGGAAGTAAGTGTTAGATCTGGTCTGCCTAGACCTGTACAGTATATAGAACACTGGTCTGGAGAGTCAGCGGGGGTGGGGAGTGGGAAGAAATGGTGGTAACCAAGTGAGGGTTTGGTCCTGCCCTCGAGTTTCAGCTCTTCTTTGTCACCTATGGTATGAGGCTTGGTCCCTTCTCTGGAGTGCGGTCCTAACCATGAACAATGGCGCAACTGTACTGAGGTCAGACCCTTCCCTCAGGTCTTCTTCCTCCCATGGTACCTGTGGGAATGTGCAATGTCCCCTTTGAGCTGCAGCCCTTAAGCATGGATAATGCAGATCACAATTTTAGAACAGTTTCAGAAAATACAAAACTAAGCAGTTCACAAATAAACAAAGGATACAAAAAACTTAACTTCTCAACTATAAAACTTTTTATATAAATAGTGTTAAGTTCGATATTATATAGTTGAATATGTTCATACTTTTCTAAACAGACTTTTATTTTAAAACCTTTTCAAATGAAGTAAAAATATAAACTGCATTATGGGTAAAAGATGCAATTTACCAAAAAATAAAAATAAATGAAAAAAAAAGGCTTCACAAATGGTCATTGACCAAAAAATAAAGAAATAAAATAAAAGTAAATATTGTTTAAAATAAGTTACAAAATTAGTGTTGAAAAGACTGACTTAAAAAGATTCAAAGGAATGAAAACATAAGTGTGATAATAATTGTAAAAGTTTTCCAGAAGAGGGACTAGAACAGTAGTACAATAGATAGAGCAGTTGCCTTGCATGGGGCTGACTTGGGTTTGATCCCAACACTTCACTATATGGTTCCCCAACCAGCCAAGAGTAATCCTTGAGCATTGCCAGGTGTGGCCCAAAAACAAACAAAATTTTCCAGAAGAAATACCTAAATAATCTCACAAGCTTATTGGAAGCATCTCATGAGCTAGTGATGCCTATAAATATAGGTTTAAAATAATACAATACTGGGGCCAGCATGGTGGGGCTAGAGGTAAGGTGTCTGCCTTGCCAGCACTAGCCTAGGACGGACCAAGGTTCGATCCCCCGGCATCCCATATGGTCCCCCAAGCCAGGAGCAACTTCTGAGCACATAGCCAGGAGTAACCCCTGAGCGTCACTGGGTGTGGCCCAAAAACCAAAAAAAAAAAAAAAAAACAAAAAACAATAATACAGTACTTATAAATGTTATCCTTAAAATTAGAAAAATAAAATATCATTACTATTAAGCAATTTAAAGCATTAGCTACATATGCCATTATAAAGCATAGTCTAAATATTAAATTTTTAGAGGTTCTTACATTGCTATCCATATTTTATAAAATAATTTTAGAAGTCTTCCTGCTAATGTTTAATGATAAGCAGATATTAACTTGGATATATTGCTACTAAGAAAGAAACCAGTAAAGCTACCAATTCTCTAGGCCTACAAATTTCAGCATTAATCTTTCTCTTCCAGTCATTGCAAAATTATTCACCAAATATTATGCAAAATTTGATTAAAAAGAAAACCTTTGTTAAAATCTCCTGAAGTATTAGTGTCAAATAATTATAAGGTTCTCTTGTACTATTCTTCAGTAACACAAATTATAGGCAAAGACTTCAAAATATTCTAAAGAAGAGCTTTCCAAGTTTAAAGCATATGCAAATTACCTGAAAATGCAAATTTAAATTCAGCTGGACTTGGAGGAGCCTAAGAGAATGAGATTTTGCATTTTGAAGATTTTTGCATTTCCCAAGTGATGTCAGTACTGTAGCTCCCAGTTCACACTTCTAGAGGAACTACAGAAAAAGAAAGATCAAAGTTCTAAGCTGTTTTAGAATTCACAGAGCCATAGATAAGGAACTAATATTATCACAGAGGTCAAGAAGTCCTCAAATCTGCAGTTGACAAGCTCAAGGCTCAGGGAGCTGGTTTGGTAGTTCCATTAAAGATGTAGTCATTTCAGTTGGAAAGAGGGCAAGGCACAGATTCAAGTGGGACTCTAAAGGAAGGAGTATGAAAAGATAAATCTCCAAGCTCCACTTGGAGGCAGTGAGAGTTTTGTTTTACTCAAAGAAGGATAGGCCTTGACAATCTACTCAACTATTTATCTGAGACACTTTCAGCAGAACAATCTTTGTTCCTCACAAAGAAACAGTCCAAATGCTCATCTCTTTTAAACTCTCTCCCACATATGTGCAAAAAGAACTTTCAAGAATATCATGGTGCATCTTATGGTTAAGTAGATGCATAAAATTAACCAGCACATGTACTCTTGCCATTCTAACATATATGTCCTTTACTTCAGTCATTTATTACTAATCAAAGGTAAATAATACCAAAATAGGTCATTTCAGGTCTCTCGAAGTAGGCACTATTTATCTAAAAAAATACAGCTTTAAAAGATAATATAATTGCATGTTGTCAAAGCTCTCATGAACCTAGATGAAAAAATACAAAATTCATCTAAGAAATAAGACATTTTATAGGAAAAGAAAGCTTATTATAATATGCATATAAAAGTTAAAATACTTTACAACTCCTTAGATTTTCTTATGCTAAATATTAGTATCTCAATGTGCTAATAGGCAGTCTTTATCCTTTAGATTCCAGAAGGGAAATACATTTTATTTATTGTAAAATGTCATTTAATGTTAAGATGTAATTTTAGATACAATGAAGGCAGACATAATGATGCTAATTACATGAGACAATGTTTTTTGAGTCACATGATTATCTGATACTTGTAGATTTATGCAATTTTATCATATTCACCCACAAGTATATGTAAACATATGTACATGTATATGTAAAGGTCATTGCATATAATACTAACAAAATTCATTCCCATTCAGAGTCTGACAATTTGGAAGCATTTTTTTTTAGCAATTACTCTTGTTTTTCCATTCAATGTTCAACCTCAGCACCATCTGAAGCACTGAAGAGACAATATTTCTTAAATGTGTTTCACTATTCTCACAGAATGTTCTGTGAAGTCATTTACTTCTATTCTGGAAGTTTTGATGTTGACGCTTTCTTGTTCAAAATATGTCATAGAAAATTTCAGAGCCTAATCATTTCAGACTCAGATGATCTTTAAACTGTCTCAGATGTCTAAAAGTTTCGATTTTCAGTCATAATAACAGAAATAATAACTCAGCTGCCCTGTGAATAGACTAGGAAAGTTACATTATTTACTTAGTCTACAGTATTTGAAAAGTAGACCTTAAAATAAGAGATATGGAAATTAAACACAGTACATGCACAAACACACACACAAATATACACACATACAGAGTTCATCTTAGAATCAATAGAAATATACTTATTCCCAAACTTGTTTAAAGAAAAATTCCATGTTTGAAAAAAACAATGGGGGGGGGTGTTCCTTACATGACTGAAACACAACCACAATCGTGTGTAATCAAGGTGTTTAAATAAAGATATTAATTTAAAAAGCAAAAAAATCACAATATACCTATACTTCATTATTTTTTGGAAAATATTCCCTTAAATGTATACCTTATTTTTGCCACATTATCCCTTGGCATATGAGGGGTTTGATTAGTTAATCAATTAAGCATGACCTTTCTAAATAAGAGATAGTGCTTTTTTTCCTACTTTCTCTGCACAAGTTGTAGGACATGAGGAATTTTCATCACACCATGTCTCAGATGAAGTTCCAGGACTGAGTTTCATAGAAAACTTTCCAACCTACTTCTAAAATAAGTTTGGTTCTTTGGCTCTATAAGCTTATATGTAAGTTTTCTTTCTAGAAAGGGGTAAAATCTAAGTTTGTTCTAACCCTGCCATTGGCTGACTAAGCATATTGCTCTTCCAAGTTTCTGTTTTCTCCTAAGTCAAATAAAGATAACACTCATCCAACTAGCTTCACACGGGTATTATAATAATCATTAGGAAACAGTATAGTAAAAAAGCACTCTAAAGACTACATAGTGCTAATTCTGCTTTTACATACATTGCATTAAAATTCTGTTCATCCCCTGATTTGGTTTCTGTTTTGTTATTCATCTGATGTAAGATTTCCAGAGAAACTTTATTAGTATTTCCAGTGTAGTCTTGCTACTAAAAAG
Source organism: Suncus etruscus (assembly GCF_024139225.1). Taxonomy (NCBI): domain Eukaryota; kingdom Metazoa; phylum Chordata; class Mammalia; order Eulipotyphla; family Soricidae; genus Suncus; species Suncus etruscus. The sequence continues at coordinate 72,543,507 of NC_064858.1, forward strand.
TACCATTAAACAATAACAGACTCCAAATTCTGAGAACTTCTCTATCTGAGATAATAACCATAAATGCATGAGAAAAATCTGTGACTGAGTAAATGAACTCATTGTAAACTTCCAACCATATTAATGAAAAATCAAAGGTTTTTTTTCCAGTAAAGTAATATAGGAATAATTATAAAAGTCTCATTAGTATTAAAGTATTCTTAAAGGCTCAACTTTGATAGACATTATATCACTGGAATTTTGAAAAGACCTGACAGGTTTAAGTATCAATGTGTTTTATAGAGGAAAATTAAAGTCCACATAGTTTACTGACCAAAATAATTTGGCTTGCATGAAAATTCATGGTAGAGTTTTAATCTTGCAATGCTTTGTTTTCTCATATGTCAGCATTTTTCAACCTCGGTGCCATTGATGTTATAGGTTAGATAACTCTTTGTTGGAAAATCTTTGCATTGTAAAATGTTTAGCAGAAATCCTGACATGTATTTGATATTAGCTACACCTGCTTCATTATGATAACAAAAATATCTCTAAATGATATCAAATATGTCGAGGGACTAAATTACACCAATGAAAATGTCGTACAAAATGCCACTTTAAAAATAATACCTTTGTAATCTCTCAAATAATTTACATATAATTAATTTTTACATAATCATCTTATAATAGGACAGTGACAATTTAGATGACATTGCAAACTTAGAATTGAAAGTATTGACCCCCTATAGTTAAAACAGATGCCATAATGTAATGACTTAAAATTGAGATTCTCAGTGAGCACCGCAGCCATAAAAATATGCACCACATAGTTGCCATGGTCTTGAGATAGGAAATATGACAAGGCGCAAGGAGGAAGAAGAGAAAAGAAGAAAGAAAAAGTAAATATATAATTAAAAAAATGGACAACTACTTCAATATTTACCCCAAAACGAAGAATTCAATCAAAACTAGATAAAAAAATAAAAAATTAAAAAATTAAAAAAAAAGATTATTTAGTGTTTTTTTGTCTCTCCCCCCTCGCCCCCGCATAGGCACAGTAAATGTTGGGGTCATCCGAAACGGGAATCCCCTTGGCCTAAGAGATACAGGATTTCCCTACCCTTGGAATATATTGTCATGGGATTATCTATAGACTCCTTTCACGTTCATTTATTCTCCCCTTGGTGTTTCTGTGCCGTATGGAAGACTTCTGCTCCGATCTGGATGATATAAACAGACCTCTAAATCTAGGGGTCTCAGTCTGTGCACAGGTCAAGGAGTGGAACTTATAATGATGACTTTCTTTGTGATTTTACAAGTTCTGTTTCCTCGATGTCATTTTAATCTGTCTTCTGTGGTTAGTGGTCTTGGCCCTTGCACTGAAGCTCGGATGGAGTCTGGGATATCATTTTTCGTTATGATTCCCGTTCAGTTGCAATTGCCTCAGTCAGGACTCTGGCATTGGAGGTCAAGTTTGTTATGTAGGACGTAGACCGTAGACTAGGGCTCTCTTTTTGGTCCCAGAATACATACTTCCCGGTCATGGTTCTATCAGCCAGTCATCTGTAGATCACGTTCTTGGCTTTTGCACAGCCCATAGTGTGGTAAGTCTTCCAATTTGGTTTATCATTAGTTGGTAAGGTAGGATAACCTGTTCTTATGTCCATTTGTTCCCAAGTTCCTCATTGTCAGGATCTCATATTAGAACTGGCACATGTTGGAGATCGAGTAGTATTCAGGATGTCCCAGGTGGACTTTGATTCCTGTGGCTGTTGTGAAGAACTGTGTCGATTCTATATCTAAGGTTCAGGATTGAAGTCTGGATGGTCGTTGTATAATCTTCTGGCATCTAAGATGGATCCACATGACATATTTTCAAGGTGGGAGATTCCCCTGATTCCTCTTTTTTGAACTGCTGTGGTGTTTCACCTTCTTTTTTTCCCCATCGTCTCTCAAACCAAGGACGAGAGCCTCTAGAATGACTCCGCTCATAGTTGGTGTAGTCGATTTTTAAACCATTATATTACCTTTCTCTTCCTCAAACAAATCCACATAACTTGATCTTTCTAGCTCCGCCTCCCAACTAGAGGGGGCAATAATGGAGGCACCAAGACCAAACAGTTATAAGCCCATTAAGTAATTAACTAGATACAGAGGGGACCACGCATTCTAGCAGCCCCTGGGGGGAAGAGTGGAGGATATGGGAGGCAGGATGGGAGCGGTTGTGGAAGAACAATTTGGTGGTGAGAATTCCCCTGATTCAATGTAAATATGTACCTGGAATATTACTGTGAATGATATGTAAGCCACTACAATTAAAATAAAAAGTATGTTAAAATAATTGAGATTCTCTTACTGTTCTGGGTGTCAGATGTTTGCAGTCAAGGGCTCAGGAGGACTTGTTCCTTCTGGAGTCTCTGGGAGAATTTGTCCTTGATTCCACAAAGTCCTAGGGCTTCCTGAGTCCTTGGCATATAGCTGCACGAATCCTGCCTCAGTCTTCACCAAACAATCTTTTATCCTCCCTCACCATCTTCTGAAGAGTACTAGCCATTCGTTTGGAGACTTACAGAAGAATTCATGGTTGTCTCACTTCAAGATCTTCAATTTACTTACATCTACAAAAAAGGAGACACATGTAACATCCTTTTTGCAAACAAGAACTCATTCGCAGTTGTGAGTCTCTGTATCTTTTGGGAACTACTCTTTTGACTTAATTCACAGATGATATGCTTTCCTAAGAATTCAGACTATCTGGGTAATCAATCATCCCAGTAATTCCATAAATGCTTTAGAAATAGAGAGTTTTGGGTGCAAAAATAAGGTACAGGTACTAAAAATTATATAAAAATGCAAAAATATGAGGTAAAACAAAGTAATTTGCATCCCGAGTTTCTAAGAAAAAAGTAGATGCCTCTAACTAAAAGATAAAGAAGTTGGCAAAATTTGCATAGGCTCAGCAAAAGTTGAAAAAAATTAAAAACACTTTTGGCCTAAAAACAGGATGTCCCCAACCACAAAGCATCCGGACATAAGACAAAATACAGGCTCCAGGCACACTAATTTGTCTAAACCCAAAGCCTTTTTTTGAAATCCCAGGAAACATTCTCCCCAATCACAGTTTTCACTGTCAGGTTACAGTAATTGGAGGTCTTGATGTTAGCACACATCTTATGTCAAAGTCAGGATGTCTCCGGGTTTCATTTCACCATTATGTGGTGAGGCAGAAAAATCTGCCTTCAAAGCAAGTTGTTGCTGATTTCCAAGCCATAGTCAGGTTAGTGTGAGAGCCCACCCTGCAGCAAGTATGTGCCAAAGCAGTTCCAGGGCCTTTACTAGTAGAAAGTTGATTCCTGGGGTAGGTGCAGAAAACTGTGCTGGGTTCAAAGATGAGACCCAAAACTCAAGGATGATTGACCCATGTACAAGTGTCTAAAGCCTAAGTCAAGTCAATATGGCAAATGCTCAGGGTGGAAGGCCCCTTGTAACAAAACATTTCTGAGTGCTCATACTTAGTATCTAATATTTTCTGATTTTAATGCACCCATGCAAAAAGAATAGTGCCACAGGATACTACTGAAACCTAAGTGGAAAATAATAACAAATCAAACAATCCTTATAATCTAGTTCTATCAAAAGCACAAAACTCCATTGGACGGACCAAAGAGAGCACAACAGTAGGGTGTTTGCCTTGAACGCAGCAAATTCAGGACAGACAGTGGTTCGAATCCTGGCATCCCATATGGTCCCCTGAGCCTGCCAGGAGTGATTTCTGAGCTCAAAGTCAGGAGTAACCCCTGAGCACTGCTGGGTGTGGCCCCAACAAACAAACAAACAAACAAACAAAAAGCAAAAAACCTTCATGGGTACTATCTATACTATCTTTTTTTTTTGTTTTTGGAGCCATACCCATTTGATACTCAGGGGTTACTCCTGGCTAAGTGCTCAGAAATTGCCCCTGGCTTGGGGGGACAATATGGGACACAGGGGGATCGAACCACAGTCCTTCCTTGGCTAGCGCTTGCAAGGCAGACCCCTATCTATACTATCTTCTAAGAATTCCTACTAGCAAATCTAAAGAAAAGGAGGGAATCTATAACTACATAATAAAACATACAATAAAGAATATACATATTGAAGAAATACATTTAAGAAATATCTAGAAGATGTATACATATTTCCTATAAATAATTTAAAATAGTCTGAGGGGAGGATAAATTAAGAATCACAATTTCAGCTGGCAACATCGTCTTGTGAAATGTGAAAAAATGGCTCACAGCAGTCACCAATGAGAAAATGTCCTACAGCCAAGAATATCTCAAAAGTTAAAAACTGTTCCAAGCAACAGTCTATGTTGAAGAAAAGTGGTAAAAAGGTAGCCACTGAGAACACATCAGCAATAATGGTGGTGGCATCTTCTTTCCAGGATGGAGACAAAAGTTGGGCTAGAGGTAGAGGATCCTACCAGCAACAGGTGGGAAGGGGTTTCATGAGGAGTTAAGAACTGAGAGTAACAAGTGTTAACTAGGGAAAAATAATAAATAGGGGGTGAGAGTGAACAATAAAAAAACAAAGGGCTAAGTACAATCGAGGGAAACTTAATATACAACATAAATAGACATTACATACAATACAAATGGACATAGGTGTGGCTACCACAAATACACTCACATCACAGACACCTAGACTGACCCAAAAATAATGGATCAAAGTGCTTCAAAAATATAAAGTCAGCATGCTAGGTGTAAAAATTTTCTAATTACTTGGAGTAATCGACATTAATAGAGAATAACTTTGCTTTAAAAAAAAACTTCATGGTCTAGAATGAGCACAAAATATTCCCAAAACAATCATAATTTTCAAGTCTAGAATACTTAAGTAAATCGTCAGTGAGCACTGTAAAAAGAGTCTACATCTTGGAGTATAGTATCACATGTTTCAAAAATCTAGGTACCTTTCCAAAAAGCAAATTGAGAACAAGGCATATGATTTAGTAAAAAATTAACAAGAATTAAAGGTAAATTCTAAAACCATATTCAATGGCTGAGCCCTGTAGCAAAAATCCATGGCATTCAGATGCCATATTCAAGGATCTTTGTGGAGAGATACATTAGATAATACAACAGTGTAGTAAAATGGAAAATAAATCATTTAAAATATTTGTTAAGACATCATAATAAGCACTGTATTGGGAGTCCAATAAAACATATCACTGTATGTGAAACTAGCACATGCAAAATATATCTGGATATATATGGATCACTGTGAACAAAAGCATTAAAAGGTTATTATAAATAGAATAGAAATTAAGACACAAAAACATTCTAACAGTGAACGTTGTAGTGGAAGTCTTATTTCTTCCTAATTGGACATAATATAGCCTGACAGTTTTCATTGGCATTATCAAAGGCTAAGGTTTTCGTCAGTTTTTGAACTCCCTTATCTTTAATTTGCCTCTTAATAGTCTCTGTCAATTTCCCCAGAAAATCTGCATATGGCTCCTTACCTCCCCCCAAAAATCTTTGTTTAACTACCCTTATATTTGGTTTCAAAGTCAATTTTTTCCCAAGCCTTCAAAGCAAGTTTCCTAACAATTCTCAAAACAGCACTGGGTATTCTTTTTTTTTTTTTTTTTTTTGGTTTTGGTTTTTTGGCCACACCCAATGATGTTCAGAGATAACTCCTGAGGATACACTCAGAAATCGTTCCTGGCTTGGACACCATATGGAACACCAAGGATTGAACCGAGGTCCGTCCTGGGTGAGCCACGTGCAGGGCAAAAGTCCTACCACTGTGCTTTCTCTCGGCCCCAGCACTGGGTATTTTTATCTGCTTATTTATTTCTGTGAACTCCCCCTTTCCTATCAGCATCTGATAAGACAAACTGACTCCTACAGCCATCATTCCATAGTGATCAAGGCTATTAATTTCACTTTTAGAACTTTTAGAATGCCACATTTTCCACTGTAAATATTGAGAAGTGCTCAAACAGGTTTTTGCTTCAGTGTTGAAATCCTGGTGGGTCCAACACCCATCATCACTCCAGATACCAAATTCAACACAAAATGGAGAAAGAAGATCATACTCTGAGCATGCTTTCTTAAATTGACCAAAGTAATCCATATTTAAGCTCTCAGAGGTTGAAGTTTGATTGTTTTCCTGATGATAGAAATTTGTTTCTGATTCTATGTTAGAGCCAATTATCCTAAGAATTAGCTATTGTGATTTATTGTTTTCCTGATGGGAATAATTTATTTCCAATTATGTATTAATACCAATCTCCTAATAAGGAGCCATTGTGGGAAAGTGAGTCTGTTTCATACTCTCCAAAGAGTTGTGGTGGAATGGAGGTGATAATCTTACAGATACGCCTTCAGAATCTGATTGGGCTATTATAACATCATTTTGTCAGATTTTTTACTTTGCAAGTCAATACCATCAGGTGAAGCAACTAGAGGCTCTTCTGGCCTAGAGCCAGTGGGGGGCTGCAGAATACCAACCTCATGGCTTTTGGTTTGACCAGGTGTAATTACCGGATATGCTTTTATATTTTTAAGCTTTACAGGGCTTTTAGAAACAAAATAAAGCACTTCAGAAACTTTTAGTGCAATGTTAGAGTATTCAGTCTTTATTTTTCACATCTCACAATACATACAAACTAAAATAACAATGAAAACCACTACTAGAGCTACCATTGTATAAATTACTACATCAATATGTTTTATCTTGACTATTGGAAGAAAGAAGATAGCAATTTGTATGAGGAAAAGCCAGTGTCCCTCAACCAAAAACCAAGCCATTGTCACAACTTTGAACCAAATAGATGCTAACTTAAAAAGCCACAGAATTAACATCTCACCAGTCATCAGCTGAGTCCCTGCTTTAAGTGTCAGGTATGGAGAAGCCTCATGCCTCAAGACCAGAACATTGGAGAAACGCAGGTCTGGAAGAAAACACCAACACAGAAAATAATCCACTCACAGTGAAGTAAAACAGGTTCAGGAACTTCAACATGCAAGCCTTCCATTCCTAAGAAGTAAATAGCACAGTGTATGAAATTCAAGAATGCAAGAAAGCATTTCCTTGAGACCTGGGAAATTAGGAATGCCAGACCACACCATGGGGAGGAAAATAGAGAGGAAACTGGTTAATCCAACAGATATCTCTGCATTTCCATCCTAAAGGGTGTTGACAATTTTATCTACATATCCAGAAAGTTGTGAGTCGTCAGCAGACACTAAATGACTTGGTTAAAGAATGACAGCATGACTTTTATAATAGTCCTTTTAAAAATGGACTTAATCATAACTGAACAAGCCACCATCTCAGTTTCTCCTGCAATTGCCACACTTTTTTCTAAAGCCTATCAAAACTGTCTAGTCATCTTTTTTTGTTTTGTTTTTGTTTGGGGGCCACACCAAGTGGCACAAGAGGTTCCTCCTGTCTCTGCATTCAGAAATTACTCCTGACAGGCTCAGGAGACAGATGGGTTGTTGGGGATCAAACTTGGGTCAGTCACATGCAAAGCAAACACCCAAACTGTGTGCTATCACTCAGACCCCCCACTTACATCTTATTTTAATCTCATTTACAATTAAAAGTCAAATTCTCCAAAAATAATATTATTATATTCTCGGTTTTATGTCTATAATTTTGTTTAAACACTTTCCATATATAAAAATAAGATATTTTGGGGGTTTAAAATTTTTTAATCGGTCCACAGAGAACCAGCTCCCTTAAGCATTTATCCAGGAGTGATCTCTGAGCACAGAACCAGGAGTAATCCTGAGCACAGCTGAGTGTGACTCAACCCCCCCCCCCAAGCCCAAAAATTAAGTTTGAAATAGCAAGCTCAGGTATAGGATGCAAAATGTAAATTTCTTATCATGTCCAAGTTTCTGTCCCATCCTTGGAAATAATCAGTATCCAATATGTCTTTTCAGCAGTATGATAGACTCAAATTTCCTTTAAATAAAGGTCATTCTAACACACTAAAAATCTCTCTGAATCATAAAAATTTTTTGTTGTTGTTGTTTTGGGGTCACACCAGGCAGCTCTCAGGGCTTACTCCTGACTCTGTGCTCAGAAATAGCTCCTGGCAGGCACAGGGAACCATATGGGATGCCAGGATTCCAACCACCACCTGTTCTGAATCAGCTTCGTGCAAGGCAAATGCTCTACCATTGTGCTATCTTTCTAGTCCGCAGAATCATAGAATTTTTAAAATTTGTTTTTGTTTATTTTTGTTTCGTGGCCATGACCAAAATGTGCTCAGGATTTAGGCTCTAAGATTAGGGATCATTCCTTAGGTAATGGGAAGGTCAGGGTTGACCATATGGAGTACCAGGGATAGAACCTGGGTCTGGCCTAGAGAAGGGACGCTTTCTACCACCTGTACTATTGCACAAGCCCCAACTGTTTTTTTTTAAGGATATAGCTCTGACAGTATTGACCCCTCCCAAAATCTATCAACAAATTTCATCCTTAGACAAGTAAGTCCTATTCTTAATGCTCAGTATTCCATTTCTCAGCTCATTCTGTCTTTATTTATTTGGGAGAATAAATTAAATTTATTCCCTTTTATATTATTCATATATAAATACATATTTATATTAATTTTATAAGTAAATAAATTTAGTTATTTTATTTATTTATATTGGGTCACACCCAGCAATGCTCAGAGGTTACTCCTGACAATATTGGGGTGGGGGTGGTATATGGGATTGAAACATAGTTTCAATCCTGCATTCCTGATGCAAGGCACTCTCCCATTGTGCTATCACTCCAGCCCTCAGTTCATTCTAATTGTAGCCTATTAGGATCTAATAGTTATTTTGCTTTCTTTGTGAGTAGAGAGTTTTCCTGAAGGTGGTAGTGGTAGGAAGCAGCACTGGAGGAGACCACTAGATATCAGAAATGTCCCAAAGGCCTTGTAATGCCCCCAAGACCCAATCACAGTCTGCCAACACTTGCTGCTCTCTCACTTGCTGCAACACTTGAGCTCTCCTCAGCCTTGTAAAACCATTCAAATTCTATTCTCGGAGAAAACCAGTATTTCTTCTTTTTCCTTTCCCCTTTCTTTTGCTTTTTAAGTCACACCCCCGCTGTACTCAGTGCTTACTCCTGGCTCCAGATCAGGCACCATTTTCTGGTGTCTCTTAAGAAATATGTGAATAGGGAAGAGAACCAGATTGACTGTATGCAAAGTCAATACATTATCTCTCCTGACCATTTTCTTCTGAAGATCATTCTTCAGCTGGTAAATCTCTTGCTTTAAAGATAAAATACCCACAAATCTCCCTATCAAATATTTCCAACAGTCAATAGACTCTTATCTCTACTTAGAGTTTTATTTTCAAGGTCAAGTTTGCTAATGAGTTTAACTATTAAGAAAAAGGGCTAGAGATACACCTAAAGGAGGCAAGCATTATCCTAGATCATAATAACTCACATTGCAATTCCAGTAGCTGGAATAGATCAGGAAAGAAATTAGGCAAAATTAAAAATGGGTGAACTGTAAGTTTTAAATTATCATAAAACTTTAAGAAGAGCTCTTCAGCTACAGCTTCTGTATATCTGTGTGAGTGCTTTATAAGATTAATAAAATATAAAAATGATTAATAAAATATCTGAGCAAGAATTCTGGAACCCTGTGCATGTATAGAAGATGGTTGTGCATTTGAAGATTATTAGAAGGAGCTGGTTTGACATTCTTAGAAGAGCCACTCCTGGCCCTGTGCTAAAGTGTTTGCTACCGACTTTATACTCAGGGACCATTCCTGGCTCTGTTCTCAAAGGCCACACCTAGAGGTGCTCAGTGCACCACATATAGTGTCATAATTCGAACCATTGTCTAAGGCACAAGCTGCCAGCTTACCTTAATCACTGTATTATCTCTGGCTGCTCTAAGAAATTTTAAGCAGATACGTGTAGTAAGAATGAGAGGGCTGTAAGGCCTTGAGGTTCTGTGTCCTTAAGTGGGGACAAAGGAGAGCAGGATGTGGGAAAAATCAAACAGGGGCTTCTCACTCTACACTAAAGTTTAAAAAAAAGTTCCACAAAGCCAGTAGAGGTGGAAATGGGTGCAAGTGGGAGTAGGTGGGTCCTCTAACCTAAGCTTTCTGACAGAGAACTTAGTCAGAGATAGATTCACCTAGTACATCAATTGTGCTCAACCATTGGCTGGCTGAGGGAAGCCTAGGGGTGGCTTGGCTTCAGTGCTTTCTTGCTGAGGATTACGTTCAGAGTATAAGGTCTACTTGGCCTCTGAGAAGCCTGTTCTCCCAATATTCTCTCTCTCTCTCTCTCTCTCTCTCTCTCTCTCTCTCTCTCTCTCTCTCTCTCTCTCTCTCTCTCTCTCTCTCTCACACACACACACACACACACATCATCTACCACTCTGATCAGATTTCTGGAGGTCTTCTCAGCTCTAAGTAAATAAAATGGAAATTGCTTGCTTTTAGTTTCCATGTGTCTCCCTTACCTTCAAGATGACCCTCAATAGAAATGCTTCAAACTATATTTTTCAGTAAGCACAATTAGCAATAAACTAAGTCAAACCAAAGAAAGAGTGATCATAATGCTTTCTTTGAGAATTTATTTGGTTTCTCTTTATTTCCCAGTTAAGTGGATCCTGAACTAGTGGACATATTTATTGAGGTATACCTTACTGAGAGTAACATACCCAGGTCTTAAGCCCACAATTTTAAGAGTTTTTCTATTATTTGTGCTCATTTAACCTGGCACCTCACACAAGATTCAGACCCCTGGAAAATTTCTTTATTTAACTATTTAATTTTAATAGTCCTATAAATAGTTGCTTTCCTGTGCCTGTGTGTAGGAGTTTGAGTGTGTGTGTGTGTATGTGTGTGTGTGTGTGTGTGTGTGTGTGTGTGTGTAGCACTGACTTTAAATAAAGCACAGCAAGAGAGCTACTCCCACAATGCATTATATGATATGCAACAAAGCAGCCCCTTACTCTTCTATCATCAGAGATATTTAAACTATGTTTGAAGTTTTCAGTCAAGAAATCAAAGATTAGTATATATGTTTTTTTCAAAGCTGGTAAATATGATATACATCTATGGTGTTGCAAACAGCCATTCTTTTTCTTATTGCTGAGCAGTATTCCATAAGGATATAACACACAGCATGTTTATTCACATGCTCTACACATTTTGATCATTTCTACTTTGGCATTATTATAAATAAAACTGCTATGAATATTCATGTAAAATTTTTCTATGTGGACATATTTATAGTTGGGGAAAAGAAGCCTCAAACTGGGCCATAAGGAAAGCACATATTATGTATAAAATGTTGCACTGGTGATGGGTGGTGTTCTTTACATGACTGAAACCCAAATACAATCATGTATGTAATAAAGTTGGTTAAATTAAAAAAACAAGAAATTATTAAAAATAGTTTTTTTCTTTAAAGTTTGTATTCTTTTGTACCATAAGTCTGGTGGAATTTGTAGTTTTATCAAGTGTTATTTTAGGCCTTCTTTCAAATTATAGTTCAACCAATTCAATTTCCATCTAAACAAAAGATCAAGATCTTTTTTTCTCTTAGCCAAAGCCTACAAATATGTCCACACCTCATTCTACCAGTAGCAATAGCATTCAGGAAATATTAAAAACTTGCTTTTAGAAAATGGACTGGAAAGCTAGCTCAAGACACTACACTCATGCTATGCATGTTAGAGGACCAGGTTCAATCCCTGGCACCACATGGTCTCCTGAGCACTGCCAGGAGCAGCCCCCATACACATTCAGGAGTAGTTCCTGACCACCCCTAGATGTGGTCTCAAAACAAAAAGAGCGACAATAAAATTTTAAAAAAATCAAAGAGTTATAAAGTCAATTGCAGTTAGCATTCAAACTAATCTCTACTCCTTTTCCAAGAACACCGGTGGTCTTCCCCTGCAAGACAAATTTCCACAGAAAAGCTCTAGAGAAACTATGCATTAACCAGAGACTGGAGGCAAAGAGAAGAAAGATTTGATGAACGACAGATTCTTTGAAATTGCTATAAAAACGAAGGGTTCATTGGAGGAGTTGTAAAAAATAAATAGAAAAAGAGGGTTGGGATAGCCACTGACTCTTCCTCCATCTCTTCCTCTCTACTTCAGGCAGGTTCATTCTTTAGCTCCAGCCCTTATTTTACATAACATAATTTGTTACCCAGAAGCTGCTTAGCTTCCTACATGGGAAACCTAAAAAGCACTTCAAAGGGCCTTTTGTGGAACCCCTTTGTTTTCCTATCTTCCCCAATCAGACTGAATTCAAGAGATTATCATTGTTCATGCAATTTTTGTTGCCACTCAAAAGATAAGGGAATAATCTCTGTTTCAATTTGTCTAAGATCACACAGATAAGTAACACCTTGCATATCTCTGAGTTTTTGATTATTAAAAACAGAGATTATTTCCTTTCTTCTTGTTCTCACTGCCAAAGATCACACAGACTAATGGTCAGACAGTGATGATTAATCAAAGGCAAGATGGATCACACATGTTTATTAATTTTAAGTTCAGACTCACCATAAGGTATATAAAAAGCCATGTAGGTAAGCCACTCCATGACATTGAGACTAAACACATCTTCAAGAAGGAAATATCACTGTGCAAACAAGTGGAAGCAGAGATAAACAAATAGGACTATATTAAGCTGAGAAGCTTCTGCACCTCAAAGAAAATAGTGACTAGAATATAAAGGCCACCCACAGAATGGGAGAAACTATTCATCCAATATGCATCAGGTAAGGGGCTAACATAGAAGATATACAAGGTATTGACAGAACTTAACAAGAAAAAAAAATCTAACCCCATCAAAAAATGAAGAGAAAAAATTAACAGGCACTTCCTCAAAGAAGAAATACAAAAATGCCCAAAGGGCACATGAAAAAATGCTCCACGTCACTAATCATTAGGGAGATACAAATCAAAACAACAATGAGGTACCATATCAAGCCACATAGACTGACACACATTACAAATAACAAGATCAGTGCTGGCAGGAATGTTTGGAGAAAGGAACTCTCATTCACTGCTGGTGGGAATGCCGTCTAGTCTAGCCTTTATGAAAAAGAATATGGAGATTCTTCAAAACACTGAAAATTGAGCTCCCATATGATCCAGCTACACCACTCCTAGGGATATATCATAGGAACACAAAAACACAATACAAAAATGTCTTCTGCACACCTATATTCATTGCAGCACTATTTACAATAGCCAGAATCTGTAAACAACTCTGATGCTCAACAACAAATGACTAACTAAAGAAACTGTGGTATATATGGAATGTACAATGAAATATTATGCAGTCATCAAGAAAAATGAAATCATAAAAATTTCCTATACTTAATGGACATGGAAACTATTATACTGAGTCAAATAAGTCAGAGGGAGAGAGATAGACACAGAATAGTCTTTATGGGATTTAAGAAAAATAAAAGGCATGATTGTAATAATACCCAGAGATAGCAGAGGTGAGGGCTGGAAGGACTGGTCTATGGTATGAAACTTACCACAAAGAGTGGTGAGTGAAGTTAGAGAAATAACTATGCTGACAACTATCATGACAATGGTAGTGAATAAGAGAAATAGAATGTCTTGAATACAGGCAGGGGGTAGGGGAGAAGGGAGATGGGGCCATTGGTGGTGAGAAGGTGCACTGGTGAAGGAGGGTATTCTTTTATATACTGAAACCCAACTTCAAACATGTTTGTAATCATGGTGCTTAAAGATACTATAAAAAATATAACAACTTATTCTAAAATTAAAAATAAAAAAATTTTTTTACTTTTATTTTCTTTGGGCATAAAATTGGAATACTGTACAAGATGACCTCTAACATGTTCTATTTAGAAAGACTAGGCAGCCATGTACTTGCACTCAGCACAAGCCTTTATAAGCTAGAAAACAGCATTTTTCTTCAACAGTACCTTAAATTACCAGAGAAAGATCTGATTTCCTAAGTGCAAGAAGGAAATTTACTCTAACTAATGAGTTAAAAGTCCTATGGGATGAGGCCAGTCAAGAAACTAAAAGCAGGCTTAGAGATGACCTTGAACTCATTGTCCTTCTCAAATAGCACGGGCTCCAACATCAGATTTCCTTGCTCAGTAAAATAATAGTGAAAGTTCGGAAAAACCATTTTACAAATAAGTACTTTATCTGCTTCAATAATAGCATCTGGTAAAAATAGAATCTAGAGATGTAAATTTGTTTTGAGAACAAGAGTGAGGAGGAAAACAACAACTATGAACTAAATGTGCAAGCCTAACAGCTCAGAAGATGGTCATGCATTTGAGCTCAGAAAGTCTCTAATTTTGCCCGTATTGCTACTGCAGTTCTTGAACTTTGGAGCATTGCTATCTGTCTTTTTTTTTTTTTTAATCAATTTAGATATTAGATTGAAGAATGCAGCTTTGCCAGGCTGTTGTTCCAGGGATCAGTCAAGAGTCATTTTCTAAGGCACAAACTCACAAAGGAATGAAATCTTCCATGTTCTTTTCCAAGCAGGAGGTTTTTTTTTTCTTTTTGAAGGGGGGTTGGGTCACAACAGGAGGTGCTCAGAATTTACTCCTGGCTCTGTGCTCAGAAGTCGCTCCTGGCAGGCTCGGATGTCGGAATTCAAACCGGGGTCCATTCTGTGTTGGCAGCATGCAAGGCAAACCTAAACCTTGCCTTACTGCTGTACTATCGTTCCAGTACTTCCAAGCAGGAATCTTGACAATCCTGTCCTTCCAAGAAATGCTGACATTTTTTCAAGGCCGGACATTTAGGCCATTGCTAAAATTCTTTTTTGCTTTTTATGTGAAATATCAAGAAGAAGTCATTATCCAATCTCTTTATTCTATTGCACATGTTTCAATAAAATTTAATCTATGGGTATAGATCACCAGAAGCTTTTCTGATATGCCATTTAACATAATTTAATGGAAACAGCAGCTTTCAATGCACTGGAAATATAATATTACCATTCTCAAAGTGTTTTCTTAAACACAACATTCAATCTCCTATTAGGTTGAATGGTATTACCCAAGATAATGAAAAGACCTCAAAGGTCCTTCAAAAAAAGCAATTAATACCTTTAGAACAGAATGATTTATTTCTGTTTTTGGAAGGTTTCAGTATGGACAACTAGTGCCTCCATTCTCATAACATTGTTGTTTATGGAAAGAGAATATTCTTATTTACATGCAGAAGAAAATTAACCCTGTTTTTATGCCTATGGTAGTTTCTATTTGGGTTCTTTAGGATGTTACACTGTAATGACAGAATAAATAACTAATTTTCTAACAAGTATTAGCTTGAACTAATAAAAATAAGCCCAAGACAAATCATACCACTTTATATAAATACTCTACTTCTCGTGGCCATTTATTATGCCAGATTTTTGTTCAGTTATACGGGGATACAAAAAAATCCAATCTAATGTCCCAACTCACTCTTACTTCTCCAGGCCACTCACCCCTTCTAACATTGTGTGTGTGTGTGTGTGTGTGTGTGTGTGTGTGTGTGTGTGTGTGTGTGTGTGTGTGTGTGTGATATCTACCAATTGCCCTTTCTAAAATTTCTCTAAGTCTTGCCTCCTGCCTTTAGGGACTTCAAATAGGCTAAAATTATTTGTCTGTCTGTGTGTGGATACTTAACCCCTGGTGGATACTTAACCCTGCTGTATAAGTTTGGCGATCCTGGGCCTGAGGATGCCGCAGCACTCAGGATCATCAGAGTCTCACCCAGAGATATTAAATAATGATGTGATGCTGGGATTGAACTCTGAGCCTCATACTTAGAAAGCATGTGCTACTGCCCTCTGAACTATTTCCCTAGTCCCAACTTTTTTTTTCTTGGTGGCAGGAGGAAAGAGAGGGGCAAATCTACATTGCTCAGGTCTTACTCCTGTGTTCATGAATCACTCCTTGTGGTGCTAAGAGGACCATATGCAGTATCAGAAATAGAACAGAGGTTCAGATATAGTACCTTAACCACTGTACTAACTCTTCAGCTTCTGTTTCTACTTTTTAATCTTTAAAAGTAAACTGGCTAACAATATTCTATTTTTTTAAATAAGATTTCAGCTCAAAGATCACATCTTTAGAGAAGTTCTTATTCAACTTACTTACCAAGCCTCATTAAAAAAATTCCTCAAAAAAATTTCTCAAGTATGATTAGCAAAGTAGCTATTTAAAGTTATTTGTGTGATTTCCTGACAAATTTTATCTTTCCCATTTCATGAGTCACAATCAAAACTGGTCATTGTGTACTTTTTAGTATATAGTATTCACTAAGTATATTTATTTGAGAGACTGAATATTTTCATATAATCTTCATAAAAAAGTTAAAAACTAATTTCAATGTAGAAGACCCTAAGAAAAGCTAATTATAGTATATCAAAAACTTCTCATTAGTAAGGACATTGGTTGAGAGCATAATAAAAGTTAAAAGAAAGTCAAGTTAATGGCCAAAGGCATCAGAATTTTGGCTCCAAAACTGAGTTTCCCTTGGGGTGGGGGAAGAAAGTAACTAGGATGGGCATTTAGGGAACAGACACTTTGGTGATGTGCATGGTGCTAGAAAAATGTCCATGAAAGTTAGAATGAACAGAATTATAAATCATAGTACCTCAATCAAAAAAAGAAAAAATATTGGCTTTCAGAAAAAATTATTAAATATTCTTGGGGAACAAAAAGACTCATGTAGAACTGATTTGGGTTATTATTACTAGTATTATTAGTTTTGGGGCCACACCTGGTGGTGCTCAGGGGTTAACTCCTAGTTCTGTGCTCAGAAATCACTCCTGGCTGGCTTGAGAACCATATGGGATGCCAAGGATTGAACCCCAGTGGACCATGAGCAAGGCAAACACCCTACCCACTGTGCTGTTATTTCAGCCCTGATTTCGTGATTTTTATGTCACTATCCTAGGTATTTGTCTGGGTATCCTAGGTCACTATCCTAGGTATGTCACTATCCTAGGTATTTGTCTTATTTCTATAAAATTAATTTATTTTCCTTTTAAACCACAAAAGTTCAACTTCACATTATAAAAAAAAAAAGTAGAGTACAGGAGGTCAAGAATAAGGATCGAGCATGTATTCTGCATGTGGGGGCTTGGCTTTGATCCCCACCCCTGCCTAAAGTCCCACGTACCATCACATCAGTTCAACCACCAAACAGTAATCTAGGAGCAGGCCCTGACCACTACCGGGTATGGCAGAAAATAATAAAGCACAATTATTACTCTGATTCTTGTTCTGTTTGTTAGTTTGGTTGATTGGTTTTTGGGGGAGTCACAACCAGCTGTGCTATAGACTTACTCCTGCTCTGCTCTCAGAAATGACTTCTGGCAGGGATCTGGGACAGTATAGAGTCCTGAGATCAAACCCAGGCCATCCATAAGCAAGGCAAGCACCTTACCCACTAGACTAGCTTATTCCATTCATTGGGTAAGTCTCTTCTAATTTGTTCTAAACACCTATTTTCACATTTTCCAAGTCAAGCTCCTCTTCTATGATTTATTAGTTAAAATAGGCTGATATAGATAATAACCAACCTATACAGGACATTGACATAAACCAACAACAGTGTTTTTATGTTTTGGTTTTGGCTCAGGTCACAATTAATGTAAGTTAAGAAGGTCGTTGAAATGTCAAAGATCTCCCATAGGGGATCTTTACTGGACTCTATCTGGGTAAGAAATCCCAAGAGCCTTGAAGGAAGAAACTATGGGCCAGGCCTTCAGGTGACAAAGATTCCTCTCTCCACATTCCACTCACACACTGCATCACCGGCATTTCACAACCTGTAGAAAGTTTGAAACGCAAAGCAAAGACGGCCTCGTGACAGGGAAGATTTTAAACAGCAACTTAATTTCTACCTCTGTGTCCCCATCTCCTAGCTCCCTGTTGTCCTGTTCTGGGTGTCACTTCTTTGTATCTTCTTTGAGCATTTTCAGTACTCATTTATGAACCTCTGTTGGGACTCGAGTCTGGAACACCAGTGTTCAGAGCATGCACACCAGCCCCCCTGAGCACTCTCTCCAGTCCCTGGGTATCCATTATTCATTCATCTGGAATGAATTTTTTTCCTTCTAGTTCTGACAACCTTTGCTTCCTGTTCCCCTGCAGTAAGTGCTTAAAAATATAGAACAGGAGAGTGGGGGGTGGGGTGGGATTTTAATATGACCTTTATCTCCCACTGAGTAGAAAATTGTTTTAACACACACCCCCAATTACAACAACCATAAAACATTTTTTATTCATTCTTTTAGCCCTAATTTTACAAAGACATCTGAATATTTACATGGTTGTTTATTTAAAACGTACTTTTAAAGCATGGTTCTTCCTCCCTTAATATGCTGCTACTTATATCCAAAATTCACTAAGCAAGAACAACCTCAAATAAATGCACTTTCTGGATGAATTACCCATGGATCTTGAAAAGCTTCCCTACATTCATGTATTTTTCAATTTAGTTGGGTAGTTAACCCAACCTTTGTACTTTTTTCTTCAACCAGACAAATGAGAAAAAGAACTGCACTTTAATTTTATTCCAATGATAAGAAAAAATATTTTATATTAAAAACCTTAATATGGTCTGAAAATCTCGATAATTTTTTTATCATCTGAAATAGCTTTAATGGATTTTCCCTAGTATGCCATTAATATAAATCCATTTTGTTTTATTGAGGTCAAACTATTCCCTTAGCTTGTTCCCTAGGATAGAGAAATCAGGTAAAAATTAGCCCACTGTAGTTGTATTCACTTTATATTGTTAAAAAAGGAGTAGACTAACAAAATAGCAAGCTGATACCAGACAAAGATCTAAAACATTATACTAAACCAAATTCCCTCTGATTACAGGGAAAATAAAAAAGTAAAAAAGACTTTTTTCTATTAAAAAAACTAAAAAACCGGAACTGGAACAACTGCGGCAAAGAAATCCAACCACAATGAGAAGTCAAGAAATAATAAAAACCAGAGCAGAAATAAACAACACAGAAACCAAGAAAACAATACAAAAAATCAATGAGCCCAGGAGTTGGTTTTTTGAAAAAATAAACAAGATAGACAAACCTCTGGCAAGACTCACCAAAAAAAAAAAAAAAAAAAAGAGAGGGAAATCACCCAAATTAATAGGATCACAAATGAAAGGGGAGAGATTACAATAGAACCCAAAGAAATAAAACATATCATGAGGTCATATTATGAACAACTATACTCAGTTAGGCTAGAGAACTCAGCAGAAATCGACAGATTTTTGGAAAAATGCCATCTACCAAGACTGGAATCTGAAGATCTAGAAAATCTAAACAAGCTTCATAGGAAATCAAAGCGGAATTAAGAAACTCCCTAAGAACAAAAGTCCAGGTCCAGATGGTTTTACAGGTGAATTCTATCAAACATTCCGAGAAGACTTACTACCATTGATCCACAGGCTCTTCCAAACCATAGAAAAGACAGGAATCCTCCCCAACTCCTTTTATGAGGCTAATATCACACTCATTCCCAAAGACAGCAAGGACAGCACAAGAAAGAAAACTACCGACCAATCTCCCTAATGAACATAGATGCAAAAATTCTCAACAAAATTTTAGCAAACCGAATCCAGCACTACATCAGAAAGATTATACACCATGACCAAGTGGGTTTCATCCCAGAGATGCAAGGTTGGTTCAATATATGTAAATCAATCAACATTATACACCACATCAAAAACAAGAAAAACAAAAACCACATGATCATATCAATCGATGCAGAGAAGGCGTTTGACAAAATTCAACACCATTTCATGTTGAAAACACTCAGCAAAATAGGGTTAGAAGGAACCTTTCTCAAGATAGTTACAGCTATCTATGAAAAGCTCACAGCCAACATTATCCTTAATGGGGAAAAACTGAAAGCATTTGCACTAAGGTCAGGAACTAGGCAAGGCTGTCCACTCTCTCCACTCTTACTCAATATAATCTTAGAAGAGCTAGCAATAGCAATCTGACAAGAGAAGGGAATCAAAGGAGTCCAAATTAGAAAAGAGGAACTCAAATTATCCCTCTTTGCAGATGATATGATGATATACATAGAAAACCCTAAAGAGTCCACAATAAAACTTCTAGAAATAAGTAACCAATACAGCAAAGTGGCTGGCTACAAAGTGAATACACAAAAGACAGTAGAATTTCTCTACACAAATAATAAAATAGAGGAGAGAGAGATTAAGAATTCAATTACATTTAAAATAGTAACAAAAAACATTAAATACCTAGGGATCAACCTTATAAGGGAAGTGAAGGACTTATACCAGGGAAACTTCAAAACACTTCAGAAAGAAATTGAAGAGGAACTAAGGAAATGGAAGAACATCCCATGCTCATGGGTAGGTAGAATCAATATAGTCAAAATGACCATCTTACCCAAACTTCTATATAGATTTAATGCAATCCCCATCCAAATTCAGACATCATTCTTTAAAGACTTAGAAAAATCAATCATAAAATTCATCTGGAACCACAAAGACCCAGGATAGCCAAACACATTCTAAAAAACAAGAAGCTGGGTGGCATCTCGCTACCTGACCTGAAGCTATACTATAAAGCCATAGTGATCAAAATGGCATGGTACTGGTACAAAGACAGAGCCTCAGACCAGTGGGTTAGAACAGAATTTCCAGACATAAGCCCCAGACATATAGTCAACTAATATTTGACAAAAGAGCCAAGAAATTGAAATGGGACAAAGAAAGTCTTTTCAACAAATGGTGTTGGTATAATGGGAAAACCACCTGTGAGAAATTGAAAATTGACCCATACCTCACCCCATATACAAAAGTCAACTCAAAATGTATCAAAGACCTTGAAATCAGACCAGAAACCATAAAGTTTATTGAGAAAAAATAGGCAGAACACTCAAAGACCTATATATCAAAAAAGTCTTTGATGATAGATTGCCAATGGCAAGAACTTTAGCATCAAACATAAACAAATGGGACTACACCAAACCAAAAAGCTTCTGCATGGCAAAAGAAACCATACTCAACACAAGAAGACAATTAACTGAATGGAAAAAAATCTTTGCACTCAACATGTCTGATAAAGGGCTGATATCCAGAATATACAAAGCACTCAGAAAGATGAGCTCCACAAAACCAAATAAAGCCATAGAAAAATGGGAAGATGAAAAGACACTTCACCGAAGAAGATCGAAAGGTGGCCAACAAACACATGAAAACATGTTCACCTTCACTCATCATTCGGGAAATCCAAATCAAGACAACAATGAGGTACCACCTAACACCAGTGAGGATGGCTCACATCAAAAATAATGGGAACAATTTGAGTTGGCAGGGTTGTGGTATGAAAAGCACTCTCATCCACTGCTGGTGGGAATGCCCCCTAGTCCAACCCCTATGGAGAACAGTTTGAAGAGTGCTCAAGGAACTCAGAATTGAGCTGCCATTTGACCCAGCAATTGCTCTCCTGGGTATCTACCCCCAAGTTGGAAGGACATTCATCCCAAAATATGTGTGCACCCCACTATTTATCGCAGCACTCAGTATAATAGCCAAGTCTTGGAACCAACCTCAATGCCCAACAAAAAATGAGTGGATCATTAAGATGTGGTATCTATACACAATGGCAATAAGAAATGATTCAATCACAGACTTTGCAGCAACATGGATGGACCTAGAACATATTATGTTAAATGAAGTAAGTCAGAAGATGAAAGATAAACACAGAATGATAGCACTATTCTGAAGCACCTAGAAACTACACCATATATACAACTAATATTCAAAGATTAAATAACAGGACTTAACAGGGTATAAACTCCAAACACTGTAATACCACACATATACTGGGCAGAAGTGCCCAAAACACATGAAAGAGGAACATCATAAACTCTCAACCACACATTAAACCATAAAGAAACCAGCAACTGCAGAAACAGCAGCGTAGAGTGAACAGGTATGTAATCAGCCTGTTACTGCAGAGGCTCATAATAATCTCTTAGAGATCTTATACAAGGTTACAGGTAAAGTATACCACGGGAAATCACTGACTACAACCAAAGTATTTCAAAATAATAGGGGTTAATGCCTTAAGCTTAATATATTTAAAGTAACCTCTCAGCTTTTCTGTCCACAGGCGTTCTTGGATACAAAGGATGGACAACCTAAGATGGCATCTCAGAGCTAAGCCACATGAGATACCATACCCAGGTTGCATTACAAAATTGTCTGGACAAAACTTTTTAACACACCCTTTATCTCTATGGCATACCTTCTTTTAGGACCTGAAGCATGTGACCAGCCAGACCACCGAAGCAGCAACGGTGACCTGCGGACTTATACTACGGGACCTACTCATTGAACATATTTAAGCAAAATGACATGCTCCCACTCTTTTCACCTCTCTTCTCACTACTCCCTCTTCCTTTTTCCCCCCTATTTAATCTTATTTTCCCCTTTCTTCTTTTCTGCCCCTTCCAAATACTCTCCCCTATCCCCCTTCCAGGAATCCGACTACCCTTTCACCCCTCAATCCCATCCAGATTTTCCAATTTATTAAAACTCTTCACCCTTAGTTCTTAATCTATTAGGCCTCAAGACTGACCTCCTACCCTAACGAACCAGTACCCAGCACCCGAGAGAAGGGACATCCACTCAAACCCACACCTTGTCCCTGGCAGGAAAAGACAACCAAAACCCCTACTGACTCATGCTGTGTGGCTCTCCCTACCAACTTATCCTAACGTGGACTGTTGCTGGATACCGGACTTAGCCCTAAAAGGACTCTTAATGCAAGAACTTTACACAAGACCCCCCCCCTCAAATCTTTTACCAATCTCAGGAAGGGCAGGGTGTGCAATGAAAAGGTGTCTGGGAACCCACACCCCACAAGAAAATCTCAAAAGGCAATGGGGAAACATATACTTCCATCATAAGTATAAGACCTGTATAACACTACCTCTTTATTTTTTATTTCATTTTACTTAAAATCATTTTTCACTATACATATGTGAGCAAATATATTTTTTATTCCTATTTTTATGTTTTTTTGGGTGTGTGACTTGTTTCTCTGTTCTTTTCATCCCCAAATGCACCGGCAATATAATGAAGCACCATTTCTTCCTGCAAAGGCACACTAAAAAGGAGGAAATCCCACAAATATAAACAAGCTCTTATCTACTAGGGATAAGAACTCATACTTATTTACAATACAGGGGAATCTCCCACCTTGAAAATATGTCATGTGGATCCATCTTAGACGCCAGAAGATTATACACTGACCATCCAGACTTGAATCCTGAACCCCAGACATAGAATCGACACAGTTCTTCACAACAGCTACAGGAACCAAAGCCCATCTGGGGCATCCTGAATACTACTCGATCTCCAACATGTGCCAGTTCTAATATGATATCCTGAAAACGAGGAAATTGGGAACAAATGGACATAAGAACAGGTTATCTTACCTTATCAACTAATGATAAAACAAAATCAGAAGACTTACCACATTATGGGCTGTGCAAAAGCCAAGAACGTGATCTACACATGACCAGCTGATAGGACCATGACCGGGCAGTATGTATTCTGGGACCAACAAGAAAGCCCTAGTCTAGGGTTTGGTCTATGTCCTGCATAACAATCATGACCTCCAATTCCAGAGTCCTGACTGAGGCAATTGCAACTGAACGGGTATTCTGGAAACATAATGGAAAGACGATATCCCAGGCTCCATCCGAGTTTCTGCGCCAAGGGCCAAGACCACTAACCACAGAAGACAGATTAAAATGACATCGAGGAAACAGAACTTGTAAAATCACAAAGAAAGTCTTCATCATAAGTTCCACTCCTTGACCTGTGCACAGACTGAGACCTCTAGATTTAGAGGTCTGTTTTTATTATCCAGATCAGAGCAGAAGTTTTCCATACGGCACAAAAACACCCAGGGGAGAGTAAATGAACATGAAAGGAGTCTATAGATAATCCCATGACAATATATTCCAAGGGTAGAGAAATCCTGTATCTCTTAGGCCAAGGGTATTCCTGTTTCGGATGACCCCAATATTTACTGTGCCTATGCAAGGGGGGGGGGGGGCAGGGAAAGAGACAAAAAACACTAAATAATCCTTCTTTTTTATTTTATTTTATTTTTTTATCTAGTTGTTTTTGTTTTGGGGTAGATATTGAAGTAGTTGTCCATTTTTTAAATTATATATTTACTTTTTCTTTCTTCTTTTCTCTTCTTCCTCTTT
This sequence comes from Suncus etruscus, assembly GCF_024139225.1. Taxonomy (NCBI): domain Eukaryota; kingdom Metazoa; phylum Chordata; class Mammalia; order Eulipotyphla; family Soricidae; genus Suncus; species Suncus etruscus. The sequence continues at coordinate 72,567,753 of NC_064858.1, forward strand.
GCGCCTTGTCATATTTCCTATCTCAAGACCATGGCAACTATGTGGTGCATATTTTTATTGCTGCAGTGCTCACTGGATATCTTATTTGACTCCTCTTTTTGATCTGTTGTGGTGTTTCACCTTCTTCTTTTCCCCTTCGTCCCTCACACCAAGGATGAGAGCCTCTAGAATGACTCTGCTCATAGTCGGCATAGTCGATTTTTACCCCATTATATTACCTTTCTCTTCCTCAAACAAAACCACATAACTTGAACTTTCTAGTCCCACCTCCCAATTAGAGGGGGCAGTAATGGAGGCACCAAGACCAAACAGTTGTAAGACCACTAAGTAATAAACTAGACACAGAAGGGACCACGCATTCTAGCAGCCCCTGGGGGGGGTGGGTGGGAGAGTGGAGGATATGGAAGGCAGGATGGGAGTGGTTGTTGGAGGACAATTCGGTGGTGGGAATTCCCCTGATTCAATGTAAATATGTACCTGGAATATTACTGTGAACGATATGTAAGCCACTATAATTAAAATAAAAATTATATTAAAAAAAAGAAATTACACAGAGAACTACCATAATCATGTGAATGAATGAGGGAACTGGAAAGCCTGTCTAGAGTACAGGTGGGGGTGGGGTGGGATGGAGGGAGATTTGGGTCATTGGTGGTGGGAATGTTGCACTGGTGAAGGGGGTGTTCTTTACATGACTGAAACCTAATCACAATCATATATGTAATCAAGATGTTTAAATAAAGAAAAAAGTTTCAAAAAAAAAGAAAAAAATTTAAAAAACCATTAATGGCAGAGGCTATTGACTTTTGGAACTTTTCCTAAAAATTGAATGTTTTATGTATAAATCCAAACAAAAGTCAACTTCGAATGCTTCTTGAAAGTCTTCTTCTCTAATTGCAAATATATATGTATATTTGCTTTCTGTGTTATTTTCCTAAAAGCTTTATGTCTACTTTATCATTCCAGCTACTAGTTCACTAGTAATCATAGCACATACACAGTAAAAATATGCAATACATTCTTATGCTTTGTGTGGTACAAATATGTAAATAATGCTATATATACAGAACAGAAATACATAAATAAACACTATCCATATATAGGCTATATAAGTAACTATCTTTAGCTATCTCAAGCCCCATTTAATCTTCATATGAAGAGTCTAGAAAACTTCAAACTAAATATTTAGATGTTCTTAAATTGCAAATGATGATTTGATGATAATTTTGATTTATGGGCCACACCTGGTAGAACTTGATGTTCTTCCCATCATCCCATGACATGACATGACATATTTGATATATGAAGATGATAAAAATGCAACAGACATGAAAGAAAAATTCTCTTCTATCACAGACTAAATTGTTCATTGGTTACAGCTGCTTGCCAAGCAGCCTCACTGAATAAGAAAGACAGAGGTCATCTAGCCTGCAAAGTCTAAAATATTTCCTGTTTGGCCTCATATAGAACATTTGGCCAATTTTGACTTGAGGATAATGCTTCAATGAATGTAGAAAATATATCAGTGAAAAGACTAGCATCAAATAGGGGTCAGGTGAAAAGCTACCCCTATGGAAAAGACAGAAAAGCCCATCAAATAATTAAGGGATAAATAAGAGAGATCTATTAAACTACCTAATAAAAAAATCAAATAAATTGAAAAGAAAAATGTCATCTCAATGGGGTTTGTTTGTTTGTTTTAATTCTGTTTTGGGACCATCTCTGGCAGTGCTCAGAGAATACTCCTGGTTCTGTAGTCAATAATTACTACTAGCTATATGCAAGGCAAACACCCTCCCTGCTCTGGCTCTTCTCAAAGGGTATTCTCAAAGAAGACTATGAAGTGGAAATTTTCCCCAAATTCCATGTGTATGACACATCATTACAATAAACACCTCTTCTCCTCTGCTGCCTTACCTCTGCCAGGACTCTGCCAAAGAACCCTCTCCTCATTACAATTAGTCTCCAACCTTTACCAGCCTTCACCTCCACCACCTTATTTAGTGTTGAACCTCAGCAGAACAGTCTCCTTCCTTTTATTTCATATAAAGCAACCTGGGAAGAAAGAATAAACTGACAAATTGCCCCTTGGGTCATGCTGCAGCAAGGGCCTAGCATCAGAACATAAGGATTACCATCCAACTAACCTTCCTTTCCATATTAGTTTCTGAAAAGATACTACTGAAAAATATGAGCAGGGACAGCAGTTGTTCCTCCTTGTAGTTCTCTCACCTTCCTGCCTGCAGCTTTGCCAGTGGTTTTAGAAGTCAAAACATTCCATGGGCCTACAAATTAAAGTTTGATGAGGAAGAGATAAGGAAAGCAATGAATGACAAAGACTGCAGCGTGCTGTGCCTGGAATTATTTGGGAATTTTGTCTTTGCCCTGGCCTTACCTATATATAGGTAACTGATCCATTTGATTAGTGAAGATGTAAAAGTATTCCTTCCTTCCTGATTCACCTGGTTATGATAGTTCTCAGTGTAGTTATTTCTCTAACTGCACTCTCCACTCTGTGGTGAGCTTCATGTTGTGAGCTGGACCTTCCAGCTCTCCTCTCTTTGTCTCTGAGGATTATTGCAAAACTGTCTTTTACTTTTTTTTAAAAACCCATAGATGAGTGAGACTATTCTGCACCTATCTCTCTCCCTCTGACTTATCTCACTCAGCATAATAGATTCGATGTACTTCCGGAAGTGGAAAGCCTGTCTAGAATAAAGGTGGGAGTGGGTGGGGAAGAGGGAGATCTGGGACATTGGTGGTGGGAGTGTTGCACCAGTGAAGGGGGTGTTCTTTACAGGACTGAAACCCAACTATAATCATATTTGTAATCAAAGTGTTTAAATAAAGTTATTAATAAAAAAGTATTCCTTCCTGATCTTATGAGGTCAATGGTACCTGCTATAAATTGATGTTTTCCAAAGTGGGTAGCACAGAAGTTGGAAGGGGTTTTGGAATTCTACTTGTTGATTAGGAGTGCTTTCTGTTTGTTGTCTTAAAGGAAGAATATTTCTATGGAGCTGCTAAGTAATTTCTGAAATTATGGCTCTAGGCCAAATAAATTTAGTCCCTTTGCTATAAACATCAAACCAGTGCTAGAAAGGACTTGACATGTAATCATGTATGTACCTGGGACATGCTGATGGTTTTGACTTTTCCCTTAGAAAGGAGCGTGAGTTAATGATTTCTTTGGGAACCAGAGCTGTGCTCTGCTTTCTAAGAGTTTCTAAAATAGGATAGAAAACATGAAAGAGAATTCAAAGCACTGCTTCTTTTAGTCACAAGATATTAGTCTAGTTCATCTGATTATAATTCTTTCTTTGTATTCAACTTGAAGGAAAATGCATTATCATTGTAAATATAATTGTTTGACTTGTTTTTTATTACTACAGCTTTTAAATAGTCCATTTCCTTTACTCATAATGCAAGACTTTGATTATACCTGAGTGATGTTTTTAATAAGTAGAGAAAAAAACACAAATTAAGAATTTCCTTATCAGTGATTTTATAATAACATTATGTTTACTGAGACATAGTTCACATTTGCTGGCATACTGACAAGTTTAATTCAGATACCAGCTATGAATGGGAAATTATATTGATGACTTTTTTCTAAAATTTCACAGCAACCACCAATTAAATACGATTATACTTGAAGGACAGGTGAATTCAGCTATGGAAAGAAATATAACTTCATCTCTTAATAATTTGGAACAAGTTATCTGTCAGTAATCAAAACAAAATAGTCATAGAAGCTTTAAGTGGCATCTTTATTTGACTATAACTACATAACACATATCAGAGAACAGAGAGAGAAGTAATTGTAAAGACATTGGAGTAATTATTCTCCAATAATTTTCAATACATCCCTACTCAGCTTCCAGATGAAATAGTATAGAGGAGAAAAACATGTTATCCTTATGATATAAATGTTTATTTATTTGTTATAATTTGAAAGATAAATTTCTATTCAGCTGAAAATAAAATAACCATAGTTATAAAAATTGACAAACTATATAGCTCCAAGAAACTATTTTATTTAATTATTTTTTAATTAATATATTTCTTTAAGCACCATGATTACAAAAATGTTTGTAGTTGGGTTTCAGTTATAAACATGAATACTCCCCCTCACCAGTGCAACCTTTCCACCACCAATGCCCTAGATCCCCCTCCTCTCCCACCCCCTGCCTGTATTTAAGATAGGCATTCTATTTCTCTCACTCACTACCATTGTCGTGATAGTTGTCAGTCTAGTTATTTCTCTAACAGTAAGCATCATACCATGGGCTGGTCCTTCCATCCCTCACCTTTGCTGGGTATTATTACAATAATGTTTTTTTATTTTTCTTAAATCCCATAGATGAGTGAGACTATACTATGTTTATCTCTCTTCCTCTGAGTCATTTCACTCAGCATTATAGTTTCCATATCCATCCATGTATAGGAAAATTTCATAACTTCATCTTTCCTGACAGCTCCATAGTATTCCATTGTGTATATGTACCACAGTTCCTTTAGCCACTCATTTGTTGTTGTGCTTCTGGGTTGTTTCCATATTCTAGCTATAGTAAACAGCACTACAATAAATATAGGTGTGAGGAAGGCATTTTTGCATTGTGTTTTTGTGTTCCTATGGTATATCCCTAGCTGAATCAAATGAGAGCTCTATTTCTAGTTTTTTGAGGAATCTCCATATTGTTTTTCATAAAGGTTGGACTAGATGGCATTCCCACCAGCAGTGAATCAGAGTTACTTTCTATATATACCAACACTGATTTTTCTTGCTTTTTTGTGATGTACGTTTGTCTCTGTGGTGTGAGATGGTACCTCATTGTGGTTTTGACTTGCATCTCCCTGATGATTAGTGATGTGGAGCATTTATTGATGTTGCTCTAGCCATTTGTAATCCTCTTTTATTGTTTGTTTTTGTTTTTTGGGCAGCACCCAGCAGTGCTCTGGGGTTATTCCTGGCTCTGTGCTCAGAAATCACTTCTGGCAGGTTTGGATGTTGAGGATTGAACCCGGGTACATCCTAGTCAGTCGTGTGCAAGGAAAATGCCCTACCATTGTGTTATCACTCTGACCTCATTTGTGTTTCTTCTTTGAGGTAGTATCTATTCATTTCTTTCCCCCATTTTTTGATGGGGTTAGATTTTTTTTCTTGTTAAGTTCTCTCAAGTTGCTTGAATATCTTAGATGTTAGCCTGATGGCTATTGGGTGACTAGTTTCTTCCATTCTGTGGTGGCCTTAGTATACTAATCACTATTTCCTTTGAGGTGCAGAAGCTTCTCATTTTAATATAGTCCCATTGGTTTATCTCTGTTTCTATTTCTCCTATCTCTTCTTCTGTTTGGGCACTGATGTTTCCTCCTTAAAGATGCCTTTAGTCTCAATGTCACGGAGTGTTTTAGCTATGTGTTTTTATATATAGCTTATGGTTCAGGGTCTGATGTCAAGGCCTTTAATTCATTTGGATTTGTCCTTTATGCATGGTGTTATATGAAGGTCCAAGTTTGCATTTTTGCATGTGGCTGACTAGTTGAATCAAAAACACTTGTGGAAGAGGCTTTTCATGCTCTAGTTTGCCTTTTTTGCCCTTTATTAAAGATTGAATGATTGTATGTCTGGAAACATTCTCTGAATACTCATGTCTATTCTATTGATCTGAGGGTTTGTCTTTATTCCAGTACCATGCTGTTTTAATGCCTATTGGTTTGTAGTAATTTAAGTTTGGGCAAAGTGATGACTCCCATCTTCTTTTTTCTAAGGGCTGCTTTAACTATTCATGGGCGTTTATTATTCCAAATGAATTTCAGTAGTGCTTGATCCACTTTTTTGAAGAATGCCATGGGTATCCTTAGAGGAATTGCATTAAATCTGTACAATGCTTTGGTGATTGTTGCCATTTTAATGATGTTAATCTTCCCAATCCATGAATGGGGTATGTGTTTCCATTTCCATGTGTTTTGTTGTTTTCTTTGTATATGTCCTTCACCTCTTAGTTAAGTTGATTCCAAGGTATTTGAGTTTCTGTGGCACTATTGTGAATACAATTATTTTTTTTTAATTTTTTTTTATTTAAACACCTTGATTACATACATGATTGTGTTTGGGTTTCAGTCATAAAAGGAACACCACCCATCACCAGTGCAACATTCCCATCACCCAAGTCCCAAATCTCCCTCCTCCCCACCCAACCCCCGCCTGTACCCTAAACAGGCTCAACATTTCCCTCATACATTCTCAATATTAGGACAGTTCAAAATGTAGTTATTTCTCTAACTAAACTCATCACTCTTTGTGGTGAGCTTCCTGAGGTGAGCTGGAACTTCCAGCTCTTTTCTCTTTTGTGTCTGAAAATTATTATTACAAGGGTGTCTTTCATTTTTCTTAAAACCCATAGATGAGTGAGACCATTCTGCGTTTTTCTCTCTCTCTCTGACTTATTTCACTCAGCATAATAGATTCCATGTACATCCATGTATAGGAAAATTTCATGACTTCATCTCTCCTGACAGCTGCATAATATTCCATTGTGTATATGTACCACAGTTTCTTTAGCCATTCGTCTATTGAAGGGCATCTTGGTTGTTTCCAGAGTCTTGCTATGGTAAATAGAGCTGCAATGAATATAGGTGAAAGGAAGGGGTTTTTGTATTGTATTTTTGTGTTCCTAGGGTATATTCCTAGGAGTGGTATAGCTGGATCGTATGGGAGCTCGATTTCCAGTTTTTGGAGGAATCTCCATATCGCTTTCCATAAAGGTTGAACTAGACAGCATTCCCACCAGCAGTGGATAAGAGTTCCTTTCTCTCCACATCCCCGCCAACACTGTTTATTCTCATTCTTTGTGATGTGTGCCATTCTCTGGGGTGTGAGGTGGTATCTCATCGTTGTTTTGATTTGCATCTCCCTGATGATTAGTGATGTGGAACATTTTTTCATGTGTCTTTTGGCCATGCGTATTTCTTCTTTGTCAAAGTGTCTGTTCATTTCTTCTCCCCATTTTTTGATGGGGTTAGATGTTTTTTTCTTGTAAAGTTCTGTCAGTGCCTTGTATATTTTGGAGATTAGCCCCTTATCCGATGGGTATTGGGTGAATAGTTTCTCCCACTCAGTGGGTGGCTCTTGTATCCTGGGCACTATTTCCTTTGAGGTGCAGAAGCTTCTCAGCTTAATATATTCCCATCTGTTAATCTCTGCTTTCACTTGCTTGGAGAGTGCAGTTTCCTCCTTGAAGATGCCTGTAATGTCCTGTAGTGTTTTGCCTATGTGCTGTTCTATATATCTTATGGTTTTGGGGCTGATATCGAGGTCTTTAATCCATTTGGATTTTACCTTTGTACATGATGTTAGCTGGGGGTCTAAGTTTAATTTTTTGCAAGTGGCTATCCAATTGTGCCAACACCACTTGTTGAAGAGGCTTTCCCTGCTCCATTTAGGATTTCCTGCTCCTTTATCAAAAATTAGATGGTTGTATCTCTGGGGAACATTTTCTGAGTATTCAAGCCTATTCCACTGATCTGAGGACCTATCCTTATTCCAATACCATGCTGTTTTGATAACTGTTGCTTTGTAGTACAGTTTAAAGTTGGGAAAAGTAATTCCTCCCATATTCTTTTTCCCAATGATTGCTTTAGCTATTCGAGGGTGTTTATTGTTCCAAATGAATTTCAAAAGTGTCTGATCCACTTCTTTGAAGAATGTCATGGGTATCTTTAGAGGGATGGCATTAAATCTGTATAATGCCTTGGGGAGTATTGACATTTTGATGATGTTAATCCTGCCAATCCATGAGCAGGGTATGTGTTTCCATTTCCGTGTGTCCTCTCTTATTTCTTGGAGCAGAGTTTTATAGTTTTCTTTGTATAGGTCCTTCACATATTTAGTCAAGTTGATTCCAAGATATTTGAGTTTGTGTGGTACTATTGTGAATGGGGTTGTTTTCTTAATGTCCATTTCATCCTTATTACTATTGGTATATAGAAAGGCCATTGATTTTTGTGTGTTAATTTTGTAGCCTGCCACCTTGCTATATGAGTCTATTGTTTCTAGAAGCTTTTTGATAGAGTCTTTAGGGTTTTCTAAGTAGAGTATCATGTCATCTGCAAACAGTGAGAGCTTGACTTCTTCCTTTCCTATCTGGATTCCCTTGATATCCTTTTCTTGCCTAATCGCTATAGCAAGTAATTCCAGTGCTATGTTGAATAGGAGTGGTGAGAGAGGACAGCCTTGTCTTGTGCCAGAATTTAGAGGGAAGGCTTTCAGTTTTTCTCCATTGAGGATAATATTTGCCACTGGCTTGTGGTAGATGGCCTTCACTATATTGAGAAAGGTTCCCTCCATTCCCATCTTGCTGAGAGTTTTGATCAAGAATGGGTGTTGGACCTTATCAAATGCTTTCTCTGCATCTATTGATATGATCATGTGGTTTTTATTTTTCTTGTTATTGATGTTGTGTATTATGTTGATAGATTTACGGATGTTAAACCAGCCTTGCATTCCTGGGATGAAACCTACTTGATCGTAGTGGATGATCTTCTTAACGAGGCATTGAATCCTATTTGCCAGGATTTTGTTGAGGATCTTTGCATCTGCATTCATCAGTGATATTGGTCTGTAATTTTCTTTTTTGGTAGCGTCTCTGTCTGGTTTAGGTATCAAGGTGATGTTGGCTTCATAAAAGCTATTTGGAAGTGTTTCTGTTTGTTCAATTTCATGAAAGAGTCTTGCCAAGATTGGCAGTAGTTCCTCTTGGAAAGTTTGATAGAATTCATTAGTGAATCCATCTGGACCTGGGCTTTTGTTTTTCGGCAGACATTTGATTACTGTTTTAATTTCATCAATGGTGATGGGGGTGTTTAGATATGCTACATCCTCTTCCTTCAACCGTGGAAGATTATAAGAGTCCAAGAATTTATCCATTTCTTCCAGGTTCTCATTTTTAGTGGCGTAGAGTTTTTCAAAGTAGTTTCTGATTACCCTTTGAATCTCTGTCATATCAGTAGTGATCTCTCCTTTTCATTCCTGATACGAGTTATCAAGTTTCTCTCTCTCTCTTTCTTTGTTAGGTTTGCCAGTGGTCTATCAATCTTGTTTATTTTTTCAAAGAACCAACTTCTGCTTTCGTTGATCTTTCGGATTGTTTTTTGAGTTTCCACTTCGTTGATTTCTGCTCTCAGCTTTGTTATTTCCTTCTGTCTTCCTGTTCTTGGGTCCTTTTGTTGAGCATTTTCTAGTTCTATTAGCTGTGTCATTAAGCTACTCAGGTAAGCTCCTTCTTCCTTCCTGATGTGTGCTTGCAAAGCTATAAATTTTCCTCTCAGTACTGCTTTTGCTGTGTCCCATAAGTTCTGAGAGTTTGTGTCTTTATTGTCATTTGTTTCCAGGAACCTTTTGATTTCCTCCTTGATTTCATCTCGGACCCACTGGTTATTGAGCATGAGGCTGTTTAACTTCCAGGTGTTAAAGTGTTTCTTCTGAGTCCCTTTGGAGTTCACAAATAATTTCAGAGCCTTGTGGTCAGCGAAGGTAGCTTGCAAAATTTCTATCCTCTTGATCTTATGGAGGTATGTTTTATGTGCCAGCATGTAGTCTATCCTGGAGAATGTCCCATGTACATTGGAGAAGAATGTGTATCCAGGTTTCTGGGGATGGAGTGTCCTATATATATCCACTAGGCCTCTTTCTTCCATTTCTCTCCTCAGGTCTAGTATATTCTTGTTGGGTTTCAGTCTGGTTGGCCTATCCAGTGTTGACAAAGCCGTGTTAAGGTCCCCCACAATTATTGTGTTGTTGTTGATATTATTTTTCAGATTTGTCAACAGTTGTATTAAATATTTTGCTGGCCCCTCATTCGGTGCATATATGTTTAGGAGAGTGAATTCTTCCTGCTCTACGTACCCCTTGATTAATATAAAATGTCCGTCTTTGTCCCTTACAACCTTCCTGAGTATAAAGTTTGCATTATCTGATATTAGTATGGCCACTCCAGCTTTTTTATGGGTGTTGTTTGCTTGGATAACTTTTCTCCAGCCTTTTATTTTGAGTCTATGTTTGTTCTGACTATTCAGGTGCGTTTCTTGTAGGCAGCAGAAGGTTGGATTGAGTTTTTTGATCCATTTAGCCACTCTGTGTCTCTTAACTGGTGCATTTAGTCCATTGATGTTGAGAGAAAGAATTGTCCTGGGATTTAACGCCATCTTTATTTCAAAATTTGGTGTGTCTTTTGGGTAGTCTTGTCTTAGATTAGGTCTTTCAGTTTTTCTCTTAAGACTGGTTTTGTGTCTGTGAAGTTTCTGAGCTGTTTTTTTTCTGTGAAACCATGTATTCTTCCATCAAACCGGAAAGTGAGTTTTGCTGGGTATAGTATTCTGGGTGAAGCATTCATTTCATTCAGTCTTGTCACAATATCCCACCACTGCTTTCTGGCATTGAGCGTTTCTGGTGACAGGTCTGCTGTAAATCTCAGGGAAGCTTGCTTGAACATGATTTCCCCTTTTGATCTTGCTGTTTTCAGAATTCTGTCTCTATCTGTGGGATTTGTCATTGTGACTAGGATGTGTCTTGGGGTGGTTTTTCTGGGGTCTCTTTTGGTTGGTACTCTTCGGGCATGCAGGATTTGATCACATATATTCTTTAGCTCTGGAAGTTTCTCTTTAATGATGTTCTTGACCATTGATTCTTCCTGGAAATTTTCTTCCTGGGTCTCTGGGACTCCAATGATTCTTAAGTTGTTTCTGTTGATCTTATCATAGACTTCTATTTTCGTCTGTTCCCATTCTTTGACTAATTTTTCCATTGTCTGCTCATTTGCTTTAAGTTTTTTGTCCAATCTCTCCTGCTGTATGGAATTGTTATGTATCTCATCTTCCACAGCACCAAGTCTATTCTCAGCTTCTGATACCCTGTCCCAGAGCTTATCCATTTTGTCATTCACTTCGTTTACTGACTTTTTCAGTCCTGTTAGTTGACATGTTATTTCAGTTTGGAGTTTTGTCATTTCTGCCTTCATATTTTCTTGGTTCTTATTAGTGTTCTGTTCAACTTGATCCATGGTTTCTTGGAGTCTGTTGAGCACCTTCCATATTGCTAGTCTAAAGTCCTTATCTGAGAGGTTGATTAGTTGTTCAGTCATTATCTGGTCCTCAGAATTGTCATCTTCATTCTCTATGTCTGATGCTGGCCTGCGTTGTTTCCCCATTGTCACACTTGTATTGTGGGTTTTTCTACGTGTTGTGGTGGTATTCATTGTCTATATGATGTAGGCAGCACACTCCTCTGGCTCCTCCCTTTCTGGATGGGCTGACTTGCCTCTAAGGGAGGGGAGTCCTCCGTGGATGAAGCCTCACACTGGGTCAAATCTTAGGCCCGAGCATGCAACAGAGAAGACAGTCCAGAGAGAAATGTTTGCTTCTGTGATATAGCGCCGTTCTTAGTGTGATTTTTCCTTCTTGTTGCAATGGAGTTCTTTCCTTAGAAAGAGTGCACGGCCGCGTAGCAAAGCGGAGCGGCCGTGCTCCTCTGAGCCTCTTTTTGCCCCACTCGCAAGAGTTTCACGCAAGAGGACAGTAGACAGACATAGACAGGTCACACTCACAGTCTTTCACAGCTGAGCCCCACTGGGCCGGTGTACTTTTGCGGATTTTCCCCGCCTGGTGTCACACACAGGGAGCCAGCTTTTGCAAAGGTTAGCCGGTTTTTATGCTCTGAAGTCCCTCCCTGAAAATGGCGTCTGGGCGAGCGAGGTTTCTGGAGGCTCTTTTTGCCCCACTCGCAAGAGTTTCACGCAAGAGGACAGTAGACAGACATAGACAGGTCACACTCACAGTCTTTCACAGCTGAGCCCCACTGGGCCGGTGTACTTTCGCGGATTTTCCCCGCCTGGTGTCACACACAGGGAGCCAGCTTTTGCAAAGGTTAGCCGGTTTTTATGCTCTGAAGTCCCTCCCTGAAAATGGCGTCTGGGCGAGCGAGGTTTCTGGAGGCTCTTTTTGCCCCACTCGCAAGAGTTTCACGCAAGAGGACAGTAGACAGACATAGACAGGTCACACTCACAGTCTTTCACAGCTGAACCCCACTGGGCCGGTGTACTTTTGCGGATTTTCCCCGCCTGGTGTCACACACAGGGAGCCAGCTTTTGCAAAGGTTAGCCGGTTTTTATGCTCTGAAGTCCCTCCCTGAAAATGGCGTCTGGGCGAGCGAGGTTTCTGGAGGCTCTTTTTGCCCCACTCGCAAGAGTTTCACGCAAGAGGACAGTAGACAGACATAGACAGGTCACACTCACAGTCTTTCACAGCTGAGCCCCACTGGGCCGGTGTACTTTCGCGGATTTTCCCCGCCTGGTGTCACACACAGGGAGCCAGCTTTTGCAAAGGTTAGCCAGTTTTTATGCTCTGAAGTCCCTCCCTGAAAATGGCGTCTGGGCAAGCGAGGTTTCTGGAGGCTCTTTTTGCCCCACTCGCAAGAGTTTCACGCAAGAGGACAGTAGACAGACATAGACAGGTCACACTCACAGTCTTTCACAGCTGAGCCCCACTGGGCCGGTGTACTTTCGTGGATTTTCCCCGCCTGGTGTCACACACAGGGAGCCAGCTTTTGCAAAGGTTAGCCGGTTTTTATGCTCTGAAGTCCCTCCCTGAAAATGGCGTCTGGGTGAGCGAGGTTTCTGGAGGCTCTTTTTGCCCCACTCGCAAGAGTTTCACGCAAGAGGACAGTAGACAGACATAGACAGGTCACACTCACAGTCTTTCACAGCTGAGCCCCACTGGGCCGGTGTACTTTCGCGGATTTTCCCCGCCTGGTGTCACACACAGGGAGCCAGCTTTTGCAAAGGTTAGCCGGTTTTTATGCTCTGAAGTCTCTCCCTCGGATGCGGCTGATTTAAGACGAACATGGGTTTGAGTCTGCCAAGGGCGATTTCTGAGTGTAGAGCTAAGAGTAACCGATGAGCACCCATGGGGGTGTACCCCTCCAAAAAAAAAAGGATGAAAGGAGAATACAATTATTTTTAATGTCTATTTCTTCTCTATCATTATAGATTTTTATATGTTAATTTTGTAGACTGCCACTTTGCTATATGAATCTATTTTTTATAGAAGCTTTTTAGTAGAATCTTTAGGTTTTTCTAAATATAGTATCTATAATCTGCAAGTAGGGAGAGATTGAATTCATACTTTCTTATCTGGATGCCCTTGATATCTTTTTCTTACCTAATTGCTATGGCAAGTTCTTCCAGTACTATTTTGAATAGAAGTGGTGAGAGGGGGCAGGCAGCTTGTCTTGAACCAGATTTTAGAGAAAAGACTTTTAGTTTATCTCCATTGAGAATAATATTTGCCATTGGCTTGTGATAGATGGCCTTACAATATTAAGAAAAAATTCCTTCCAGTCCCAAATTGTTGAGCATTTTTATCATGAATGGGCGTTGGACCCATATCAAATGCTTTCTCCACATATATCAATAAGATCATCAGTTTTTATTTTTCCTTATTTTAATATGGTGTATTATGTTGATTGAGTTACATATGTTAACCCAAGCTTGCATTCCTGCAATTAAACCTAATTGGTCATGGTGCCATTTACTGCTTGCATGTAGCACACTTAAAATCTCAAGATAGATACAGAATAAAAGGATGGAAAACAATAATACAAACTACTTGAAAAAAACTTGGACGGCCATACTTATATTATACTAAATTTTATTCAACCTCTAGAAAGTACTTAAACACAAGCATGAACACTACTTATTGTTCAGGAGAACAATAGAACAAAAAGTATTAACTATACACTATTTAGTTAGCAATAATACTTAAATTTATTTGTGTATCAAAAACATCCAAAGATTTATTATTCTTGAGCATGTTACTGTTCCCCATCCCCCAGAATTCTGCATTCAGTAGATCTACTGGCCTTTCTAATAGATTCCAAAGTGATTTTAGTACATCTTCTTTGTATATTATACTCTGAAAGTCACTATATTTTTATTAGAAGTTCTCCAGACTTTAGTCATCATCTTGTCTTACTTTTTATTCTTGCTTTTTGTGATTTCATGCATACTACTGTCTCAGATATAACTGTATATTAATAACACAAAAATCTACATGCCTTCTGTCATAGATCTAGTCCCAAATCGCTAACTAGAGTTAAAAAATTTCCACTTGCATTCATCAAGGTTTTACAAAACTCTAGAGCCACCCTTGTAAAAGTACTCTTGTAATGAATCAGTTACTTTCTCATTTTTTCTGTTCATATAATGTATAATTTTACATTACACATAGATTATAATATGAAAATTCTTTCATTTTCTAGCTTTCATGATCTAAAACATTATATATGTATGTATATGTTCTCTCCAGGAATTCTCTGGACACTCCAAGTCTTCCATTACCATTCTTGTCCAGACATTCTCTTTCCTCACTTGTTTATTGACAGATATATTCTTGACTTCTTCCAAAGAATTCTTCAAATTTTATGAGCAATTGTTTCCAAAAGACTTTTGACACCCTGCTACCTAAATTTTAATAGTTTTCCATTATTGTATAGTGAAAACTTGTTAGCAGCATGACCTAATATCTAGGTGTCTATTTATTTCACATCTTACTCCTTGTTATTTGCTCTTTAGAAGCCCTTGGTCTTGTTAAAAGTACCATGATCCTTCAGGCCACAAGCTCCTTGCCCCATTGTCTCCTTCAAACAAGAATCTCTTCTCTAGAATTCCTCATCTTCCTTTTTAATTATTCCAAGTATTCCACCTTGTCCCTTAATCTCTCTCTCTCTCTCTCTCTCTCTCTCTCTCTCTCTCTCTCTCTCTCTCTCTCTCTCACACACACACACACACACACACACACACAAACACACACACACTACCAGTCAAGGCCAATTCCTACTGTTCTGTTCTTTAATATCTAAGTTTAAAGTTGTTTTTAGGTTATAAGAATGCATTTTTTGTGTGAATGTTTTATTGAAAATCAGTTTTTCTCTAGTTTTGAACTGCATGAGGTCAGTAGCAGTGTATTTCCTCACTACAATATCTCTAGGGCCTCCTCAAACTGGTCGAAAGAAGGCTTTCACAAATACATGTTGAGTCGATCAATAAATGAGGTTGGCTATTTGCTTTTAAAACCAGAAGTTTATTCACATTTCCTTTGTGGGCTTTGTTCTGAACCTGGGAGCCCTCCATCAGAATTTCATTAGTGGGTAGCAGCATCTTGGTTATTGTATGCAAAAGCTACTAAGTGTATCTCCCTGAAGGATAGATCTTGTTTAGTTTCTCCTTGGAGATGTGAACATGTGCACAGGCATGGGTATTTAATATTAATCAGCTTTGTACTATGTTGCTCAGAAAACAATGTGTGATCTGCTACTACTCTAATTTATTACTAATATTATATCATGAGTCTCAAATCCTCAGTGGATTTAAAGCAGCTGTTGGGGAACATAAGAAGTAAAATTTGATTGTGCATGGAAAATTGGCCTGTAGATGAGACAAATAGCTTCAGTTCCTTGACTCCATTTGCTGTACTTCAATTATCTGAAATCTCAGTCTCATTGGAATGCAAGAAGCCACAGCAGCTCTAGGGAATGCTATGTTACTGTCCCTATTGATGACTGTAAATGTCTGTCTTTCCAAAAGTGTCTTTGAGAGTGCTGGGTACTTCAAAGGCCTTCCAAAGCTGCTGGAAGACAGAGAGATTATCGAAGCTTGGATAATAAATAACCTCAGAACTAACATTACCAGGTCCATACTGCTTTCAGTTTCCATCCCTTTTCTTGTGTACACACTGCTTTTCTAAATTAATGCCTTTTGTTTCTAATGATTTATTCAAATGTTGATATGTTTGGTATGGAGTGTCAGTTTGCATGTACCAGGTTCAGATTACCTTGTAAGACTTGTTAAATCATATCACTTATTGCAAATAAAATATCAATAGGGTTCAGACTGTATTTTGAAAAAATATATACAAAATCTAATACTGCTTTGAGATATCTCTCTGCTCTTTCTTTCAAATTTTTTGCTGGCATGTTTAGGAAGAATATACAGAAATAAATGCATTATTTGAATTTCCAGGTTGTCTATGGCAACTCCTTTTGCAGTCTAATTAGGGCCACTAGATGGTAAAATGCCTAACACAACTCCATTACCACTTAACTGCCTCTCTTTGGGATCTCAGGCGCTGGCTGACAGAAGAAGATGCAGCAACATGAACTTAATGGGGCTAATGATTCCATAATGCATTCATTGTGTCAGGTCTATAGAAATGTATAGATTTATAAAGAAGAAAAGAAAAACTAACATTTTCTATGATCTCTCTCCTCTTTTCTCTCCCATGAAAGTGTCACTAGGTCAGTCTTTTGTTTGTATGAATTCATAGAGGATAACAAGATCAAGGACACTCTTTCTCTGGTTTCAATCTAGGCTGTAATGTGACCTGAGGAGTCTTGCTGATCTATTTGGGGTATGAGTAACCCAGAGTCAGATTAAACTGCTCATGTGTCATTTCTTCATTTTTGTCTGCTACTACTACATGCTCAGGAGACCCTCGGACAGAGGATGGGACAGCACCTAATGTCCTGTACCCAATGGCCAGGGACAATGCTTTCAAGCTGTCTGTACTATACAGTCATGCAGACAGCATTTAGGGAAAAAATAGAGCATATGTGTAGAGGAGACATTGCAGATTCTCAAATGAATTGGAAGTAGCTAATTGTTTAAGGAACTATGACCATAGAGATAGTACAGCAGGTGGATCATTGGCCGGAGTCACACTAGGAGTGATTCCTGAACACAGGACTAGAGTAAGCCCAGAACACTTCCAGGTGTGGACCCAAAACAACCCCCCCCAAATATTTTTAAGAGCCAAGATAAATTTCGTGCTCATATGAGACAAAGTAATAGAACTGAGGGGCAATGTTTCTCTTCTCTCTGTTTGACCACACTGGGCAAGATAGGACTTCCTAATGACTCTGCATTCAGAACTCACTCCTGGTAGGGATCAGGGGACCATATGGGGTGCAATGGATGAATATTGGTTAGCTACATACAAGGCAAGTGCATCAATTGTTGTACTATGTCTTGTTCAGATTCTCTTCCTTTCTGTCTCTAACACACACTTACACACACACACACACACACACATGAATGCACACCTTTACTTTTCCTGTGAATTAATATAATTTACTTATGCTGTTTAATCTTATCACCTTAAAATGATTTTTACACAAGAATAAAATTATGAGTTATAATTATAGCTAGTCATGAAATAGAAGCATGGCCAAACAGCAACATTATAAAATAGAGACATTTCCTTTCTGTAAGAAGGGTTGGTCACTTTGAGCAAGAAAACTGTGTTGATTTCAAAAATTCTGTTGGCCAATCTCTTATATTGAAATAAAAGAGCCATACTTTAATCTTTTGAATATTGTTCAAAATGGCAACATGTAATCTTTCCAGGCTGCCTTTAATTTGTGACAAAGACTGAAGGTACTTAGAAGACTGGAGCAATGGTACAGAAGGTAGGGTGCTTGCTGGCACACAACTGAGCAGGGTTTGATCCCTTTGTCCCTTGTACTAACTTTCTAGCTCTGTTACAGAATTATTTTAAGCTAATACATAAAATGTACCACGATGGCTCAGAAATAACAGGTTAATAACATCTTAACTACAATTAGAACTAAAGTTACATTTAAGCACAGGAAACCCTGTGGCATTGTGAGACCTGCAGCATAGAGAAAGAAAGAGAGATCAGACAAAATAGAGACCAGAACGATAAAAAACCATAAGGTAACAAGTTCAAGAATTTCTCAATTACAATAAACTTGCTCCTCTTTTTTTTATGTTTAGAATCAACTTTCTCATAAACTTGAGAATCACAGATATTTTTTAATATATTTTTTATTTAAACACCATGATAACATACTTGATTGTGTTGTTTGGGTTTCAGACATGTAAAGAACACAACCCATCACCAGTGCAACATTCTCATCACCAATGTCCCAAGTCTCCCTGCTCCCCACCCAACCCCCGCCTGTACTCTAGACAGGCTTTCTATTTCCTTCATACATTCTCATAATTAGGATAGTGCAAAATGTACTTATTTCTCTAACAAAACTCATCCCTGTTTCTACTGAGCTTCATGAGGTGAGCTGTAACTTCCAGCCCTTCTCTCTTTTGTGTCTGAAAATTATTATTGCAAGAATATCTTTCATTTTTCTTAAACCCATAGATGAGTGAGACCATTCTGTGTTTTTCTCTCTCTCTCACTCTGACTTATTTCACTCAGCATAATAGATTCCATGTACATCCATGTATAGGAAAATTTCATGACTTCATCTCTCCTGAGAGCTGCATAATATTTCATTGTGTATATGTACCACAGTTTCTTTAGCCATTCATCTGTTGAAGGGCATCTTGGTTGTTTTCACAGTCTTACTATGGTAAGTAGTGCTGCAATGAATATAGGTGTAAGGAAGGGATTTTTGTATTGTATTTTTGTGTTCCTAGGGTATATTCCTAGGAGTGGTATAGCTGGATCTTATGGGACCTCGATTTCCAGTTTTTGGAGGACTCTCCATATCGCTTTCCGTAACGATTGAACTAGATGGCATTCCCACGAGCAGTAGATAAGAGTTACTTTCTCTCCACATCCCCGCCAAAACTGTTTTGTTTTCATTCTTTGTGATGTGTGCCAATCTCTGTGGTGTGAGGTGGTACCTCATAGTTTTTTTGATTTGCATCTCCCTGATGATTAGTGATGTGGAGCATTTTTTCATGTGTCTTTTGGCCATTTGTATTTCTTCTTTGTCAAAGTGTCTGTCCATTTCTTCACCCATTTTTTGATGGGATTAGATGTTTTTTTTTTCTTGTAAAGTTCTGTCAGTGCCTTGTATATTTTGGAGATTAGCCCCTTATCTGATGGGTATTGGGTGAATATTTTCTCCCACTCAGTGGGGGGGGGGCTCTTGTATCCTGGGTGCTATTTTCTTTGAGGAGCAGAAGCTTCTCAGCTTAATATATTCCCATCTGTTAATCTCTGCTTTCACTTGCTTGGAGAGTGCAGTTTCCTCCTTGAAGATGCCTGTAGTCTCAATGTCCCAGAGTGTTTTGCCTACATGTTGTTCTATATATCTTATGGTTTTGGGTCTGATATTGAGGTCTTTAATCCATTTCAATTTTACCTTCGTACAGGATGTTAACTGGGGGTCTAAGTTCAAATATTTGCAAGTGGCTAGCCAGTTACGTCTACACCACTTGTTGAAGAGGCTTTCTTTGCTCCATTTAGGATTTCTTGCTCCTTTATCAAAAATTAGGTGATTGTATGTCTGTGTAACATTGTCAGAGTATTGAAGCCTATTCCACTGATCTGAGGTCCTGTCTTTATTCCAATACCATGCTGTTTTGATAACTATCGCTTTGTAGTAAAATGTAAAGTTGGAGAAAGTAATTCCTCCCATATTCTTTTCCCCAATGATTGCTTTAGCTATTCTAGGGTGTTTATTGTTCCAAATGAATTTCAAAAGTGCCTGATCCACTTCTTTGAATAATGTCATGGGTATCTTTAGACGGATAGCATTAAATATGTACAATGCTTTGGGAAATATTGCCATTTTAATGATGTTAATCCTGCCAATCCATGAGCAGGGTATGTGCTTCCATTTCCACATGTCCTCTTATTTATTGCAGCAGAGTTTTATCGTTTTCTTTGTATAGGCCCTTCACATTTTTTAGTCAAGTTGATTCCAAGATATTAGTTTGTGTGGCACTATTGTGAATGGGGTTGTTTTCTTAATGTCCATTTCTTCCTTATTACTATTGGTGTATAGGAAGGCCATTGATTTTTGTGTGTTAATTTTGTAGCCTGCCACCTTGCTATATGAGTCTATTGTTTCTAGAAGCTTTTTGGTAGAGTCTTTAGGGTTTTCTAAGTAGAGTATCATCTCATCTGCAAACAGCGAGAACTTGACTTCTTCCTTTCCTATCTGGATTCCCTTGATATCTTTTTCTTGCCTAATCGCTATAGCAAGTACTTCCAGTGCTATGTTGAATAGGAGTGGTGAGAGAGGACAGCCTTGTGTTGTGCCAGAATTTAGAGGGAAGGCTTTTAGTTTTTCTCCATTGAGGATAATATTTGCCACTGGCTTGTCATAGATGGCCTTAACTATATTGAGAAAGGTTCCTTTCATTCCCATCTTGCTGAGAGTTTTGATCAAGAATGGGTGTTGGATCTCATCAAATGCTTTCTCTGCATCTATTGATATGATCATGTGGTTTTTATTTTTCTTGTTGTTGATGTTGTGTATTATGTAGATAGACTTACGGATGTTAAACCATCCTTGCATTTTGGGATGAAACCTACTTGATCATAGTGGATGATCTTCTTAATGAGGCATTGAATCCTATTTGGCAGGTTTTTGTTGAGGATCTTTCCATCTGTGTTCATCGGCGATATTGGTCTGTAATTTTCTTTTTTTGTAGCATCTCTGTCTGGTTTAGGTATCAAGGTGATGTTGGCTTCATAAAAGCTATTTGGAAGTGTTCCGGTGTTTTCGATTTCATGAAAGAGTCTTGCCAGAATTGGTAGTAGTTCCTCTTGGAAAGTTTGAAAGAATTCATTAGTGAATCCGTCTGGCCCTGGGCTTTTGTTTTGGGGCAGACATTTGAGTACTGTCTTAATTTCCTCAGTAGTGATGGGGCTGTTTAGATATGCTACATCCTCTTCATTCAACCGTGGAAGATTAGAAGAGTCCAAGAATTTATCCATTTCTTCCAGGTTCTCATTTTTAGTGGCATAGAGTTTCTCAAAGTAGTTTCTGATTACCCTTTGAATCTCTGCAACATCAGTAGTGATCTCTCCTTTTTCATTCCTAATACAAGTTATCAAGTTTCTCTCTCTTTCTTTGTTCATTTTGCCAGTGTTCTATCAATCTTGTTTATTTTTTCAAAGAACCAACTTCTGCTTTCGTTGATCTTTCAGATTATTTTTTGGGTTTCCACTTCATTGATTTCTGCTCTCAGCTTTTTTATTTCCTTCTGTCTCCCTATTGTTGGTTCCTTTTGTTGAGCACTTTCTAATTCTATGAGTTTCATCATTAAGCTATACAGGTATGCCCCTTCTTCTTTCCTGATGTGTGCTTGCAAAGCTATAAATTTTCCTCTCAGTACTGCTTTTGCTGTGTCCCATAAGTTCTGATAGTTTGTGTCTTTATTGTCATTTGTTTCCAGGAAATTTTTGATTTCTTCTTTGATTTTACCTCGGACCCACTAGTTATTCAGTATTAGGTTATTTAACTTCCAGGTATTAAAGTTTTTCTTCTGTGTCCCTTTGTCGTTTACATATAATTTCAGGGCCTTGTGGTCAGCGAAATTTCTATTCTCTTGATATTATGGAGATATGTTTATGTGCTAGCATGTAGTCTTTCCTGGAGAATGTCCCATGTACATTAGAGAACAATGTGTATCCAGGTTTCTGGGGATGGAGTGTCCTTTATATATCTACTAGGCCTCTTTCTTCTATTTCTCTTTTCAGGTCTAGTACATTCTTGTTGGGTTTTGGTCTGGTTGACCTATCAAGTGTTGACAGTGCTGTGTTGAGGTCTCCCACAATTATTGTGTTGTTATTGATACTATTTTTCAAATTTATCAACAATTGTATTAAATATTTTGCTGGCCCATCATTCGGTGCATATATGTTTAGGAGAGTTATTTCTTCCTGCTCTACGTATCCCTTGATTCATACAAAATGTCCATCTTTATTCCTTATAACTTTCCTGAGTATAAAGTTTGCATCATCTGATATTAGTATGGCCACTCCAGCTTTTTTATGGCTGTTGTTTGCTTGAATGATTTTCTTCCAGCCTTTTATTTTGAGTCTATGATTGTTATGACTATTCAGGTGTGTTTCTTGTAGGCAGCAGAATGTTGGATTGAGTTTTTTGATCCATTTAGCCATTCTGCGTCTCTTAACTGGTGCATTTAGTCCATTGACATTGAGAGAAAGAATTATTCTGGGACTTAGTGCCATTTTTCTATCAAAGTTTGGTGTGCGTTGCTCAGTCTTGTCTTAAATTAGGGCTTTCAATTTTTCTCTTACGACTGGTTTTGAGTCTGTAAAGTCTCTGAGCTGTTGTTTGTCTGTGAAACCATGTATTGTTCCTTCAAACCTGAAAGTGAGTTTTGCTGGGTGCAGTATTCTAGGCGAAGCATTTATTTCATTGAGTTTTGTCACTATGTCCCACCACTGCCTTCTGGCCTTGGGTGTTTCTGGAGACAGGTCTGCAGTAAATCTCAAGGATGTTCCCTTGAATGTAATCTTTTTTTGATCTTGCTGCGTTCAGAATTCTGTCTCTATCTATGGGGTTCGTCACTGTGACTAGGATGTGTCTTGGGGTGTTTTTTCTGGGGTCTCTTTAAGTTGGTACTCTAGACATGCAGGATTTGATGGCATGTATTCTTTAGCTCTGGTAGTTTCTCTTTAATGATGTTCTTGACCGTTGATTCTTCCTGGAGATTTTCTTCCTGGGTTTCTGGGACTCCAATGATTCTTATGTTGTTTCTGTTAAGCTTATCATAGACTTCTATTTTCATCTGTTTCCGTTCTTTGAGTAATTTTCCCATTGTTTGATCATTTGCTTTAAAGCTTTTTTCCAGTCTCTTCTGCTGTATGGAGTTGTTATTCATATCATCTTCCAGTGTACTAATTCTATCCTTAGCTGCTGTTAACCTGTGGGAAAGCTCATCCATGTTTTTCTTCAATTCATCTACTGAGTTATTCAGACCTGTTATTTGACCTGAAATTTCAGTTTGGAGTTTTCTCATTTCTATCTTCATATTCTCTTGGTTCTTATTAGTGTTCTCTTCTATACTTTATTTGAGTTCTTTGAACATCTTCCATATTGCGACTCTAAACTCCTAATCTGAGAGACTTACTAGTCGGTTGGCCATGTTCTGGTCATCTGAGTTACCATCTTCATTCTCTATGTCTGGTGCTGGCCTGCATTGTTTCTC